>NW_025940648.1:32288-433997 GCF_000764305.2 Hyalella azteca
GTGTAGGCCACCATCAGAGGCGTTAAGGTCGGGGCCCTGATCATTGACATGAAACCATTCCCTGTTTTTAATTAATAAAATCAATTCCTTTTTTTTTTGTTGGAATGGTGAGTGTGGGAGGCCTTTAAAAAAAAAAAAAAAAACTTAATAAACTATCAAATGAGTCGTGCGTCTCCCACCTTGACCGTCTTGCCGACCCCCGAGGACGCGAGCAGGCCGAGGCTGCGGCAGTAGCGCACCTGGTTCACGATGGAGCGGTGGCCGCTCAGCTGGAACCGCGGCGGCCGAACTACCACCGGGGCAGCTGTGATAACCATGTCAACCGTATAAGATATTATACCAAGTAAACAGTATAATATATTACTTAATCTTAAGTAACGTAGATCCCGTAAAGTAAATATCAGTGTCGTTATTGGTCGTCATCACTCAACCAGCGTCACTGAAATAATAATTTCTAGGGTAAAAGTATGTAAAAACATCAAGGGTAATGCGACCGGTCATTACCATGAAATCTGCGCCGAGAAATTGATCCCCTATAGGATATGAGTAAATACAAAATATGTCGTCGTCACGTTTTTTAGTTCAGAGGAATCAATAATCCTTACGATAATTAATCCTTAGCTTTTTAATCATTTGCCAATAAATTAATCCTGGTGATAATAAATCCTTGTAACTGCAGCGCCTAGCAATTAAAGATAAATACCTGTTCATTATTGGATCAAAAAGCGTTAAAGCAGTGCAGGTCGTAGAACTGGTCACCACGTGTCCCGAATTAATTAGTCATTTCACTCATTTGTAAATTAGGAAACTACAATGAATTTCCGGAGAAGACGACACAAAACTCACCTTGAAATTTATTTCACAAAATTCGGCGAAAAAAATCATATCCAAAATGACATGTAAAATAAAAATTGATGAAACTCTACAAAATATAAATAGAGACACAATAAAATAGTATCATTATCTTCAAAAACCAACTACACACGTTACTATCAATCACGAAAAACAATTAAGATTGAATTAGAAGGCTAACTCTTGGGCTGAAGTGAGTCTGGCAGCTTCCAGACGTAGACGTTGAAGTCGTCAGAGCCGCACACCACGAACTGGTCTCGGTCGCCAGCGAAGCAGCAGCTCTTCATGGTGCACGAGTTGTAGTAAGTCCGTGCGTCGAACTGGGCGGTCAAATGGGGCGTAATTAATGCAGGTAAAGGTTTAATCATTGAAACGTTTGATAAAATACTGTTAAAATATGTATTGGTAGTCATGGTGCACGAGTTTTGGTGCGTCAAACTGTGCGGTCAAATGGGGCGTTATTAATGCAAGTAAAGCTATAATCATTGAAACGTTTGATAAAATACTGTTAAAATATGTATTAGCAGTCATGGTACACGAGTTGTAGTACGTCCGTGCTTCGAACTGGGCGGTCAAGTGGGGCGTTATTAATGCAGGCAAGGCTTTCAACATTATCTCGTTTGATAAAATACTGTTAAAATATGTATTGGCAGTCATGGTGCACGAGTTTTGGTGCTTCGAACAGCGCTGTCAAATGGGCGATAGAAATTCAAGCAATTGTTTTTTCAACGTGGAACCGTTTGAAAAAATATAATAAAAATCTATGCTGGCTGGACCAATTTTATTGAAAAATAACTGTACATTTATACAGACAGAGACAGATGCAGGGATGAGCAAGGAAAGGAATGAAGAAGCCAGAAAAATCAATCCTAGTGAATAACTATTCAATGATAAATATTTCTATGCTTCCATAGCAATAAATACAGAACCTAGTGCACAGATATTGAATTGAGTAAAAAAATTTACTGCGCCAGCAGTAGACCTTCGTCAAAAGAATCTGACATTCAACCTCTTCTTATACACTAATAAATATAGATGCGTTAGCCACACTTCGTTAATAATTTTAAATTATTGACAAAATTGCGAGTTTTTCTAGGTAATAATTTTATTGAGCAATAAAGTTACCTCAGCGAGAGGCTGGTCGTTATTGACGTTGTAGAGCACAGGACAGCGTCGGCGCCGCACAGCGAACACCTGCTTCCCGGAGCTGCTGAACGTGGCGCTCATGGAGGAGCGCTCGCCTTTCCTGCCCCCATACCGGATCACCGGCCTGCAGCCCAACAAATATTGGTAGTAAAATTATTTGATAATATTTACTCCAAAACAAAATAATGTTTTTAGCTGAGGTACAAGAATAAGAGCCAGTGACTAATCAATATTTCTAGCTAGAGTAAAATAACTTGGACACACTCAAGTATGGAAGATATAGATTATATTGGGTGATTTACAATAACAATGGTCTGCAATTGAGAAAATACTTCGATCAGAAGTAAGATAACAGTCTCCAAAGCATGGATGCTATCATGCTATTAGGTAAAGTTCAAACAACCGGGCTAGCAACAGTCGAGATGAATTTCATGCAATGATAGACACGAGATTGCAAACATTAATAAACACTCATTACTTGGGAACAGGAGTTTTGCTAACATTCACCTAGTCTTCTCGTTGAGTCTTGGCCAAACCTATAAAATATTGTGCCTGAACACCGCTTTAATTAACAAAGAAATAATAATTATTTAGCTGTGTCCATGCAGCCTCAAAAAATGATAAAATTGCTTACATGGTGGACTTTCTGGAGTCCCAGAGAGCAACGCCCTCTTTGTAGTTGGCCGTGAGCAGCAGCGTGGACAGCTGAGGGTGGAACTGCACCGAATGGTATGCATAGAACGACTCCGGGAGTTGGGTTTTCCCTAGAAAACAACAAGGCTATGTTCAATAGGAAAATTATACAGTCTAGTGAGATGTTGATTCCAAAATGTGGTATGTACCTAACATACTTTTTTGTAATCTAAACCATCCCAATTCAGACGCCAAACTAAATTTATTTATGAGAATAAATCAGTTTTTACAGACATCTAATGAAACTTGAAATATTATCAAGTAAGGAAGAGATGAAAAATTGAAGGAGGGAGAAGCTTGAAGAAATTTTTTCCCATCACAAGTTTCTTCTTAAAGCTTGTTTGCAAGAATAAAATTTCAAAAATTACAGAAACTTCAAACATGATCATTATTAGGGCATACTATGAGACACTATAATTTGGAAATGAAATAAATATGATAGTAAAAATTCAAATTCAAAGAAGCAAGCCATCAACAGTCAATATCATTACCTCCAGAGCCATTAAACCGAAGTCTAGTGTCGACGAGGAAGAGTCCACCATTCTCACATGCAGCAGCATATACCATATCCTGCTTGGGGTCCACATGCACACAGTAGACAGCTCCCTCATACTGGTCACTGCGGAGGCACTTTTGTCTGCAAGAACAATGTTATTGAAGGCAATCCTAATATTTAGTTAAAAAAGTAACACAGATCTGCAAGTTAAGACATGGATTTGGGATTTGAATATCTTAAGAATTTTTGCAAAAAACGGAACACAAAACATCTAATTAATAAAAAATTCATATTTGTATGAATGATATGTGCAGCTTTAGCACAACCAGAGGTATTAATTTTAAAAATCCTCCAATTTCCAAGAGCATGGATGCAAGACATGTATATGAACTACTATAACATTAAGGACAATGAAAAATTTGTAGTTATTTATGTGATAATAGTTTAAAATTCCTCACTCATCCATCATGAACCTTGCTCTCAATAAACAGTATAAAACTAATGAAAATTTTCAATTGCATATCAACTCCCAAACACAGGTACCATGAGATATATAATTTATTCATTATTGAACATTAATATTTATTAATAATTCATTGTGTCTATACCATGTGCAAATGTATCCAATACATTTATATCTAATAAACATTACACATGGCTAAGGAGTTTTTATCCAAGATTGTTAATGCACACTCAACTTTCAAGCTATTAACATCTAAAGCAATGAATTAAATTATCAAATATTATACATATAATATTAACTTTTAATTATAAAATTAAATTATATTTTAAATTATTAATATATAAAATGATTCAATCTAGCACATAAATTAGCATATTGAGACACCCACGTGGTTATATCATGTTGGAGAACAATCTGGTCATTGCCAGCAGAGAAGATCTTATCACATGATGGTGTGAAGGCAAGGCTAAATATGTTACTCTTGTGTTTCTTTTGCATGGCACGTGGAGGAGCTGTATGAGGCACATTGTCATGGCTCCTGTCATAGCGGCTGTCATTTCTTCTTGCAGTAGAGACATTTGAAACTAATGGCTTGGGTGAATGACTTAATATACTATTGTTGATGTTCCACAGGAGAACAAGTCTGTCATCTCCCCCTGAAAAAAGAAGATGTTTAAGCCAATGGGTTTAGTGATCTATCTTCCTCCTTGTAATACCAATTTACATAGTAATAGTAATATTAGAGCTAAAAATAATTTAATAACTGCAATATACCTAGTACTGAAAAAGTCAATAAATCATGAAGTAATATTATGTGATTCAAATAACACATCATGGAGTTTCAGCATCAATGCAATAAAAATTTAAACTTAGTAATTAAATTTGAAGAATCTATCCCACAAATGAGAAAATTTGCTGTTACTGCTTGACTTTGCCTGTAAGAAAAATCATTACACAATTTTCCTATTTACTTCAGAAATTTTTAGACTATTCACTGCTTGAATATTCTACAGACTAACCATACAATTAAAATATACAAAATAATAAGACTGACTATTTTCTGAGCACATCATGTTAAATTTGTTAATAACTTATTAATTAGGATGACCAAATCCATCTCACCTGATGCAAGGAAGGTCCCATTATTTGAAAAGTCCAAAGCATTGACACATCCAAAGTGTGCCACAAGATCTTTTTGATGAAGTGTCTTGCATGCATCAAACCTGGTAGACAGGATACCTTGAGGGTGTAAAATGCCATACAATTGACGGTTCACAAGGAAATTGGGCAGAGAAAAGGCATTTAAATTAGGCTTGTATGAATACTGAGAAGAATTTTCCAGAACCATCATTCAAATTGGAGTACTGTGAGAAATTATTTAATTAAATGATCTGTCCAAAGAAATGGTAAAGATAATTTGCCATAAAAATTAATTTTCTGTAAAAAAATTAAATTATTACCTGCTATCAGTACTATATAGGCTGCATTCAGTGCATTGCACTGATTGCAGCAATGCAGCCTATGCATAGAGGATAATTTTAATAATAATCAAAATGACTAAGGTCATAACTTTAATGGAGTGCTTTCAAATAGCAAACTAAATTAAATTCACATATATAACCTAATACTAACAGTAAAGTTACTTTTAATTGTCATTCTAATACCTATGTAAATTTAGAACATAATTTATATTAAGGAGAGAATTCTTTTTCCCCGGATCCAGCTCTTATGTCTTAATGTCTAATAAAATTCAGGATTGGAATTTTTCTAGGCTAGCCTACTTGTTTCTGAAATCTTGTGGCTCCGCTCCAGCGTAATTAAACTTTAACATACCTAATTGGAATCTCGCAGCCCAAATTGGGCACTTTTGTTAACAATCAAGTAGGAGGTACTGACTAGTATGGACTATGGAATATATCTACTTGGCAAGCCGCGACTGAATTTTTCGAGCCGTGGTTTTATGGACTTCCCAGCCGTGATTCCATTTCTACGAGCCGTGATTCTATTTCACCGAGCCGTGAATTCCATATCTCGGCCATATTTCTGCAAGATATTTTTGGCGGAAACGGTAAAGCAATGCGGATTGCCGAAGTTGAAAATTTTATGAAATGACATGTTTGCGAAGTGCAAACCGCAATTTTTTAATCAAACAAAAATTTATGACATTCGAGCAGCGAGATTTCATACCTACTGAAATTATATGATATTAGAGCCGCGATATTTCAGACAAAAATAGGACTTTTCCAGACTAGGGTACTGAGGTACCTAATTCAACATTTCAACTGACAGAAATTTCGCAGTTCTGGAAAAAAGGCATAAAATGAAGGGAGAATTCTAGTTGCGGCCCTAAAGGTAGATGTTTTCTTTTCCACACTTGATGACGTCTATGAAGCTAGTTAGGCTACAAGATATTGAATAAAATATTAAAATTTATTGAGAAATTATGAGTGAACTGTTTCTGACAAAAATACCTTGTTTGCTTCTCTTCTTCTGCGAGGGCCCACAAATGATGTAGATATTAGCCTATCCTAATTCCTATGTACCTATATAATAAAAATTTTGTCCATAGGCCATAGCTAGCTAACTGCATACAACTATGGTCTGTACTGTCTTTGTCACAGACTCACGTCTCACAGTACTGTGTTTAGTGTGTTATATGTCTTAGGTACTGACGTACTGTCTGAGTCAGTGTGTACTTTGCACAACAAATTTAACATGACAACTCTATTTAATTCCAGCCTTCAGGAAAATGTTCCCACTTTCAGATGTGCATTCCTTCCAATTTGGCCCACACGTGTATCGTTTAATTACTACGTACGGTAGATTGTCCCTTAGACGGTGGACCTGTTAAGGGGACCGGCTACCCTCCGGAAAAACTTCTACAGTTATTATCCGATCATCATGAAACTTCGCTTACATATGCAAAATGTAAATATAAGAACATTTTGCTCGTATGAATTTTTCGAAAAAATATATAGAAAACGTGAAATTCATAGAAAACGGCTAAAAAAGAAACTATATTCAAAGATTTCAGCAGCTAATTACTTTATATCTAATTAGTTAAAGAACTCTGCCACCCGCTTCCCTTTAAAGAGACGTCATGAACGTAAATATTGGCGTACAGCGATGGCAGTGGTACCATTGGAAAGAGCAGAATTTCAGCTTTAAGATGAGCTCAAAAACCGGAAAAGCCAAAATTGAAAATTTTAGGGTAGCCGGTCCCCTTAACAGTAGGCCTAACTGTCTAAGTCTGCGGATTCTGAGGCTGCTGAACTACTGTGATTGGTTGGCCTTTGTTCCAGCTGTTTGTTTTGGGACATCAGCTGTTTCTGCAGCATCCGAAACATTGGAAGTATGCGAAAAGGTACTTCGACAAAAAAATTTGCAATGCAACTAATTATCAAAAATAGTTAAGAAATGTTGGAAAGATACTCAGTCAAAAAATTAGTACGATAATAATCACCAGAAATTTTTAAGCAAATGAATTTATCGTGCATTTTTCTGTGTTTTGTCTAACGCATAATTCACATAGGAGACCCCATGTTAGTCAGTGATGCACATGTAGTCCACTGCACCGAATTAGTTAGGACTGCTGAGAGGGTTATTTTCATTCGCCTAATTCACGAGAAAATTTCCGAAAATATATGAACATCAGGCGGGTTAGCTCGGAAACGTTTTGGAATGTGGATGCGATGACGATCAGTGTGATCACTTGTGAGTCAATATTGTGTGTCAACTGCGACAAAGTTACGTCTCGGAAAAATTTACGACTGGACTTGCGGCCGGTCTCGCGTCTAATATCCAAATTTAGTGAACAAGGAATATCTCCCAAAGTAATGAACGTAGCTCGATGAAACTTGGTACAGGTATCCATTTGGTCCTGACAGCTGACAGTGATGTTTAGCTCGTGAATTTTTTTCTTGCAATTTCACCTTCATTTGTGAGTTATATAGCAATACGTGACGAAATTCACAATGAGCAAGAAAATTATTCTAAACTACTGTACATATTTAAATAAAACATTGAATATTCAAACCTAATCTCCCAACGGTGATGTTTAGCTCGTGACAATTTTTAGAGCATTTTCTCATTTATGGAAAAAATGCACCATTGTGGTCGCCATGTCCGTCTGTCTGTTCGTCCGTCCGTGACCTCAAGTTTTCGTCGACGAGAAAATGCGCTCTCTGTCACTCACTGCTGAGTACTGAGTTATATATATATTTTTTAATTTTGCCTTTGTTTGCGTGTTTTTTCCATATTCGTGATTTAAACAGCAATACGTGCTTAAATTCGTAGTCAACAAGAAATTTCTCCTAAAATACTGAACAGGTTTGAACGAAACGAATGTGAATAGGCTAACTAACCTCCCAACGGTGATGTTTAGCTCGGGTTAGCAATAGTTCGATGAAAGTGTTTCCCGTCAACGGCTGCTGGAGAGGCTCCATTTCACGCTAGTCACGTCTGTCTTTGAAGTTCTTCAGAGAAGTCAGTTGCAGCTTCTTCTAAGGTAAGTTAATGTTATTCTCGCTACGAAAATGACGCTAAAAATTTACTTAAATATATGAAACAAATCGCACAAACGTATTTTGTTGTATTATATATTGTAATTAAAAACGAAGATCATTTAGTCTAGCGGCCGAACGACAATATTACCGTAATGTACGGTTTAGCATGTGTTTCGACGAGAAATCTGAGATGATCACAACTTTTACCACATCAAATTATTTTTACCGAACATACGTGTATAAGCAAAAATGGTTGTAATAATTTCTTTTCCCGCACTGATGCAACGAAGTTTTAAACGGATCTTTTGAGCAATTATAACAGTTCCTCTGCCTAGAAAATATTGTCCACTACCTTGTCTCGTTACTAATTTCATCGAGATACTGATCTGAACCTTAGGATAAATTAAATGTTCAGTAATAACGGAAATTCGTAACGAAAATTTATTCTATCAGTCATTAGAGATCAAATATGGATTAATATATCAAATGATCGATTACGGAAACTATGGGTGGCCACGAGAGACTCTTGATGGCCGGCGTCGTCAAGGTTGTCCGAAGGTCATTATAGGTTTTCAATGCCTTGAGTGTTTTAAGATTAGATTCGCTAGAGTAATTCAAAATCAATTGAAATATAGCGGTTGCTAATACTAGTACTGATACTTTCATATTTTTTGGACATCATGAAGCCCAAAAATGTATATTAAATTCATTGTTGTTAGATGAACATTTGCTCATTGTTTAGCTTAGATTAAATATGTGACGCGTATTGCTTCTTGTTGAATTTATCTACAGTAGTTGGTGTATTGAATATCGCTATTCACCACAAAATCATTTTACTAGCTCACTAACATTAATATGAAAGAGGTATTTTTTAAAATATATTAATGAGGTGAATAAATCATAGTTAACACTTATTCAGGTTACCTAGCAAGCATGTCTCAGAGAAATGAAGGCCACCTCTCGGGCATGCATTCGTTGCACAGAAGCGTGGCGAGTGTGGTGTCTGGAATGTTCCCTACCGCGACGGCGGCCGGTGACCGTCATGACTCTCATCCGATCTACCCTGACGCTGAAATAAAAACTGAGAACTTGGTTGAAATAGAAGATGAAGATTTATTTGCATCGCAAGCCGCTAACGACGAACAACTTAGTTCGCAGCGCGGGATGGATGGTGATGCTTTCGACGTACTGTCGCAGGGCTCGGGGATGCTCTCTTTCTCGCAAGTAGCGAAGTCCTACGACGAGGCAAGTCAATCGTTGCTGGGAGCAGGGAACGACCAAAGCAGTCAAGACTCCAGCGCAGGCTTTACCCAAATATTGGAAGATATCAGCAAAAATTTTGAAACCCAGTACCCGGACAGCTCTCAGAGAAGCAGTTTTGGGAGAGAGCCGCGCTCTCTGTTCTCGTCTGCGTCGGCGCTGACTAAGAATTTTGGACTAGGACGAGATCAAAATCAAAGCTCACCGCAGTCAACTGAACGAAACGTTCCACTCAATAACCCCAGTGGGAAGTTCTCAACCAGCATCTGCAGGCCTCTGCCGCTAGTACCGATTACCCCATTCACCACAAACGGAAATTTAATCAAAAAATCCCAGAGCAGCTTCGCCGTCGCCCCAAAGCAAGCATTTTCTGTAGCCAACGGTGCTAACAGAGCTCCGGGAAACATCACCAACTCATTCAGCACCACCGACAACTTGTGTGAGTCATTTTACAGTAGCCCAGGCACTGTCGACAGTTTCACAGACTCCGGAGGCACAGGAGGCGATCCTCGAGAGTCGCGTGACTGCAGCGTGCCAGCGTACGCCAGAGCCCCGCCCTTCGCGCGCACTCAGACGGCCAGCAACAAGGACACGTCGTCGTTTCAGGCGTCTAAAGGCCGCGAGTTTGCAAACAAACAATCTGGTAATATTTTCCTGTCTGCAGGAAGGGGATTACAAGAAAATGAATCGTATAATCTCTCTCAGGAATTCCCTACAAATCGTGTCGGCGTCGGAAAAGAAAATGACGCGAACCATGCAGGCCCTCGATCCGGTGATTTTTTCCAACGAGCTGGAAAACCTGAAAATCCTTTCCAGCAAGTTGACAGCAGCCAAAATCTCTTCCAGATGAAGAACAGTAATTACAATCATGCAGCGGGTACTGAGCTCACGGATCGCAGGAATGTCATGTCATCACAATCTGATGCAGCGATGGAGGCATTTGACGATGGAGGCAAGGCTGAGTCCGAAGCTCCGAAGCCTACCTCGAGCGCACCTATACGACCTGTTTTTGGAAAAAGCCAAAAAGTTGCACCAAATTTCAAACCTGTTTTCAAGAAACCTGTTATCAATAAGACTACGGGTAATGAAATAACCAATTCAATAACTAATATAAGTAATTCATCGGAGCTTCGTGGAAATCTAAAAGCTTCCCAGATGAACGGACAGAAACAAATGGCAGTAACTGGGAACTCAAAAAAATATTCTGATACAAAATGCACTTCTCAAGTTTGCAAACCAACTTACTCCGTTAAGAACGAGCACAATGGGTCCGTTTCAGTCTCGATCCCGCACCGATCAGGAGAACCCTCGGTCAACAGAGAGGCGTTGCCGGAGGTGAAGGATGTCACAGTGCAAGGGAAACTTCCTCCTAATCTCAGTCCTGCAAGTGCAAGTAATGAGAACCATGTAACTACCGAGAGTAATACCGGTGATCAGAATTCTGCGTCGGAATCAAAAGAGTACTCAGCAACGAAAGAAATTATTGATAGTGGTGAATCGTCGAATCGTCAAAGCTCAAAGCCATTGAAGTTGAAAAAGACAAACTCGGTACCAAAGCCCAAAATAATCATCAAGGCTGAGAGAGAACTCTGCAACTTGGAAGACGAGGAATTTATGGCCGCCCCCACAAACTCCAAGTCGGCAAAAAGTGCTGGAGCTGGCAAGCCAAAAGCTCATCCCAAGCCTAAGAACGGTGGACGGGATAAACCATCAAGCCCTTGGCAGCAGGCAAGTCACCTTGCCTACTTTAAACAGAAAATGTCGTTTTTGTACACTGGGACGACTAATCCTCCGAGCACAGTTTCAGCAGAGGGCAAAGGCGTGTGCAAGCGAGGGGCAACATCTCAAGAACCTATGATATTGAAACAGGTTAATGAAAAGCTCTTATTCAGCGATGAGAATGTTCCCAGTTCTGCTAACCGCATCCAGCAGAACCAAGGAAAATGGCAATCCTCTCCTGTTGACCAGCAGGGAAACTCGACTTCTGAAGGGGGAGAGCGCGGCGACCCGAGCAGTTATGAAATCAACTCGTCGCTTGTGGCGGATGTTGGGGTCAGTTCTAATAGGGGATTGGGGTTCTCTAATTGTCGCGGATGTTGGGGTCAGTTCTCTACTCAATTGCAATATTTTAATATTAAGGAACAGGTTAATTCAAACATAAGTAATGCATGTATGAATGAGTCTAATACATAACTGATCAAAGGAAATCTTGCTTCCCAAATGTCAGTAGGAGAGCAAAATATTCATAAATTTCTTCTCGGTATAAATTCTACGCTTTAACCAATTATGAGTCTTGTATAAAAGGATACTCCTTCTTACGGGCTGCTTTTATTCATTTCGGTTATTTAGGTGGGTTATTAATTACTTTTTTGGGGAATTTCAAACAAATATAAATAATTTTTATGAATACTGCAATATGTTGAGATGGGAATAAGTTTGAAACTTGCTTCAAATTTTCAGCAGGTCGCAATGTTATCCAATTTATCATTTTTCAAGGTTCAAAAACAATGTTTTTAAGATATGCAATGCGCATTATTTTAATGATTCAAGCTTTTATTTATGAGATACAATTGAGCAAAATATTTAACTAATGACCAGGCCCCAGACTCCGCGTCGTCACGTGAGGGCTTCACCCCTCAGGCTGTGTCGTCACCCTTGCTCCATTCGCGCACCCTCACCCCTCTACCCTCGAGCGTGTCTCCTATCATTCAGGAGACACGCCATATCCAGGCTTCGTTTTACTCGCATGACTCGTCAGCAACGTCAGATGTACACGACGCAACGTCAGGTGCACACGACGTAACGTCAGGTGTACACGACGCAACGTCAGGTGTACACGACGCAACGTCAGGTGTACACGACGCAACGTCAGGTGCACACGACGCAGCGTCAAGTGCACACGACGCATCAAGCTCATCATCGTGGCTTGGTCACGGTAACACCACGACGCAAAGCAATTCTTCAGTTACCGATGAGCCCCGACATTCGGTTACTGATTGTTCATCGGACGCAGACGATGAAAGTGATGGCGGCAAAGATGAATTTGAAAGCGATGTGAACGACAAAAAAACTGCAAGATGTCCCCTAAAATCATCAGCTACGAAAACCAAACAAAGGAATTTTGTAAATCCTGCAAAACTCGCCAAGAATTCCAAGAGTCTCATGATGCCCTCTCCGCCAGACCCAGAGGTATCTTATTTCGATGAATTTTGTGCTTTATTGTATCCGTAATTGGAAAATACATAAATGATCGATTGAGATAGACGATAAGTTATGAGATAAATACATATTTTATTCAAAAACATTAATTTGTAAGATTATTAAGTTTATGTTATGTACACACGAAACTTAGGCTCATATTTCAATGTATATAATTAAGCTTCAATCCACAGAAGCCCAGGACATCGGCAAAGAAGAAGAGAGGCGCTGCGGCCACACAACTCGGGTGAGTTGCATGCATGGTTGAATTAATAATTCAACCATGAGTTGCATGCATCGATCCGTGGCTAACAATTAATACACTTATTCGTACTGCTAACGTGCATCGCCATTTTGATTATTTGCCTACCAAGTATTTGAAGATTAATAGAAAATTTGTTGCAGTTTACTCAAGTTTGAAAGAAAATAATGGAAATGATAGCCTTCAGATGGATAAATTAAGTTTGCATACCCACGAATGAAATTTCTTATCAATTAATTTTCGATGCATTGCAAAAATCTACTAATAATGATCACAACTAATTATAATTTTTTAGTTATTCGTAAATTCTGAATTAAGTTTTGGTTCGCTGCACACAGGACTCTTCATAAATCGTGTGATGCTACTAGACGACGTCGCAGTGTCGCAGGCTCGGGTGAGTGTACGTCATGAGCTTCCTGTAGTAACTTTCTCTTGCTATACGTGAACATCATGAGTACTATTCAATAACAGAACATACATATACAATGATGAGTACAATTCAATAAAAGAACAACATATACAATATTTGTAAGAGCTTTAATATAACTTCACTAAACCACCGCCTTCATGCCAGGTGGACACCCTGTGGAGGACTTGCGCCGAATCCAAAATTTGAAGGTTTGTGCAACGCGTTCTTTTCTTTATTTTATATTTTTGGAAACACATAGTTATCCATTCTTGACTTAAGATAGCATAATTATGAAGAAAACCGTCCTGAAAGAGTTCAGTCGAGGCAATTTAAATGAAGATTCTTGGTCACATTACGACTGTTAAGGCAACCAGCAATTTTGCTGTCACTTCTTGATTGAGTTTAGACTTTGAATTTAAATTACAACATCACAATAAACACTGATCGGTTCAAGATCACATAGATTAACAAAAAATATAATTAAATTATTGATTGAAAAGAATTGAAATAAACAATTATGGCACCTATATATTTATAATATTATTATTACTTGGGTTAATAATATATTCCTGATTTAATTATCGATCACCTAATATATATAAAAAATATAACTCAGTACTCACTGCAGTGAGTGACAGAGAGCGTATTTTCTCGTCGACGAAAACGTGAAGTCACGGACGGACAGACAGACGGACGGACGGACATGGCGAGCACAATAGCGCTTTTTTTCCATAAATGAAAAAATGCGCTTTATTTTCCTTATAATATTTTTATAAGGAAAATATTATATATATTTATTATTTATAATATAATATTTTTTTCCTGTTTATGATAACGTGCGCATAACGTGTGCTGCGCGCCATGCTCAGGAGCACATGCTGGAGCTGCAACAGCAGACGCCCAGGACGGTGTGGGTGCGCTGCGACGACTGCGACAAGTGGCGGGAACTTACCGCCGTCCCGCCGTCTGCGGGGCCCGCTGGCGGTGAACCGTCGGGAGCAGCGGTGGACCCTGCAGACCTGCCCGACCGCTGGACCTGCCCCATGAACACTGGTAATATCTTCCTGTCTATGATAACCTACCCATTTAGGACATCATTGCACCCTAAAATGCTTGTATAATTGATGGCGCCTAGCTTACACTCACGGTTTATGTGTGTAAGCCGCAAATATTTTGGGGGAATTTCCTCGTGCATATCCTCGATCTTATCGTGTCGAGATATTACATCGAGCTAAATATTAATTTTTTTCCTGGAAGAATAGTAATGCATACTAGAACTTAGAGAAAATAATTAGACAATTTTTTGCAAAAAAGGTTTGCTCAGTTTAATGTGAATGACGCAAATTTGTTCTTGTTTTTTTTTCTAGAATATTTTTGAACGAGAGCCTGATTGCAGTTTTGGGTTTCTTTGCAAAATTGCTATTGAACGGATATTCCTTGAATTAGCATGCAATAGGTTAAATATTATTAATGGGGGTTGGGACAAGGATTCTAGTAATGCATGAATAAGCTATCGTTGGCAACTAGCTTACTTTTATTCTATATATTATATCAAGTCAACTTGAGATCCTGGGCAAGTATATGTTGTCGAATAATATGATAATATGCGATAATTATCTCGAAGATAGTTCACCTGTAAATTCATTGTGCTGTAATATATCATCAACTGTATATTATATCGTCAACTTGAGATGCTGGGCAAGTATAAGATGTCGAATAATATGATAATATGCGATAATTATCTCGAAGATAGTTCACCTGTAAATTCATTGTGCTGTAATATATCATCAACTGTATATTATATCATCAACTTGAGATGCTAGGCAAGTATAAGATATCGAATAATATGATAATATGCGATAATAATCTCGAAGATAGTTCACCTGTAAACTAAAGATTAATTCATAATACTGTAATATATCATTGTTAAGTAACATTGTAAGAGTACAGCCACTACATAGAGTAAGGCATTACTATGCTAATTATTACTGTACAGACGCGAAGTATTCGAGCTGCGAAGTACCAGAGGCCATCTTGCCCAGCGACGACCCAGACTACTTCGTACACACTAACTTCACGCTCGGCTCAGGTCAATATATTGATAAAACAACAGATTTTCTCTTGAGTTGTATAAAGTTTTCTTCAATTTAATCATTTATCATTGTTGATAAAACAACAGATTTTCTATTGAGTTGTCTAAAGTTTTCTTCAATTTAATCATTTATCATGATAACAACGATTAAATTTATATTGAAATTATCGCCCGGTACCTACCTTACCACTACCACGTCTATACGACCAACTCTTATGATAACAACGATTTGATTTTTATTGCAATGACCGCATAACTCATTGTCTACCGACGGTTGCTTTTCCGTATATGCACATTTAAAACCAAAACACAATTTATGTCCTTGATGTTTTCAGTGTAATGTTATGTATCAGATAGCGAATGCATTTAATCGTTTCCGATGTCACCTGAAATTTCAATTCTCATTATGTATGATGTATTCTACCTTTAGTAGACTAGGGGAAAACTTACTTCCTGTTAGAACTAACCACGGTTTATCTTTAATTCGCTTGTATAATGGAAACCTAAGACAAAATTAACCTAATAAGTAAACTATGGTTCTTACCGTGCACGTACTGTTAGAAAAAAACGGTGGAAAAAACGGTCTTACTGGCGTTCTAGTGGCCGGCCGCCCCGTGAGAATAAACTGTTTCGCCGTTTTTATCAGATGTATTACGGATTGCTAGTGTTAAATTAGAATAAAAACGGCGACTCGGTGTTTCTTTTCACGTGCCGACTGGCCACTGAAACGCCGGTAATACCGTTAACGGTAATTTTTCTAACAGTGTATATGATACGCATGGTATTCGTGCGGCAGAATTGGTATCACGTGACGTACTTCGAGTCGCCGGTGTGCCGCAACTGGGTGCGGGCTGAGACCGTCAGTGCCTTCACTGACCAAGACGCCGCCGCTGCTAAGGTCAACTTTACTCAATTATGAAGTGCATCCAGTAATATTGCAATTTTATTTGCGCAGATCTCTAGCCTAATATATATAATTCTACGTTATCATTTATATCGGACCTGCAAAAATACCGCTCAACTACTTAGAGCTGGCTCCCAAATAGAGGGTGAACGCAATAAGGCTGAAAAAGTTTTCGAAGACAAATCCTCTAGTTTGAGGATTTGGGGATTTATGAACACGCAACTTATCCGTGCAGAGGATTATAATGTGCCGAAAATATTCAAAGAGATTTAGTTAAAAATTGTACGTGGCTCAAGCCGTTGCTGTCGAGTAGTTTTCTAAATCCAGCATGCAAAACGTTCCAAATCAATTTAACTCGTGATGTTAAATGTTTTTTTTTGAAATATCGTATCATGAGTTCCAAAACGTATTGGATTTAATGAATTACAGGAATAATTATAGTAACTTTTTTTCTAGAGTTTTCTTTATATAATTTAGAGTTCGATGAAACACTCATAATTATTCTGCCTGATTACGGGCAATTGTTCTATATAATTAATTTATAGAGCGATTCACTGTATTGAAGTTTTTTTCAAATCTCTGACAATAAAACTGACGATGATGTCGCACTTTAGACGACGATGTAGCTCTTCATTTGCATTATATAAATAAACAGTTTTTGCTTACTTACGATAACATTTATGCACCATCAGAAGTAGGCTACCTTTGGCCATACTTTTAGAAAAAGTTAGGAGATCGTAAGTTCATCAGCCAATCATTGGCGGTCTTCCAAGCAAAATCCCCCAATCATAGACAAGAAAATAGAGCGTAAGTACTTACGTTCACTTAGCGAGTTTTGAAAGTATGGCTCCAGAACTATATTGTTATGAGCAGCTGCAATAATTGAAACAATTCATCACTGGTGCGTGTCAATGTCTCGCCGTATCTTCGTTTAGATCACGCATTCTCTCGTATTTGTTTCTGGTCCCTAAAACTTAATTAAATTAAGGCTAATTAGGCTGTGATTTATATAAGGATTTCTTGCAGGCAAAGCGCAGCTCAGCCGCGGCAGTGAAGGCGGCCACGGCCAAGGGTCTGCCCATCGTTGAGCGCAGGAAGCGCTACTGCTTTGCTGTCAGGTGCGTCGTGGCAAAACGCGGCAACTTACTAACCAAATAGTAGTCAAAATAAACTAATCGTCAAAATAATCAAATGAATCAAATCAAATGAAATGAATCAAATCAAATGAAATGAATCAAATCAAATGAATCAAAATAAATGAATCAACTACAGAAATTTCATCACGCTTTGTTTATGTGCATCTTCAATATTTTTAGAAATTTGCACGGAAGTTGATGGATGGCATTAGGCAATTTGATGTCGACAGTAATGGGCTTCTGATAGATTCGTTCTATGTTTTATACCGATGGCAATCAAACGTTCTATGATACTGAGATAAGAGTCTGCAATGCGAATGGCAATTGAATTAGGAGTTGTTTAAATTGCTTTCTTAATATATTTAAATAAAGTATTAGTATTTTATAAGCAATACTTTACAGGTACAAAGGAATAATCGATAGCTTGGCGGAGCAGTCCTGCAAACGTCCCTCGATGCAGAGCGCTGAAGCAATCGGAAACAAACGCAAATTTTCATCCCTAAAAATTCATAAGAAGTCTTTCCTTCTTATGAACTTCACCATTTAACATTTGAACATCAAACTTGACGAATACAAAACAAGATTCATGCGAACGACTAATGACAGCCTCTAGTTATGCTGAAGTTTTAATTAGCTTATTAATGATTTTCGCTAGCGTCCATAAATCAAAAGAATCATTTCATTACATAGAAAAAAATATTTTCATGCTTGTCGTCTCCACCTCGACGCTATTTGGCGAATACGTTTCATTTACATGAACACTTCTTAGGCCAACCGTATTGAAAACATTTTCAGACAATTGGTGAATGTTACAGAACACTTGAAATTAATGCACGTTATTGTAAACATTTTTAAGGCAGTTCGATATCAATATTATGCAAAAAAGGCCTGCAGGATAGAGGCATGACGAAAAATACTTATTTTCTTTGAGGATACTGAGGTAAAGATATTAAGTTTGAAATAAAAGTTGCGTTACATATGCATTCACTTTTCACGAGATCGTTTTGATATTAAATTAGGTTTAACATTAATCTAAGTTTAGATAATGTGATGTCTCTTTATTGTACGTAATATGTAAGTCAAAAGGTTCTATTAGAATAGCTGTTTATTTCTTAGCCCGCTTGAATGACTGCTTGTTGAGTGTTCTTTGGGAGCGGATTGTACGTAGAAGTGATCTAGTTTTGTTAGGTTCATTTCATCACATATTTTACTCAACTCAACTAGTGTAAAATGTTTATTAATAGAATATAATAACTTTTATATTACGAGTTTCACTCGTACTTTTATTACCCTAATTTTCATCGACATATTTCCAACTTTGCGTCCATATCTGGTCAAACTCATCGTAGATGTGGTCAACTTGTATGTTTACCATGGAGATGTTAATGCATGTGAATAACTAAACTGCCAACGGTGATGTTTAGCTTGTGACAATTTTTTCGGTATTGCCTTCGTTCGCGAGTTATACAGATATACTGAGAAACGACCGGCATTTCTCAGGCCGATTTTACCACGTTTTTCTTAGCTCGCTTTCGTGTCTGTGATGATCAAATCTTGCAATCGATATTTCTCAGTCGTCCCGGTGAAATAACTTTCCCGCTAGCTAGCGCTCTGAAACTTTTAGGGAAGCTCAGCTCCCGATGACAATACAATAACCAATCATTTGTTGCACGTTTCCAGGCGTATTTATTCAATGAAATGCGTGGAATTTATTCAATTGATGCATGAAATGAAATTACATGCACCAATGTATTCCCTCGAATACAATTTTCTACAGAACTTCGAAAAGAATTTTCTTTCGTGCATTTGCGTGGCCAACTAAAATAAAATGAATATTATGTAGGACTAAAAATGAGAAAATAAAATACTTGAAAAAAAAAAACTTAAAAAAAAACACGTTTTTCTTGTGGACTAAAAAGTAGAAAATCAATTATGGCACGCCCCAAAAAACGTGTGTCGGGCAGATTTATGATTAAAGCGAAAAGCACACAACACACGAATTTTGGAAATTTGATGGTGAACGTACCGCCCGACTCACGTTTTTTGGGGCGAGCCATAATTGATTTTCTACTTTTTAGTCCACAAGAAAACCGTGGTTTTTTTTAAGTTTTTTTCTAAGTATTTTATTTAAACTTGCACTGACCATGAGCCGTACACGTAGAGCCGTATAACTTGCACCTAGTATTAATTTCTAAATTAGTATAACGTTATATATTGTGAAATCCGTTCCAGAAACATTTAGCTCTGAACTCCTATTAAAGTATTGTTTCAAAATTCCAAGCACAACTACATTCATAAACATTTATTTTTCTTTCATGGTAAAAGTTCACTTCCAAAGCTAATAATTTCCAAAGTTAATTTCCAATCTATTGCACATTCAATGGTATTTTTTGGAAGTTTTTATTTGCGGTTATTACCAGGATTCAGTATGACTTGATTCCCACATTAAAGGGAAAGCCCAGGCGCAGTTCGCTTACGTGCAGGTATTAAGAAAATATCGAACAGAGTTTGGACGAACTTTGGATAAAATTCCTCACGAAATCGGACATACTAAAATTGGGATAGAGCCCGGGCAAGCAAGTTACGGCTCGAACAGCATATGTCTTGTATTTTCCACCTCTAAAAATATCATTTCAAGAGCATGCGTTAACCCCACACATAGTTATTTTGGGTGTCCTCTAAATATATACTTACATTTCATAGAGTTGATACAATTCTCAATAATACGGTTTTACGAAGGCAACAAACCAGGAGAGTTTAGTGATATGGGGTTTAATCCATTAATTAAACAAGTATCTTGTGAGTGTGAAAGGGCTTATTCAGGGCTTGACAACCATTATCGATTGATATTTGATGCAGTGAGTTGAAAATTAGTCTATCACCGACCTGATATTTTATCTCATGTTTGAATGAGCTAAAGCATGAATAGCAATGAGCTAAAGCATGTGCTACTCATGAAATAGAATGAGTAGTGTATGGCGTGCATTGATGTCACGAGAGGCACGAGCTGGAGGGTCTAACCTCTTCCCCCTGCCCCACTCATGGTGGGCGGCTACAGCGATAACGGGCCGCCTGTTGTCACGGTAGCCACGGTAACTAATGTTCCATTGATCGCTGCTGTGAACCATGTTGCTCGTGTCGCTTGCAGTGCACTTCAAGCATGTCGGTTAGCCTTCTTGTCGCCCCCTATATTAATTTCCGCCGGTAACTGGGTGATGATCAAAGTTATTTTGGGATTCGCAGCCCTCGTTATTCTCTCCTTTTTGTGTAACAACAACTTATGTTTGTACTCCTATCACGGTTGACCGTCTGCTAATATGTTATTTTTACCCAATATCTATAATTTCAATTCGTAACTGAAATTCTCCATGGCAAAGTGCTCAGAGTTCTTCGATGTGAAATTTCCACGTCATTTTTATCGACCAGAATGTATCATAACAGCTCCTGCTATTATCTGTCTTTTTTTTCTGCAAGATTTTGCAGCAGTTGCGTGCCAGGAGCGATGTTGAGAAGCGTGTGACGGAACGATGTTCGCATAAGAATTATTTGGATGCAAGTCAGGCCTGGGGAATTGCGTGTGTGACTGCGAGGTTGTGCCCGAAGTGAGTGGCTGTGAGTGAAGTTGGCATAATAATTTTTTTGGCTGAACGCGTGATCAGAAGTGTGGACCTGAAATCGTGCTAGACGCGACATTTATTCTGCTGGGAGTGAAGTTGGGGTAAAAATTATGCTGCTGCGAGCGAGGTTGGGGTAAAAGTTATGCTGCTGAGTGCGAGTTTGGGGTAAAAGTTATGCTGCTGACAGAGAGGTTGGGGTAAAATTTATGCTGCTGGGAGAGAGGTTGGGGTAAAATTCATGCTGCTGGAAGAGAGGTTGGGTAAAATTTATGCTGCTGGGAGAGAGGTTGGGGTAAAATTCATGCTGCTGGAAGAGAGGTTGGGTAAAATTTATGCTGCTGGGAGAGAGGTTGGGGTAAAATTCATGCTGCCGGGAGAGAGGATAGGGTAAAATTTATGCTGCTGGGAGAGAGGTTGGGGCAAAATTCATGCTGCTGAGAGAAAGGTTGGGGTAAAATTCATGCTGCTGGGAGAAAGGTTGGGGTAAAATTTATGCTGCTGTTAGAAAGGTTGGGGTAAAATTCATTCTGTTATAATAAAAAATTATACAGATGAGAGCGAAGTTCTAGTCATATGTACGGGGCTGAGAGTCTAAAAAGTAGGGCAAGGTTGCGGCCCAACACACTGCATGCTCGGCCTGGTTGATACTGGGCCAGATCGGCCGCATCATTTAGTGAATGCATTCACAATTTATCAAATTGGAAATCAGCTCGAAGCAATTTGGGTTGGTTACTACTGAACTGTTGAATATTGCCATGCGTTGCTTGTAGATCATATTAATTTTTTGAACTGATGTGGTCCCTAAAATTCCAAAGACAAAAATAATTTCTGCCTATATTTTGTTTGAGTTTTGGCTTGAAATTTTTTCTCCAAGCTAAATTATGTATCCATAAGGTTTTCGTGATTATTATTATTATTTATTTTATAATTTATTATTATCAGTGTCTGTTGCTATATATTATTTCGACATCGGTGTTGAATTGCAAAAATGAGATTCTGTTAGAATTTTTTATTTTCAGCTCTTTTTAGCGCATTTTCTCATTTATGGAAAAAATGCACTATTGTGCTCGCCATGTCCGTCTGTCTGTCTGTCTGTCCGTCCGTCTGTCCGTCCGTCCGTGACCTCACGTTTTCGTCACGAGAAAATGCGCTCTCTGTCACTCACTGCAGTGAGTACTGAGTTATATTTTTTAAGTTTCTAATGGAAACCTCCAGAATGGAGTGCATGCATCAGTCCTACTCCTTCAAGGTCAATTTAATTCCATGCATGTGGTAGTACAACTACATTCTTATTCATGCATGCAATATAAATCATGTCAGTAGCATGCAAGTGAGTATAATTTACATTTTAATTAATATCAATATTTGTAGGATTGAACTTAAATTTTGTAGCGTCACCCGCTCCAAAATTGATTGTGTCAGAGTAAGTTCTTCACCTAAGATATAGTCACTTCTTGATTCTTGATTTGTTCTAAAATGTATCATTTTTTTCATAGAATATTAATTTTTTTTTTAAAACAATAGAGAGTGATGCATGAGAGAAAATAAATTATTGCATTCCATCCTTTAGGATTATCGTGGTCTCTTCATATTTCATTGTTAATTCGTCATGCTCACATCTAACTTCTCTGCTTCCCATGGTGCTTCTGCGAATTATTCATGCTACACGTACGTTTCAAAGTTTCATTCCAGTCCCATGATAAATTTCAATTTAATTCCTTATACGTATTATTCAATCATGCCTCGAACAACTTTAACAGGATTTTAACATGTCTATAACCGGGCAATATATGACAGTTGCATACCTCTTATGATAGAATTATCTTTCTTTTACGCCTGAGATAAAAAACCTTAGTTCCGAAACCATGATCACATGATGGTTCTCTTCCCAATTAAAAAATGTTACTTATATTTTATTCGTGCAAGTTTTGTGCTCATACCTAGGATAGTTTCATCACCATTTATCTTACACCATTTCTTTTTATATTCCAATATCAAAGACAGTATCATGTAAATATCATCCGTACAACTGTTGTCTCCTTAAATGCTGCTGGTGAGGACACATACAGCTGCTGGTGAGGTCACATACAGCTGCTGGTGAGGTCACGTACAGCTGCTGGTGAGGTCACATACAGCTGCTGATGAGGTCACGTACAGCTGCTGGTGAGGTCACATACAGCTGCTGGTGAGGTCTCTTATCTCCAAGTGTTAAATAATTAAGCAGGCATTAAAAATCCCGCAAATCGCGTGCAGCGCTCGGCGGGGCTTCCGTATCAGCGGCCATACTTTCAAAACTCGCTAAGTGAACGTAAGTACTTACGCTCTATTTTCTTGTCTGTGATTGGTGGATTTTGCTTGAAAGGCCGTCAATGAACGTAAGTACTTACGCTCTATTTTCTTGTCTGTGATTGGTGGATTTTGCTTGAAAGGCCGTCAATGATTGGCTGATGAACTTACGATCTCTTAACTTTTTTTGAAAGTATAGGCCCAGGGCTGTAATATCGCTGTAACATCGTCATGATAATCTTGTATTTAGGAACAAATATTATAACCCTTCTAGTTCCTAAATTGTATCGTCTTAATTTTACCATTAAAATGTAACCTACAGAATGTTGCATTCAAAAACGCTGTCACCAAAATATTGCAATAGAAATATGGTATATTGATATTTGGTCTCTTTATATTGACTTTTTTTGACTGGAAGACATTGGCTAGATGGCAATTGCTTGATTATTTACCTTAGTTTTGTCTGGATAACGATTACTAGGTTTTTGACTATTATATTTACTAGATAAATAATAACTAGATGCTTGACCTTTGCTTTGGCTAGAAAATAAAACCAGATGCTTCACTATAAATAGGCTCGGCACACGATTCGCTAATATCGACAAGAAGTTTCAACAAGAAAGCACTCTAGATTATATCGATAGCCGCACTTCCCCTCGCTTCGCGCGTGCGCCAATCAGAGCGCAGCTCAGCGTGACCCTCGTGACGTCACGCTCAGCTGCAGCCAATCAACAAACTCACATTTTCGTTCCACCTTTCCAGTGATGGTCAGCTTTACGTTGAGAACGGTTATCGTGTCTCACTCTCTGTTAAATTTCGTAAGAAATTTACTTCTCGATTAAATTTTGTTGAATATCGGAAATAATTTAAAAATTCAAACAGTAATTAAATGATTTTATCTTAATTTTATTTTTAAAGTTCACATGGTATGCTCATGTTGTGAAAACACTAATTGAACGACTCGGCGAGCAGTGAATTGATTGAAAACTTAACTAAAATCGTTGCTACGTGCGACCGGCAGTAGAACTCTTCGCAGTACATGTCGACCTGGAGGTATGATCTAGAGGTATGATCTAGAGGTATGATCTAGAGGTATGATCTAGAGGTATGATCTAGAGGTATGATCTATAGGCATGATCTAGAGGCATGATCTATAGGCATGATCCAGAGGCATGATCTAGAGGTATGATCTGGAGGTATGTTCCACATGTATGTTTTTAAGTGAGTTATCTTTTGACGAGTTATGCGAGGTTTGTTAAAATATTCTTATACTTTTCTCCTGATTTGTGATATTATTAATGTTATTTAATGAACTGTTCAGAGTTTTGGTGCGAATAACTGCCTCAATTTTTGAATTAAAGGCAGATCAGCATATCCTACAGAAGTTTATTCCATCAAATGAGAGTTATCCATTTGCAGTGTCTATCTTATTATTGACTCATGCCACCTTCATTTAAACAAATGCGGGTCGTTGCTAAACACAGTATATTGAAGTTATGTGCAAATTACTTCTTTATTGTTCCTTACTATCGAACAAGTAAAGCCGGTATTATGAAGAGGAATTTAGGTTCAAAACAACTCATTGTGGTAATCATCCCTTCCCACTTATAATTATTTTGTCATCAAATATCATCAGACAGAAGCTGATTTTTGTCAGGAACTAAAACTTTTTCATTCGCAGTTTGGTCGAAGTCAATAAATTAGTTAGATAAATGAACTGTGAACGAGAAAAAACTGCAGGTCGCAGGCTGCACACAAACATGGCGTCGCAGTGCAGGCCGCAGGCTGTGCACAAACATGGCGTCGCAGTGCAGGTCGCAGGCTGTGCACAAACATGGCGTCGCAGTGCAGGTCGCAGGCTGTACTGTACACAAACATGGCGTCGCAGTGCAGGTCGCAGGCTGTGCACAAACATGGCGTCGCAGTGCAGGTCGCAGGCTGTACACAAACATGGCGTCGTCCTGACAACCACACTCATGACTTACCTCAACCTTTGCTCGCCGGCTCGAACATTTGTCAATGTTGAAGAGTAATGCTTGGAATAACGTTCAGATAAACTACTCATGATTCTTATATTCTTAGGGGCGAGAAATAAAATTAAAATAACGAAATACTGAATTTCTCTTAATAACATTTATTCAAGTAATTGAGTAATACTTTTGTACAAAAACTTTAACTTTTTTTACTGGAAAAATCTCACCATCAGTTTCAGCTTCAAAGAAATGAATTTATAGAATAATTAACGTTAAGAAATTATATTCAGGACTTCTTTTAACTTATTTATAGTAGCGCATCAATAGACGATGTCACGAAAACAGATAGATCTGTAAAGACAGAACCATCTCCACGTGTCCAAGCAGCAGCGTGATATACCCCGAAAACAAGTTAATAATTCATATCATTGACTGCAATAATCAATGTTATCATGTTATTGCTACCGATGGCGCAATAACATTCGTGGAATTGGAGGATATGGTCAAGCTTCGGAAATGGTAACATTTTTAGAAATTAGTCGTGTTTTCTAGTTCGCTAATTCCGTGGATACTTTCCTTAATTGTTCTCATGAAATATTTGTTGCAATAAATATTGCATAAAATATATCAAATTCACACAGGTATCTTGATGCAAAAACAAAGAATTTGAATTCCCGCCTCTAACAAGCGCACTTGTAAGGATCTCAGAATGGATTATTATCAGACGTACCGCATGATTGTTAACATAACTCATTAACTGCTGTAATGAGTTAAAGTAAAGTAATTAGGTAATTTTCATCTGGTGTGTACTTTCGCTTGATATAAAAATTGAGTATATGCATTCGAAGTAGCTACGCATTTTCGTGTACATTACTGAAACTCTAGGGATTTTGCAGCTAAGATATCATTTATTCGCGGAATTTCGGAATTAGAACTTTACAAACTTTCGAAGAATGTTTTATTTTTCGTGAATCTATTACGCTCAATTTGCTAGGTCTATGTTTTTTCGACCAACGATGAGTTATTAGCTACTTGACTATTAGTCTAGTCGTTAGCTGGCTTACCACTAGTTTGGTGATCAACTAGTTAGCTATTAGTCCAATCTCTAACTAGTTTGCTACTAGTCTTCCTAGACTCCCACAATAGAACTGAAATAATAAAACGACGTTTTGGAACAAAAGCGCTACCCTAACCCCCACTTGACCGAGACCTTCTAAAATCGGACAAACTCCCGGAGATTTAGTATGTAATGCAAATTCTATGAACTTGAACACAAACCCAATAAAATAATTATTTATTGGCTTTAATTAAGCATATTTACTTATTCTGTTAACTGGAAATTGAACGCTTTTATATGCCTACATTTCAAAAGTTGTTTTAATGCGTGAGTCATAATTAATCTTGAACCATACAGAGAAAATTGAGTGATTTTGTCACGTTTTACATCACCCGGAATTTTACATTAGAATACACGTAGTATACAATTCAAATAGCGATATGATCAATCTTATCTTCGATGGTAAATTTTATTGTCTTCGCTCAATCCCCCAAGATTTATTTAATCCCACCATGACAATAATTTTCCCAGGTTTGTGTCGACTTCTTCAGTAATGTTTGATTTATTGCAGTGCAGATTGGAAAGCGATGTCATAGAGTGAGCGGTTCGTTCCATTTTGTGCATAATTACTCCTGTAAATTCGCGTGTGCCCAACATCAACGTCAGCCCAATAACAGCTATCACGTTTTATGGGGCGACGGCTTTTAAGTAATGTAATCCAAATAAATGAAGTTTTAACTGATTATAACAGAGCTTCGTAAAATTTTTCATAATTATTCGAGTTAACTTTTGAAGATATTGAGGCACGAGAGATAAAATTTATCTGTCTCTCTATAATTTTTTGTCATCAAGATACGAGTATTTCCAATCTACAGTAATTTCTAAAAGTTGTAATTATTAATAGAAATTATGAACGTGAGGTGACAAATTCATGAGCGTGACGTTCAAAATATTAGTTTATGCACTACAAATGAATTGCGGGGGACACCAGTCGAAAACCAAGGAACCAATTAAAATCTAACAAATCATATCTGTAATCCATGAATAATATTTCAAATAATGCGATTTTTTATGTTACTTATAACATATATGTTAATATTTTTTAATAGATTGCTATAGCATATGTATGTATAATTCTACGAACACACAGGTTAAGTTACCTCTCATTTTGGATAGAAGTTTGGCATCCAACCATTATCATTATCATTACTTCTCTCCCACCATTACTTCTACTTCGTCCATAACGTAACATATACACACGTATAGGGATACCTCTCTTTTTAGGTAATAGTTTGCCATCCAACCCCGATGTGATTCAGTATAGCCTATGTATTCAGTATAGACTATGTGTTCAGTATAGACTATGTGTTCAGTATAGACTATGTGTTCAGTATATACTATGTGTTCAGTATAGACTATGTGTTCAGTATAGACTATGTGTTCAGTATAGACTATGTATTCAGTATAGACTGTGTATTCAGTATAGACTATGTATTCAGTATAGACTGTGTATTCAGTATAGACTATGTATTCAGTATATACTATGTATTGATTGTTGTTAAAACTGACGGTCAGGTCGGAGGCCTTGACCCAAACTGCAGTGCAGCGTTGGTTGTTCTACGCCATCATTGATCGAGTTCTACTCTGGAGCGTATATAAAAGACTAACGGACTCATCTTTGAAGTTCTTATTCGAAATATTTCATTATTTAATTTGTATGTGTAGATTGTGAGGCAATATTATGTTTCAGTTTCTGCTTACTAATTTATTCATTATTATTATGAGGCACTATAACTGATCCTGTTTTTGCAGGTGGAGTTTCCAGGGCTGAATGGAAGACCAGCGTCAACGATCAGCCTTCGCCAATATCAACAGAAGGACGTTACCCTCCTGAGAACTTCACCCTCCTGAGAATTTCACCCTCCTGAGAACTTTACCCTTCTGAAAACGTTTCTTCATGAAAACGTTACTGCCCAGAGGACGTTCCAGCAGAAAACGTTACCCTCCGAAGAGCGTTACCCCCTGAAGAGCGTTACCCTCCGAAGAACATTACCCTTCTGAGAACATGACCATCCTGAAAACGTCACCCTCCCGCATACGTCACTTCTGGGAACTTTCCCTTGCTGAACTCGTTCGACGATCTTCGTGCTTCACTCTACTGAACTCAGCTAATATATTCGTAACTTCCGTCGACGCATAATCCGTTCGAGCCTCTTTACTTGAACACGTCATTTTATGAAGAATGTTTAATAAATAAAATACGGAAATCACTGAACTAATATCGAAAAGATTTCAGGAGTCAAATCCAGGACTAAACCGTGGTTCTGAATCAAACTCTGAAATTTGAAGTAATTAGATTATTTCTTCATTACCATTGTAATTTTCTCAAATACTTCTGAAAATATAACACCGTGATATATATACTTTCTATTCAAGTTCAGGTTTATTTATCAAGTACTATGAAATTTAAACATTTAAATGTGTACATGTTCGTAGACTAACTTTGGCATTGAGAAAACATTTTAGAGAATCAAGAATATGAAATAAATATTTAACGGAATCGAAAGGGGTGTTAGCCACCAATCGGCAATCGAAGAGAATTTGTCACAAAAACTCACCATGTCGGCCTGTGTAAACGGCTACCGTATCACCATTCAGGTTATTCCTACCTTGGTTAACCAAAGTGTAAAGCTTGTACCATATAAAAAGTATGAACGATGTCCAGAAGATCCCGGTCCCATAATAGCGGCTGTTTTCTTGACTCTCATATTCGTGGTGTCAGTGGTCTTATCAATCATGATCATAGTTACAATAATCACAAGCTTTTCATTGAAGAAGTTATTATACTCGAAGTTAATCCTGAACATCTGTTCTGTTGTTATTTTAGACTGTTTTCTGAACCTAACTATCGCCTTAGTTTACGTTTCTACAGCACCGTGGCAATTCGGGTATCCAGTTTGCTATATCAACTCATTCTTCATGCTTCTCATCACACTGGAAATGATTTTAGCTATTGCACTATTCGCGATGGACAGATTACTGGTCCTGAGGAAATTCGCCCCATACTTGAGTATGTCTAAGAACAAAGTGACAGCTCTTATTTTGCTGACATGGCTGATAAGTCTGAGTTTGTCACTGCCAGTGGTCGTCGGGTTCTCAAGCATGCCGTACAAGATGAGATATTCGTGCAGTGTAGCAGACAGCAGAGACGATGAGTATCTCATCGTGCGGCTAATAATCGTGATTATTTTCCCTGTATTCATGCTATTCTTTATCCTATTTATTACTTGCTACATTTTCCACACTGAGAAAACTAAGCACAAAAAAGTGAAGGGTGGTCAAACATACACGTACCTCGACCAGATCCTCATGACTCCGTACTACAGGAACGAGATCTACCCGTCGCTCTGCATGATGGCCCTTGTTGTGGCTTACTTCATCTTCTGGCTTCCCTTTGCCTTTTTAATCACATTGGATCCTCTTCTTTCGCAAGACTGGTTCAATAAAACTGAACCATCTGGTCAAATATTGTCAGGTGCAAACACATCAAATACGAACACAACCAACCATATCCCTGAGATGATCAACACGCCCGTTTATGAGACGGTGTTTATTTGGTTTCGATTTATATTCGATTTGCTAGTCCCCATCATCATCTTTACTTCACTTAAAGACGTGAGGCTGAAGTGTGAAAATTTGATCATGTGTTGCAGACCTGCTACAATTGATGCCACTTCACCAAAGCACATGAATTCTACGTTCATGAAGACGCCCAAGTCTTCGGGGTTCGCAGAACTCAAATACACGAGCAAAAAGACCAAGAATGACCAGAAGAATATGGTCAGTTTCAACACCCCAGTCTTATTTGTGACGGATGATGGACTCCAAATCAGGACCGTGGACGAAACCTACGCGGAGGTGAGCGATCACAAGAGCCTCTTGGGCTTCAACAAGAATGCAAACCCAGAGCCCAAATTTTCCTACGAGTCATGCGATATCGTCATGCCCAGCGAAGAGTTCACGGACTTCGAAGGCGAGTTTGACATCAGTGAGGATATCGTGCCTAAGAAACACTACGCACAACTGCAGGACGACTACGAGGACGAAAAAAGTTTCACGGAGCAAGTAATCATGGGGGCCAACCGGGCTCTTATGGCGCAAAAAGCCGAAGAAGATGAAAATTTAAACAACAGGCACATAGACTCTGAAGCCGGCGGCCTACAGTCAAGACCGGAGTCAGTGAAAGAAGAGAAGAAACCCAATAAGGTTGCCGAAATTGATGAACGTGAAATGATGGAAGTCGAAGAAAAGTTCGATGAAACCATAGACCTTAACGAAAAGCCTAAAAAAGCAAAGAAACATGTTAGGTTTGACACAGAGAACTTGATTCAAAGCATTCCTAGACCACGTTCGAATGAAAGTTCCATTGGGGATGACGAATTTGAAACTGTGAGCATTAATTCAAATGATTCCGGAGTCTGGGCCGACTCTGAGTTAGACGAATCAGAACTCGTCAAAATTTCCGGAAAGAAGTTCAAGCCTAAGAGAGTTGTACATAATATTCGTAATCCGCCACCAATGACATTGAATAAAAAGAACAGCGGTTACGGACGGTTAGGCAAACCAACGCCCAAACGAAAAGTTTCAAAAAATCAAGTGGACCCAAACATAGTTTCTAAAAATCACCACAACGCAGCCGCTACAAAAAAACTTCCAGGCACTCCCAGTCTGCATAATATCAAGAGCAGGTACATGGATCATTATAAGAACACAAACGCAACTGCCAACTCAGTCAAAAAAATTGTCAAGCCTCCTAGTTTACAAAGCTATTAGGGAAGTCTTTCTTGTCTGAATGTCAGACGACCAATGGGAGCTAACCTTGGGCCGTCAATGGCAGAGCAATGTAGTCAATCAGTTTGTGAATTTAGTTTCTTATGCACATTGTAAATAGATTAGTTATATGTACAAATTTTAACATTTGTACTTATTATTATGTTCTTTTTGACCAAAGTTATAGGTGAACTATAAATACTCATTTTAACGACAGTATTTGAGTGCAGTATAGTCGAGTCTGTGTAAACTGCTGAAAGTAATAATGCAATGCTTTGCTAGATGTTTTAATTTGAAATTTATGGCCTTACCTGCTCATAAGAACATTATTTAATTTTTGCTGTGGTCAATTTGTTGTGAGCGAAACATTTGAACTGTAACTCACGAGCACTGAGCCAGAAGGCACATTTGAACTGCAGTTCAGAACACAAATATTCGATTAGTCAGAGAAATTGGCGCCTCTTAGTGATGAATTTCATGTTGCCTATAAATATTACTTGATTCAAATGCCGATATGATTGTAATGCCAGACATGTTCTTGAGGGTTGTCATGAGTTTTTAGGTCGTAATTATTTATCTGTTATTGGTTTAATCAAATGGTTCAACTCATAATTGGTTCAATCAATTAGAGTTACCCGTTACTGGTTCAACTGCAGCAAGATTGTCTGTGTCGACAGAATTATTCTCATAAGTTTTTAATGAAATGAACCATAAGTCAGGTAGTCCATATTCTTAAATATTATTTTGTTATTGTTAATTTTAAATATATATTTGTTCATGATCCGTGACCTTTGGAGATAAAAACAATAATTTCATGTTCGTTTGATGGAACTATGTTCAAATATTCCACATCAACACTGAATCATTCTAGTCTGTACCGAATGGTTTGCAGGAGCCAAATTCTCGACAAACCAATATCTAGGCACATGCCTTACTAGCAATAACATCTTAGAGTACAAACTTCTACATTATATGCTAAAATCGAAATTTCCAAGGGAACATAGTTCAAGACTATATTTTTATAGCCTGCGTTCGAGCAGAATGAATTTAATGAATGAAGCCCCGGACGTTGTTGCGTTTGCCTGATGTTGCTGCAACCGCTGGATGCGTTTGCTATGTTTTTGAGAGGCGTGAGAAGTGGTGCCGTTGACTTGATATTATGTAATATCAAATATTATGTAATGTCAAATATTATGTTATGTCAAATAATATGTAATGTCAAATATTATTTAATATCAAATATTATGTAATATCAATATAACTACGCAATAGAGAAATAAAACAGGTGATGACGTCAGAGGTTCACACAAATCCAACGCGAGTGTTCTCTATGTGATCGCCAAAGTTCAAAGGTAGTGGCACTTTATGTCAGTTATTTTCAGCAGATTTGAGTGCGTTCACAAAATAGGAGTGCCTTTAATATTAATTAGTCGTCTTTCTGTGTGTTTCTGTGTCATTAGCTTCTATTGAAGCTATAATATGTTTAAACTTACATAATTATTGAAATTATTTTGATTGCTTAATAAATCTAAACCAGCCATTGACAATAAGATGCTTACAAATATATTCGTTAAAAAATTCTAGTACTTTTACCTATTTAACTGTCATATGTCTAAACTATTTCCTCTTCCGTTAGCTAACGAAAACTAAAGCAAGGGAGGTTTAAGATGACAATAAAAAACTGATTAGTGCATATAGCATTTTCTTCATTCATTAATTAGATGAGAAGTAGACCGATATAGCCCAACTGTCCCGGGAGAATACGCATAGCCGAATAAGACCCCAACCACATCATGCACTCGAAAAAATTAATGTCATGTTGTCTAAATAGTGACACACTCTATAGTGTGTCAGGTTGGTCCACACAAGGACAAGAAGTGCTTCGCTATTTTTTGTCCCACTAATTTCTCTGAGAATGGCCTTACTCCATGCCGGTCCGTTCACTTTTGTCCTAATGTAAATAAATGTACGAAATATATATGCAAACCTTCGAGGCTTCTCATAAATCAACAGGATAAAACATATAAGTAATCTTTATCAATCCCTAAAAAACGATCTGACAAATTAACGTACGCCTATCTTTATGAACCAATGCAATTATTTGTCAATTAAATTCATAAAATATTCAATAAAAATTCAGCGATGAACACAGCACCGCGGTAAAAAAAAAGTTCAGAATCACGATTTGTTCAACTTGCATGAAGTTTATTATTTAGATCAACTTTAGAGAGAAAATTGTTGCCTGTTTTTCCTTATACGTTGAGGTTTGAATCATCCCTGCAGAAACTGATGAATGTCAACCTAAATTCTGGGCGGGAAGCTTTATAATAGGAGACACGCAAATGACTATAGATGTAATTGCAATCAATGTGTGACCAATCCTAAAACTCTGGACATCGTCTTCGTCTCTTTATAAGTTTTAATTCAACCTAGGTTAATTATTAACGATTTTACAAGTATTAGACACATATCGACAATAAACCCAGGACTGAACCTCTTTCCATCAAATAATGATAGGATGATTTTTTGTTGATTACCTACCATATAAACTTGTCGCTTCGTGAAGCCAATTAATCAATATAAGCTGATCAACAAGCACATATTCATGGTATTGAAACTTGAATTATATCATTCTTCTCGTGTATTTATTCCGCCATTTTTGGGAGGATGACCTGAGCGTTCCACCGCTATCTCTTTGTGATGAATTCCTCACGCAGCACGTCAACTGATGATTAATATCATATATTTAATAATTAAATAACTAATTCGTGCTTTCATAGCGTAGATATAGTCACTAGACTGCGACTTAATCCTCTCGACTGCGGAGAATAGAATACAAGGACGTACTGGATGCGCCTGGTATAGCTGCTGATATATGGAAACATTATATGTTTAAGCCATGACTTAATAAAGCACACACTTATATTGAATGAAAATAATTTATGCAAAGCGTGAAGGAAAAACAAATTTTAAAACAAAATATGATAATTCCAATATATAACAAGGAAAGCGCGACTTCGCTGTTATTGTGCGACTATGGAGCAAATACGAGCGAAATATTTAACTGTTCTCCAAAATGATGAAAACCAATACGAATATTGGTTTAATAAAAATTATTCAAACAATATGGGTCTATGTTTGGAAAGTACGGTCGGAAAATACGGTTGAAAAACAGTTGAAATAATTTCAAGCTTTAATTTAAAACATTAAAGAAAAACGAATTGAAATTAATTTAAATACGTTTGGGGTTAGAAAATTATTTTAAATATTTCACTACTATTAAATTCCCACTTCAGTGAACCGAAGAAGTTATGATTTTCTTAAACTGTTAGCACCAAATATCACCAAGCTTGAATTAGCAGAATATAATATAACTACCTACAGGAATGACGCCTTTGATGTAAAGAGCCCATAATTTTTTTTTTCGAACAAAATACAATTGTGAATCACGAATAACTTTTGAAATTGTTAAGCTCTCACGCATATATTTTACAGTCTGCCCTCTAGTCATTTCGACTCCTACCCTTGAATTTAACCTCTGCGTCTCCAGCAGCTCACATCAAAACAAAAGTTGAGGATAATGACTTTCTTAAATAAGAACCCAATAACCTCAATGAATACAGTGAACCTAATAACCCCGATGATGATATTGCATCAGTTTCAAAAAGCCCTGAAATAATTTATTTAAGGAAATAACAGTCTAATAAATAATAACATAATTTATGAATGGTTTCAAAAGCTCTGAAACAATTACTTTAAGGAAATAATAGTTTAACAACATAATTTATGAATGAGCGATCGTGAAATGATTTCATTCAAGGCAAATTTAATCGTAGTCATCATGAGTGTTGTTGCTGTTGTTGTTGTTGCTGTTGCTGTCTAGTTGCCGCGGCACCGAGAGATCCGAAGGGCTTCAGTCTGCAGGATAACTTTGAGTTAATTTAAAGAAGATACTCAATGAAGTATTCTCACTGATGATAATCTTCAGTTACTTTAAAGAAAGTCAGAAAATTATTTTTAATAACATGATTTTCAGTTACTTTAAAGAAGAAAGTCAGAGATGTATTTCGACTGAAGAAGATTTTCAGTTACTTTAAAGAAGAAAGTCAGAGAATTAGTTAGATTGATGATGATTTTCAGTTACTTCAAAGAAGAAAATCAGAGAATTATTTTGACCGAAAACAGGCCATGGGCCTATTTCTTCAGTCCCGACACGTCTATTCTATTCTATTCTAAAAGGATTTTCAGTTACTTAACAGACGAAAGTCAGGTTTAAAGGAGAAAGTCAGAGGCTTAAAAGGCACCGATAATATTGTCTAAACCTAAGAGTGTATGCTCACGTAGAAGAGAGAAAGAAAGTATATATATTTTGCGAACTTAACAAAATAAAAAATACTATACCAGTTATTCTAAGTACATGTTGTACATATAATGAAAATAAAATGAAATGAACGAACGCGGCCTATATCAAGGGGAATTTTTCAATCGAATCGAAAATAAACCGTACCTTGATGATCCGAAATATCTTCATTAGAGTCGAAACTGACGGGATGCCACAATCGCCGTAGCCAATATCGCTGTCCGTCCCAGTTGTAGTTCTGGCGACATCAATCAACTGCGACGCACCTCTAGGCCTATCAGGGTTGCCAGCACTTTCCATTAGGCCTGTGTAGTCTGACTGCTCGTTTTCTGATCGCTTTCCCCATCCCGGGGAAAAGTTGAGCTGTGCTTGAGAAAGCGACAAGCACAGCAGAAGTACGAAGAGTGCACACGTACACCACGCGTACGAGGAAGTCTGCATCTGAGGGAATCCACTTTAAATCCACTTTAAAAAAGTAGACTAGCGGCAGGATAAATTATTAATAGGTAATTAATAATCCATCAAATGAGATGTAGAAATATAATAATTATTTGCATGAGATTTCCAAGTGAAATGTCAAAGCTTTGAAATTTCAAAGCTTTCCTTTAACAAATATTAGTCAACCTTTTCTGTAACGCCCACAGAGCGTGTCGAGATACCCACGGCCGGCATCACAAGAAATCTGATATTCTTAACACAACTTCTGGATAATACAATGGCCCATGAAACTTGGGGCGTGTTGTGGAGGGCTGAACTTTCATTTAGTAACTCAAGGCAACTCGTCAATGAAGCAAGAAATCACGCTTCTCAAATATATCCATTCATCCCAGCAGAGATCGATAGCCTGGATATTATAACCGGAGATATTTTCACTCTGGGTTTCTAAAACAAGAGATATCTCCGGTTGAAAATTCCATACCGAAGTTTCTATGAAAAAAGTGCGTAACTTGAGGTGAGAAATTCTACGTCAAATAGTGTTTTTTCTGAGTCCACAATGAAGTCAAGTTTTCCATGACAGGTTCTACCCTGGCTCGTTTCAGCTAACGATCGTGATGATATCAGGTATATCATACATACTCGTATACTGCGGAACAACTGAAATCTAGAAACGATTTTGAACCTACGGTTCGTTGAAAAGATTTGATATAAAGGCCAGTCTTTTAGATCTGTGAACTAGTCAAGAAAAGTACAAAAATCGGTGACAGGCCAATCCAGGCCTATTCTTCAATGCCAAAGATACTATACTATACTACTATACTAAATCTCAGCCGAACTGATCCACTTGTTGGGTCGTAACAAAGTTTTTAACAAATTCCTATTGAAATTTAACGAAGTACGCATTTATTCCATAAATGACCATGAATGAAATTGTATGTTTATATCTCCGTAGGCATGTAAAAATATCCTAGAGTGAGTTCTTCGAACCCAAGCGGCTATACACCTAATATATTAGCCTATACACCTAATAAACTGCTCGCTAAGATCCTCGAGCGTGCTAAAATCAATCGTACAGTGAAACTACATTTGTCCATTCAAAAATAATATGCATTAATAAAAGAGAATGGCCGCAAAAACGTACTCGTGAGTTTATCCAAACTCCATAGGTAGAGTTAACACTGTCTGTTACGATTTTTAGTGTCCGCCTTGTTGAGCGCAACTCCCACTCACACCAAGGAATCAATTTCCTAATCGAAGCCAAATTTGGCGAAATTGTCTGGCAAAGTGTCACCTCTAATGCTTCTCCGAACGCCTCCCCAGAGGAGCCTTAACAGCGCTGATGAGCTTGACAGGTTCTACCCTTGCTCGTTTCAGCTAACGATCGTGATTGTGTCATTTGTTGACTTGGGTGTAGCGTTGAAAACTAGCACTACTGACATGAAACTAGGGAAAAACTAGAGTGATTTAGACGATATTATGTATATAATAAGTATCGTCATAGATTATCTACAACAATATAAGTATCGTGTAGCTCGGAGTAAAATTTAAAATTACAAATGAAGAGACTGAAAAAAATGATGCAGCGCTCCTCAGAATAAATATAAAATCAAACAGAAACATCACAAAAGAAAGCCACGAGTGAGACAAATAATTTTTCGAAGAAATAATTAAAATATTTGTCACTTTTGATGGAATATGTGTGACATAAATAATAAATTAATCAAGAAATGAACAAGTTTCTCTACAGAATAAAAATTAATTTACATAGGAAATAAAAAGATAAAAAATTTAAATTTAATATATTTTTTGTAAAATGGAACACAACACATAGCACATTGTAAGCGGATAGAGAAATATTTGAGCTAACAGTTATCGGAACCAAATTATAAAAGCATTTGAATCAAATTCAGTTTAAACATAAAAGCGTTTAATTTATTATAAACGTGAGATCTATAAATAGATAATGCATTGATGTCGGATGAAGCAGAATGCTAGATATATCACTCATTATTACACTGTTACAACAGTGTGTTCAAATGTGGCCTAAACAAATGAATGTTGCTTTGTAATTCTGCGGAATTTGAACGAGATCTTAACCCATGATTTGCTGGTGGCTTTCTGCTCCATTTAAACAGCTTTCTTATTAATATAATGATTTCATTAGTGAAGTTTCATTCAACTGCAAAGTGCAGCTGCCTATACTATACTATGTTTTTCATGGTGTATATACTATACTATGTTGTTCATGGTGTATATACTATACTATGTTGTTCATGGTGTATATACTATACTATGTTGTTCATGGTGTATTTACTATACTATGTTGTTCATGGTGTATATACTATACTATGTCGTTCATTGCCAACAAGATTGCGTCTTGGGGTTAAGTTCGGCAACTTTTCACGCCTCTGTCAGTCTACACGGAAAACGCAAAGAAAAGATAATTGAACACAATCATCTTCATGCACGTTTGAAATTTCTAGTAATTTTTTTCAAAATTGTATTTGTCTTATGTCACTTTCCAAAAAGTGATATAATGGCTAAATTCAGATAAATTATTTTCACTCCAAGTGTCCAAATTGATATCAACTTCCTTCAAATTAAGTGTACAGTAAATGTTTTCAGTGTACCGTAAGTGTCATTATTTTCCAATAGAAACAGCTCAATTTCAGCATCTCTTTTTTGGTTCTCTTTACGCCTAAAATGGTTAAGAACTCAGCAGCGTAACAACATTCCTGAAACAAAGCTTGCTCCTGAAGTCAATTTTAATAACTTTTTTAATATGAATCATGGACAAAAATAACTCCAAAATGCCATATGGTTATATCGTAAGCTGTGTAACTGAACTTCATGCTACGTAACTAAAATATGCATTTTTTCATTTATTTAGTATTCAGCTATTTAGACTTGACCTCACGAAGATATTTTCATCTATTCGCGTAACTCCTGGCTATCTCTGTGAGAAACAATTGTTCCCATTCTAAACAGTGGTTGATGATGAAGTGCCATCAGTGAAATTGGAAGTGAGTTTTTGCTATTTGTTTGTGAGTTTCGATATTTGCTTTGAATTTTTGTTTAAGATATTATCAAGATCATTAATACCTAGCACTCTATCGCCTGTTTAGAATCAAGTTTAAAAATGCATACTGTGAATTGAGTGAGACTGAAGAAAACTATCGGCCATTCTAAATTCGGTACAAAAAGTAATTTCAAACAATTTTTGAAATTTTAGGAAGGAATTTGAGGAAGAAACGACGTTAACTTTTTCATGAAGTGACTATTATCCGCATTTTATTCAGAGTGTTTTATTAAATTTCACGGGCCATGCGAAAATTTTATTGAATTATATTTTTAAAATATTGATTTTTACGGGCTGTGTGAATTGACTAGAAATATGACATATACAGTATTTGAACGATCTGGCGAAACTCTGCGGTGTTTACACCCGAGATTCAACTTACTTGTGGTCCAGTTTTTAAAGTAAGTTCACATAAATTAGCAAATACTCAGCATCTTTTCTGAAATCAAGTCAAGAAGAAAAAGACTTCTTAAATTGTATTTGCTCTATTCTTGTTGATTCATAGTATAAAATAATATGCTGCAAAGCGAATTCAAAATTAAATTAAATTTTCACTTGGTCAGACATTTTCTGAAGACGCTAATTGAAGTCAACGGGATTATTCTCTCCAGAAAAATAAAGCATAATATAAAATTAGGCAAATAATTTCAAGATTGCAGTGCACTAATACAGTTTAATTTAGATGTCGGCGAACATCGACAAGAAAATTAAAACTTCAATATTTTCCCAGATATAATAATTCAAAAATTTTGCACAAATAAGTCTGACCCAATAAATTCCACAGCCCACAGTTAATAAATTTAGTTTCACAGTTTTCAGCAATAAATTCCACAGTTAGGCTATAAATTTTGTCTTAGAATAAAACTTTATCAAACTTATAGTTACAATACCCACTTCTTAACGTTTGGAGATTTGATTGAGCTTCTCTGAACGCAAGGCACGTGCGCTGGGTCGGGTGGTGGGAGAAGTTCCGTTGATGTGCGCACCTCGCGGCAGTTCAGCGGTGAATGAGGGCGAGCGTTTCTCCTAAGCTCTTTTATAGGCGAGTCCGGCCGCCCCTGCTCTGAAAGCTCAGAGCTATTTTCATACCCTCATATAATAGCGTCTTTAATGAAAGCTTTTGTTTGATGCATAAATGTGTGATTGATAAATCAGAGTGAGAGAGTGTTGAAGCACTGAAGAAGTGCAATGTTTCTTCGATTATTGTCGATATAATTATGAATAAAAAGCTTATGAAAGATTATAAGAAACGCCAAGGAGTTGATTAAATGAGGCGAATGACCAACAAGCATTATTAAATAAAATTGATGTTTGAGTTATTTTCTTCTATTTAATGCCGCATTCATTTTGCGTTAGTTTGATTTTAGACATTAGTGAATCTATATTCTTACATATATACAGTATATACATATTCAAGCTAATATCTTCTGCATGGTATATAGTTCTTAAATCAACTCCAATGATACTTCTTTTAACTAGAGTCAATTTTATGACTGAGTTATTTAAATCCGTTTATACAAAACTCAAATAGAATTCCTAATTCAATAATTTAATATCGTTAAAATTGTACAACAAAAACTTGTACGTACAAAAAGAAAAACAATAATAAAAATCTAAAAATTTGAAATATGCAGTTACTTAACTTATTTTTCCAAATTAATTTACAACAAATCGAGCTTTATTTCATCGTAAAGGCTTCGCACAAATCCTGAAGTGCGGACCGCTTCTGGATGCTCCACTTTTTTTGGGTCTCCCCTACGGGACGAGATCGAAGTGTGCACACATCAAAGGTAAGGAATGCTGCCACAAAACGCTGCTATTGCAGCACACCTGCGTGCACGTGAATTATATTCATAATTAGCTGGTAAGTCCGTCGTGGTAGGGATAGTCACTTCCAGGTAATATATCGATAAGTATCGTTGATACTCGACCATAGCCTTTATTTAAATGTGGGAACAGGCTTCAAAAACACACATAAACTCTGAAAAATAAGAATAAGGTGCGAATAAATCATTTTAGTCATCAATACCCAGTAAAGTCTTATGCACAATACATATATTTCTCGCATTCAATTTCGATTGATGACAAGTAATTACTAATGTTATTGAGTTTTAAAATAATGTCATAGTAGTTTGATTGTTTGTTAATATGTTAGTTTTACCTTCAGTAACAATTTAACGGGTAATAGTTTGGTGATAACAAGATTCCGTGAAATTTTGAAGAGTCTAACAGAAACAAAAATGAAATGAATTTAATACTAAAGCCAGCGAAAAACTTGAAAAACTATTCTAAAATGAGAAATAGGCCTAAATTATCGTGTTACCACGGTGCAAGTATCTATTACCATTCAATTACCAGGAATCATTAAGTAAGCTATATAGGCAAGACAAAGACACTGTCAACCTTCAGCGAAATGTCAGCATCAGGTCTAAATTACCGCTCCGAAATTGAGTTCATCGTCTAAACTTGACCCTGACTCAACAGATATTTTCCGTATCATTATCTCCCTGGAGTCAGGTTACTGTGCTGTCTGTTGCTGACCGAATGATTAATGGGATATTAATTGTGCAGAGATGAGGGATGTAGTGGAGGGATGAGGGATGTAGTGGAGGGATGAGGGATGTAGTGGAGGGATGAGGGATGTAGTGGAGGGATGAGGGATGCAAAAGCTGGATGAGGGACGTTATAGGGAGTGATGGACGTCTTAGAGGGATGTGGGACGCCATTACGGGATGTGGGACGTAAGGGAGGGATGTAGGACGCTTAGGAGGTATGATAGGGGACACAATGGAGGGATGAGGGATGTAATAAGTAGATATGGGACGCATGGAGGAATAAGGGGTGCAATGGAGAACTAAAGGACTTGATAAAAAATGGGCCGCAATGGAGGGATATAGGACGCTAAAAAGGGATGAGGAATTTATTGAACAACAGCCTGCTTTGCCGTACCGTATCTGTAGGTATGCTGCGTGATTCGTAGTTCAAGTGTAGACAACACGATTAATGATTACGAACAAGAGAAGGGAATAAATTGTGAATGAATTATAAAGTATCAAATAGTGGAAACCGTGAATGTGATACTTTTTTAGAGTTCAATTACGGCTCAAAGAATGGAGACGAAATACGTAAATAAAGTCGAAAAATAAATTAGGTTTTGAGAAGGAAAACTATATTGATAATTAAGCAACTATTTGGCACCCAGGTAATAGAATGTAATGAATATGTGATGATGAATAATTCTTGAGAGTATTCTTTGGGATCGTTATTATTTTTAACCCTTACCAGAGAGTTATTTAAGCTCATGGGCATTAAGCTGCCCTGGAGCGTCCCCAACCAATGTAGCTAAAACGTTATTAGTTAAAGAAGTAAAATAAGGAAAAAACTAACCCATCACGATGTTGGCTGAGTCATTATTATTATTATTATTATTATTAATATTATAATTATTATTATTATTGTTTTTATTATTATTATTATTATTATTATTATTATTATTATTATTATACATTGAAACTAACTGTAATAATTAATTGCACACATCGAACGGATGTGAGACTCAACCTGTGATTCAATTTTGCACTGAAGCCTACAGTTTTCCTCCCCTCCCCTCGTGAGGGGCCCTGGTCTTCACCGGAATACATTGGAGGGGAAACACAGTTAAAAGTGCGCCCGTCACTGACTTGAGTGTTGTCCGAGTATCGGCCAGATTAAATTACTAGCAAATCCTTCCTTTTCATGTTGAAGCTACTTCTTGTGATCAGATGGCAATTAAGAGAGAACATTTTTTTAATTGTCTAAAAAACGTGTGAAGTAAGAACTAAATCAAATGAAAGTGTCGGAAGTTTTCGTACTTGGGAAAAACGAAGCAAGAAGTTCTTGGTAGCACTCCTCTCACTGAAGATTTTCAGGAATCTTGATGTTTAAAAAACGGATATCTAAATATAGTGTGAGCATTCAAATTTTATCAGAAATTCCCGGAAAATTATGACATAATATGAACTTTAACAGAGCAATGCCAGCAGAGAATATGTAATTCAATTGTTAACTTCCTGTAAATTAGTAAAACTCTTGCATCACTCTTGCATCATTCGACATAAAATCAAATATTATCATAAAAATATCAACTGGGCATTATAAACAGAAATATTAATTTTTTTGCGACCAGTATATATTGAAGTACCTCATTCAAAATGTTTTGGCTTTATTTTTAGGTCAGAAGGAAAAATATTAGGAGGCGAGAGTACGGAAAATTTTAATTTTTTATCATTAATAATTAATATGGTTGGCACCCTAATATTCCCGTTAGTTTAAAAGCTGATTTGCAGTCGGTAATTAGCCTTAGCAAAATGGGCGCATATGTATTGATTTTCTTTTTTATTAAACCTAAGGTGAGATAATTGTTTCCGTGTAACACATAATTACATTGACAATTTTCCAATACAAATTTATCAGATAACATATCGTACGTAGATCGTATTCCAAAGTATACAAATGAAACGAGTATTGAAGTGCAGGAACGTACTATAGGTTGTAGTCCATCCCATTATACTTTCAAGAATATTTCCTGTGATGATCGAACTTACGTTCGATTCTTATACTTAGTACAAAAATTAAATCTGATCTGCTAATTGCATACTCGAGATTGATCATCATGTGGGGTTAGGAAAAATGAACAATTCTAGGTACAAGTAATTCTATTCATATGCAAACTTTTCCGCTGTAATTCTATTCATATGCAACTTTTCATTTAGAATAAATTTTTTAATTGTCAATTTTAGTGGGGATAAAAAAGGCTTCTCGCATCAATGCAATACAGGATGACAGCGTAGCAGCGCTCATGGCCGCGGTCATTTTGAGGTAAACTATTCTGAAATTCCAGATAACTAAAGCCATTTAGAATCGATTTCATTTAATTGATGTCATAAGCGAGGTAGGGAGCTGCACGCGGTATGGCCGCTATCACTTCAGGAACTCGTCCCTTCGTGAAATGAATCGGCAAGAGATAATTGAGACTATTTTAAGCGCATTTTCTCATTTGTGGAAAAAATGCACTATTGTGCTCGCCAAGTCCGTCCGTCCGTCCGTCTGTTCGTCCGTGACTTCACGTTTTCGTCGACGAGAAAATGCGCTCTCTGTCACTCACAGCAGTGAGTACTGAGTTATATTTTTATGTTGTGTATGTTTGTGTGTGACTATTTTTAGAGTCCGTGTCTATGTGTGTAACTTTATTTGGTTGATTACTAGTTGGTAATTTAAGTAAGCACATGTGTTTGTATTTTTGCGCCAGAATACAGAAGAGTTAACATTCAATGTCACATAACACTGACTTATACACTTTTACGAGCGCTGCTGTATTATCCTGTGTGTACGCATTGCGTGTGTGAGTCCCTGTTTTCATTTCTCAAATAAATGAGTTATTAGAAATTAATCAATCGGGCATTATCCTATAATATAAATTTCGCCTTAATAAATATATGAACTAATGAACTGAAAATTTATTTTACCGATTAAGCCTTCTTAAATATTAATTTTCGTATTCTTAAATTATTTTATAAATATTTTTAACTTTAATGTTAATGTCAGCTTCTGCAGACGAATAAAGTTTCACACATATTCATTCGTCTGCATATATTGTCTATATTTGTATGATTTTAATCAGAGATAGAAAGGAAATTTTGTTGGAATTGAGATATCATTGATTGCAACTATCGAATACGAGCGACTTTTGTTGAAGGCTGTGCTTACATAAAACTAATTTTCAGTCACGCAAAAAGGGATCGCCAAGCTCGTAATCCCAATGGAGACCCTGAAAAACTTCACGCAAATGATATGTTCCAAGTGAATTGAGTAATAATGTTCAACATTCAATTTATACTCGAATGCGTTTCAAGCACAATTAAGGATCAAACCTTTCGCTTCGAAATGACCGCGATAAAGTAGATAGGCCTATGTTTCATAAAACAGTTTTTACATGCCTATAGGATCGAGACGAATGAATACTTTTACTTTTTGTTTGCTAATTTAAAAAAAATCTAATTACTCGTTTTATTAGTTTTACGGACAGTATCATGGGCTTTATTTAGTGTGTTTCAATTTTCATACTCATTTTCTTCTGTTTCTCTATCATCGCTTCCAATGCCGAGTCTCTGCATAACGCGTTGCCTCCTCTTGAGCAGATGCTCCACTCTAGACTTCCTTGCTTCACGCCTCTGTATCTCATAGTCTGTAAGCGTTTTTAAAATTGTAGATTTTCCGTCATTCAAATCCAAGTTTCGGTCCCTGAATCGCGACAAAACTGACTTCGCTCGCGCTTTAAAGTTGTGCGATTTCTCCTGATCAGGCGCCGATTTCTCTTTGGTGTAAATTTTCAACATTTCATTTGCACCAAACGGACATCTCGGGTAAAAATTCGCACATTCTCCGTCGCCATTTGATCTGAAGCCCAAGTATGAAGCAAATCCGTAGTAGAGAGAAGGAAGTGGCATCGTGCGCAGATCTGGCTCCGTTATTACTGACCTGCAAAATAAACCTTTAAGTGACTTTACCGTCATTTTTTATTGCAGTTGAAAATGCAATAAATGCCAAACGAAATTTAAATCATCCAATTAAATTTCTCACTTTTATCTGAAGTCTGAAGAAATTTATTATGAATAGTTTAATAGGTAGCGCCTTATTGATAGGAAACCCAGAAATGTCAAGTAGGCCACTGCAGGAACGTATGCCTATTTAGTTAATTTATGAATTTAGGCTCGGACACGTTAATCAGTTAGAATGAGATATGAGAGTAAGATTGTTTTCCATTTCATGTTGTCTTATGTTGCCATTATTTAATTACTGTAATTTACTCTATCAACAAATCGAACACTAGTAGTAAGGCAACATTTACCTGAAGTACATCATGAGATGTCGTTCATCCTCGGTTAGCGCGCCGGCAGCGCGGGCCGATAATTCGCATGCCAGACGTAGCGCGCACCAATTGGCGTCGAGAGCAAAGAGCGCCGAGAAGTTCGTGGGTGACGACTCAAAGCTTTTGTCGAAATTTGAAGGCTGGACTCCAAAGAGACTTCCTCCATCATCTGAAATTCTGTAAATTGTGTAAACTTTGATTAGGGTAGTCTCATTAATTAATCAGAGTACGAACATTCAATATAGAAGGTAGAGAGTCTCATTTAATAGAGGGTCTCAAAATAGAGGGTCTCACCCTCTATTTGAATGTTCGTACTTTGATTAATTAATGAGGCCCTCTATTTGTGTTATATCTCTCTCTATCTATCTATCTCTCTAATGTTTTAAAATCATAAAATGCTTATAAACGTAGCAGATCTCACGCCCTCTTCCTCCTGACTGCGTTCTCGCCGAAGTAAGCGGCATGGTAGAGGGTGAAGAGCGCTATCCCCGCCAGCGCGTAGAACCCGCTGAACAGGACTGAAGCTGTGCCTGGGGGCATCGGGTTCAAAAAGCAGTTACATTTCATATTTATCATAAGTGTGTACTTATAGCAGTTACGTATCCAACATTACGTTATATTACACTGTTGTGGACCACCAGGTTCGCATGAACTGTTGTCATAAATGAAAGTCTTATCTGGTCAAGATATACTTGAAATCTTACACCACAACACAGATATAAAATTGGGCAAGGTTACAAAGTCAGTTGAGACTATCTGGAACAAGACTTAGACACGCAGACTATATGCATCCTTACTCTCCGCTCTGTAAGATCCGAGTGAATCTGTTCGCACAACACCAGTCAGTAAAGCTACGATTCTTTCTAAAGCAATCTTACAACTTTTAGATCCTTATTAAAATACATCATTTTCCTATACACTGTACTCAGGATAATCCACATTTTTTACCCTTAATAATTAACCTAGCCCTCTACAACACATAATTTTTGCCCAAGTTGAATACGGTACCATGAAATTACATGTATAATGTCAGTCTTCGATATGTAATACGTATATTGTTTGGACGATTTACTTACCTAAGAAACCTTAATTCAACCCGCTGCATACCTGCCACAAATAACTAACAAATGCTTATTATTACGCAAGTTAATAAAGAGACTTCGGGCACCAATTTATGTAAAAAGTTTGATGTTTTTTACCTGCATTAAGCAAATATTTAGTTGACAAATCGCCAGGGAAGCTCCAGAAATTGCTTGTGCCGTTGGTGCTCAAGAGTATGAGCCTGCCTTCGTCATCGTAATCCTCGTACGGGGCATCCAGGGAAGTTTCATTCCAAGAGTCACCAAGCGCGTATAAATCTTTTGATGAATGCTGGGATGAATTTATAAATAAATTCTCATTGGTGGAAACGTTTGCCACATGGTCCATGCCTAAATCCATAGTCGAAGAGGATACTGGAATGAAAACGAATTTGGTTTTGACATGTGAATGGTTTACGCTTAAGTTGATTCAACTTGAGATCGGATATGATCTCTCGGACAAATAATGAAAACTCCTCTAATTGAAACCTTTTGTCTACCATTCTTGACGATCGGAAGGTTTACATTTAAGATGAATTATCAGCAAATCTGGGGTGTAATCTTAATAAATGTAATGAAAATTCTGAGGTGAATCATTAAATTTTTCTGTATAGCAAACTAAACGCTACAGACAAATCTTAATTAAATTAATAGGTTTTTCACCAAAATTGAACTCACCTGTTGTGTAAAAATTACCCATTTTAAGGTTTTCACATGTTAAATTACGAACTATTATTGAAATTTCATCAGACTGCACATATATAAATGATAACGTAGCACACAAAAAAATTCTCTAAAATAACTCGTGTAAAGCCTGGTGACACTGCCACTCTCCCGCGATGTTTGCAGAGCGTTAGCGGGAAGTCCACTGAGAGTTCGACGGACAAATTCTGCGCGTGGAGAAACAGTCGTGGGAAGAGGGGTAAACCGTGGGAAAAAATGAAATCGTGGGGAAAAGGGTAAATCGTGGGAAAAATTTAAATCGAGTAGCGTCTGAGAAGACCGAGTGAAATTTTAGAGATTCTGGAGAATATGAATATGGCGACTAATGATCATGATTGACATGGTTGGCTTCAGCACATTACAACGAATGTCGACCGGGATCTCAATGTCAACATTGTCATTATTATTACTATTTGCATCGTGAACAAAACTGCTATAATAACCACCTTCAGAATAACATAATTTAATTAATAATTTTTACACGAAAAGAATGAACTAGTATATTATCGATGACATCGCCATAGACATTATCATCAAAATTGTTTTGAACACTCACTCTTGTAACAAAATAATCATTATTATCAGCATCATCAACATCATTATTATAATCAAAATCATATCAACATTAACTTCCCATAAACATAACAGTCGACACCATCATCAGCCGTCCGAACACGTTTAACAACTATTCTTTAACATCATCACTGATGTCAACATCAACACTACGTCATCAGAACTTGATTCATTATGATCCCCGTCAGGAAATTTGCTATCTAAACTTTTATCAACATCAACATCGCCGTCAACATCAACATCGCCCTCAACATCAACATCACCGTCAACATCAACATCGCCCTCAACATCAACATCGTCCTCAACATCAACATCACCGTCAACATCAACATCGCCCTCAACATCAACATCGCCCTCAACATCAACATCGCCGTCAACACCACCCTCAACTTCTACATCATCATCACCTTCAACATCACTATCACAAACAGCATCATTATCACTACTATCACATCATCTAAATTTAGACAAAAAAAAAACATTTAAGAATTAAAATTATGATCATCTCGGTGTTAGTTGTTAACAGTTGCTTGCAAATTCTGTAAGAATAGCACTGACATATAAAGATCCGATTGTTATTGCTTGTGAAATGGAGACTTGTGTAGTACAAACATCGTTAGGAATATTATTCTCTTTAATTGGTAAGGAGCTGAATATATATAAGTAGATGAATATAATTAAGTAGGTGCACTTATTTAAACTAATGGTTATAATTAAGTAGATGATATAATTGAGTAAGTGAATATAATTAAGTAGGTGTATTTAATTAAGTAGATGGATCTAATTCAATAACAAATAAAATCAAATATTCTTGCTCGTAATCTACCGACTTTTTCTGCTCCGCTGGAATGGGTTAACTGACCTTTTAGGTACGGTTGGAAAATATAAAGCAATAATTGTTATAAGTATATACTATTAATAATAATATTCTTATTATTATGTATTTCATTACAATATTAATACTATTAATGAATAATAGACCTGTAATTTTTGAATTGATGTAAAATTCATGCAGAAATGACATTGTCCAGGAGACCAGGACATTTCTCCCTCAGGACAGTAGAGAGAACACGGACGGCGGTGTTCACACGGCGGAGAAAGTTACACGGCGCAGCGCGTGTAGTTCCGCTGCATGGTGCACAGTACGAACACTTTCCCCTTATCCTGTCCGAGGAGTTTTCCTTATCATTATAGTAGCATGCACGGCTAAGTGCCTCCTTATTAGATTAATTTCACGTTTATTTAATCAAATTAATTATTTATTTATTATATGAAATATTCGTGAATAAGTGATAAAGCGTCTTCTATATGTAATTGAAGTATCCCATCGTAAAGGGGTAAACCTTTACGGTTTACCTTCCTGTCCATGATTGTTTCTTCTCGTATTTAATAAAATTTCGTTCATTGGTTATATTGATATACGAAGCAAATCACTCGATGGAGATGGAGGACAAAGACTCTATTGCATTGATATCAATTAATATTTTCCTCAATCTTCGATAGCTTCAAATATCTCGTACATCGAGGCCGTCACACCAACGGCTTCCCTGCAAGAAAATGACGTTGAAATAACTTGAATTACGAGTTAATTTCATTAAAATAATGTTTAACCATCGTTATTTCAATGTTAGATAATTGGTGGCTTGATACTTCAACTACATCAAATAGTTTTGTCGTTACATCAAATAGGGCCTCAGGCTGAGCCATGCGAGAACCATGAATCTGAGCCACTCTGCTGTAGACCATTGGGCTGTGAACCATCATGGAAGTCGAAACAGGCGGCTGGTGAGACCACCTGGAACTGGAACCGATACCTGCGGTTGGTAAGCCCTACTACTGTTGAACCATTATGCTGTTGAATTTCTCTGCTGTTGAACCCTATGTTGCTGAATCATACTCCTCTCGACCCCTGATCTTGTTGAAACGCTTAACTGTTGAACAACTTGGCTATATAACCCCACTTTTGTTAAACCCCCGTTCTTTTGAACCCATCAGCTGTTGAACACTGCGTGTGCTTGCAGACATCATTGTCGTGTTTCCGGCAACGCTTCAACACCGGGTGGCTGGGTCTTCATTTAACTGTCAGAAACGACACCATGAAATTTCCTCTAACTTATCTGTACTTAGTCTACATTATTCCCAAGTCTACAATATTTCCCGACATTTCGCGGTAACGTTAAACTTGAACATTTTTTCTTTTTCTGGCGCTGTAACGTGTTTGTAAAGAACATCATAACTTCGCGAGAGTATGGCGCAGGCATTATCCTAATTGGATAGTTGCTTATCGTTGTCAAACTCAGAAAACGTGACGTTTTAATATTAACAAGAAGAAAAATAAATAGGCTCTCCCTCTCTAATCAGAATTGACATTTTTCGCTTAAATCAAACGGAAAATCGATTTACAATTCGATTGTAAATAGAGATATTCTTCAAATAATAAACGTTAATGGCGTTCATTAAATCATTGATGGAACTTTCGGTTTGAAGAATTTCATGCCGCTTTATGATGGAGGTTGGTAACAGTAGCCTAGTTCTCAAAACACAAAGCTTGCAACTTGATAATTGATACGCAACTTCCGTATAGTTTTTTAATGTATCATGATACTATCTTTATACGCTCCTTCTTACCATTGATGCGTTTACTTATCCATGCAATTTTAGTCCTTTTGCTTTTCAATGATGACTTTAATTTCATGCTTTTAAAATTTCGTGCCGACTTGGTTATTTCACCTAGTAAAATGGCATTAACGGTTCGTTTTCAAGAACGGCACATAACATGTTATTTTCAACCTCTTCGATGATGCAAAAAATATAAAACCATGCGATGAATGAATGGTTAAAGAAATTACCTCTTTATATTAGAGAGGAGGTGACTAAATTAAAAGATGATAGCAAAGGGTGAACACAATTACGTTGTATAAAAGAAGATAAAAGCAGCTGCGCTGTCGTAATGGAAGAAAACACACGTTGTTATTAACAATGGTGGTTATCACAACCACGCCGTGTTTATATAAAACTTCTGCCATGACGTCGGTAGTTCGATGCCTGACGTGTAGTCTTATTTAGTCTGCTGACTGCAACAATTGAGGCAACCGGTCTGACTTGCCGTGTCCGCTCGATGCGCTTCATGAGCCGCATGCCTAGCATGACGATGAGTCATGCTGCGTTCACAAGCCATACGTATGCTAACGTGGACGCAACACAAACTTCGATTTCGTGCCGAGCGTGAAAGAAGTCATAATTTATTTTGATATGATTGAACGATGCGGATGTTGGTTTTGACTATATATAAAGGTGATGAAACTAAACTTGTATCTCGTAAATATTTATAATCTTTGTTAGGCAGTCAGCTTTTGCCTAGGATTCCGATTAAACCCATTTAATCTCAGAGGAAGCACTTAACGGACGAAATAAATGGTTTCAGTCTTCATTATTAGCATAAGTAGTATAATTAGCTGCAACGCATGCCAGATATGTCAGACGTATTTACTCTAGATAGTCTTGACGGTACAGACAGCTGATTTTTCAATTTTAGCTGTCCCTATGTCCCTATGACGCGTTCATTCATCCGACCACACCTTTATAAAAATTTCGTTAAAGTTTAAAAACTCACCAAAAACATAAATAAATGTCGTCCGTAAGATGATTTCATCTCATCAAATGAATATTGAACTAAAATTTATTGAAAATTTCTAAATTCTTATTAATGTGCTTCAATTATAGTCGGGATGTCGATATGCTCTGAATCTGAACACCAAATAGAAATTATTCGTGTTTCCTTGTACGGCTTTGGTTTAACAGTGATCTGATAAACAGACTTCAATGACCTACGAAAGTGTAATGTGGAGCAAACTTCACATGTCGCATGTACTGTTTAAATAATGCTTTACAAGTCAGTGATTGTATTATGACAGAGTTTGTTGAGTAATGAGGTGATCCATATGCTTTAGCTCAGAAAAACAATAGGTTTGTCTCAATTCAATATTTTTCGGCACAAAATATATTGATCATGAAATTATTTTGAAATTAAATAAATTTTCAGTTTCCATAACTTAACTTGCATATTGTTTTGTCGAATAAAATTCCAGTTATAGCTGCCAAATTGCGAAATATGAGGAAAGTGAATATGGTTATTTAGAGTAGCTAACTAGATGAAAAACCGTTCACATGCCAACATTATATAAAATTAATATCATCATGTCGTTACATTTTTTATCGATTTCTTCTTGACAATTTTGATGATCAGTTTGAATTGTTTTGTTGGATTCGAACAAGTGCCGACACAGTATGTTTGCAATGAAGGTATACACAAGAAGTCATTTTTATCAGCGTTGAGTCTGCTACGAAACGAAGAGAACTACTATCTTATAATGAAAAATCAGCAGCAGTAAAGTTTTAAAATAAATTTACAGTAGTAAATTCAATAAACAATTCATATTAGGCACATTCAAAGAAGATATTGAAATATATTCCGTTTGTTCTAAAAACAGCCACTAGAGGGAACACTTGCAGGAGCAGGTGTTTATGATTTCATCAAGATTCGCTTTACCAGTTTTATCAACAGTAGTTAGTTGTCAGTCAGAGTTACGAATCTACTTAACAAATCAAAATAATGGCTAAAAAAACCTATGATCTATTGTTCAAACTGTTATTAATCGGAGACTCTGGTGTTGGGAAAACATGTATTCTATTTAGATTTTCAGATGATGCGTTTAATACCACATTCATCTCTACAATAGGTGAGTCAATCATGAATCATAAAATTCAGAGACAAATTAGCACATCAGCCGATCAGCCTAAGCTTAGACGATCAAATTGCTTATTGCTATATTATTCGAGGCCAATCAGCAATTCAGCATTATAATTTTTATAAAATTATTGAGTCTTGAGGGATCATAATATTTAGCTAGAGAAAAAATTTGTCATGTAAGAATGCTTCTAAATGTTACATCCGTCTTCTTAATTTGCCATTTAGTACTAGCTAATAGCTATCGACCTACGTAATTCAAAATTGAAAAAATTCTATTCCTCTTCTGCTGATATATTTTGGTTTCTACTTTCTATCTTGCATTTTGGTAAAATTGTTATATTGTGGATACCTAATTTGTGGCCAAGAATGCAGTTTTATCCTTAATTTTATAGGAAAACCCATTGAAGTAGCCTAATTAGGCGCCGCATAAGCAGAAGCCTAGTACAAACTTCTATGTTACGTGTTAGCCCCTTCTAGAAAAAGTGTAATAGTGGAGAATTGACTATGGATATTTGAATAGTAAAAGTTATTTTTTTCTATTATTATGGCTCCAATATTCATCATTTTGTTTGGTATCTATTCTGGTAAATCAGGCCAAAGCCACCTGGAAATGAGATATACCTATAAATCATTAAATCTCTTATAGCCTTACTTACGGGTAATTTCATTAATTTTTATGATTCTTGCCTGTATTTTTCATGTAAAATTTGAAAAATTGTCTCCTTTTTTCTTATTTTTTGAGAAGTTGGTTGTTAAATGAAAACTCATCCAGCAATTTACAAAATTTTTTGTCTCGTACCTATTCTAAATTGAGTTGGTCATGATTCATCATTTCATGAAACATTATGGCTCTAAAATCATGTAATTTGGTTGAATTAAAAATATGGCATACAAATATATGATTCTGTTATTTCTGTAAAATTTCAGTATATAAGTCTAAAACCCTTCTTTAGGTTGCTAGAGACCGTTTTACTGAGGTTAGGTCCAGCCAGGTCAAGTTTTTTTTATATATTTTTTGCAATTTAGAAAAAAAATTAATTAAAGTCCGGTAAAGTGGAACTATAAATATATATATATATATATATACTTCAGTTTAGCTGTAGTTGGGAACATAGTGGCAAACCAGAGCTTTTTTAGAATCAGTTCATTTTTAATTTCCTCATTTACTCAAGATTTGAACCAATTTCTTATGTATGATAATGCTGGTATCCAGGATACTTTATTGGTCTACATATAGGACTCAAAAATGAACTTGAGGGAGAGTCTAAAAAACTCTCTGCTTTGCCACTATGGTTGGGAAAAGTCCATGCTCTGGACAAAACATCCTGCATGACGAGTCAACCCAAAATGTCTCATTGGAGATCACATAGGTGCAGTTACACCGTCACCAGACTGAATTATCACATGTTCAGTTGCCTCTAAAGACAAATGTGATTGTTACTGTTTTTAGTGTAAAATTGGAGATCTGGGCTAACACGTGCACTGGACTTTCTAAATTAGTAATGGCTTGTAAATGTTGTAATGGTCGTCTTTATTGGCTAGGTGAGGGAAGGTATTCAAGGTTCTTTAAACTCTAAAGGGTTAAATAAAAGATGGCCTCCCAACTCTCCTTATAGCCATTCCTGTCCACCAGGGGCCATACTTTCAAAACTCGCTAAGTGAATGTAAGTACGGTACCGTACTTACGCTCTATTTTCTTGTCTATGATTGGTGGATTTTGCTTGAAAGGCCATCACCGATTGGCTGATGAACTTACGATCTCTTAACTTTTTTGAAAGTATAGGCCCTGGAATTTTTCTCTTTTTTGTTCAACTTTATTTAATTCTAATACAAGATTTAATTATTAAGGAACTTAAAATTTAAACAAGATAGGGAACCCTAAATCAAAAAACCAAGCCAAATAACTGGGTAACTGGAAAACCGTTAACCGTATACTTGGATAACTGTATACCGTAACTCCTAAACCGGACAACCGACAACCGTACAACTAGGCAACCGGGCAAACGGGGCATGGGTTGCTCATAAAGTACTTGAAGATGTTTTTGTAAAATATTTACATTACCCAACACAACTATTATTTAACACAACATCAATACAAACTTCAAAACATATTATACACAATAAACTATCAAGCAGGATAACAGATAAATATATTTCTCATCTATAACAGTATTATCAAAAACACAACATTTAAATCTTCATCAATGGATATATGAACAGTGATTAAAAAAGGTATATTTTGGCAACTACTCACCAACCACAAGCAGTAGTGTGAGTATAGGGTATCAACTGATAGGAGATTTGGAATTTGAATCACCACTGACCCATAAAATAATGGTCTGCAAAAAGGGCAAAGAGAATGAGATGGAGAGCACTAATAACACAAATACCTAGTATAGATAATATTCACCATGAATTTCAGGATTCTAAATAATTTCACATTAACTTGGAACTGGAGGAGCATTACTTCCCCAAGTGGGATTAAGGTAACCACCACTCTCCAGCAGTAAGAGTGACAGCCCATAACAATGTCTCTTCATGGCTCAAAGAAATGGAATCACAGCTACATATGGAATCCCATATCTACTATGTACACTTTTTTTGTACAGTATAATCCATGTCTGCATGAGTGCCATAGTCAAGCTCATGCATGGATTATATCTACTTTACAAGCCATAAAAAGAACTTTCCTGCCATTTTTTAGAGCTGCAAGATTTTTGCTACATTAATTATGTATCTCATATCTAAATGTTAACAAAAGTGCATGATCAAGTCCCAAGATTGCTAATTTATCAAAAGTATGACACTTTCAAGCTACACGATACAAGTATTTGGTAGGAAATTCTCTATCTTGTTCATGTCAAGATAACCTGCACAGTAACTGCATCCAAAATACCTCCTTGATGATATTGTAGTTGAGGTCCTGTCAGAAAAGTAACATTATCCATAACTTGGAATCTTGTGCTTGAGTGTACACTTTTATTTATTAACAATTAGATTGAAGTTGATTTTTCATGGGGGTAAGCTCTTGTCATGGCTCAAAAAGTATATAGATGCATGCTTGTCTATTGGCTCATTATCATCTTGTTTTTCCATTTAAAAAAAAGCCTTCAAATTTTTAAAAACAGGCAACTCAAATTCCAGTAAAAAAATGTTTGAAATTATATTTATTATAGAAGACATTAGTATTTTTCAGTTAGTTTTAATCCACATAGTGTTTAACATGTCATTCTGTGGTGAACACTATTCTTGATCTTTTCTACTGTGTAATCAAATAATTCAATGCTCTTTAGAGACTGCACTTGCAAAAACATGAGTTGGGATATTGTTCCACTGTGAGCAGCAATTTATGAATTTGGTTGTTTTGTTACCATATCTGTATCTATTAATATATGTATCTATCTATACCTACCCATATCTATCATTCTGTTGGAATAACTTGATCCAATCCCAGTTGCAGTAATAGTAAACTTTAGGATCATGTAATAATTATCCTAAAATGAATTTTTTAATGCACATATCACTTTATTGTCCTATTGTATGTAATTTTTTCTAAAATTTCACTGATCTAAAACTTTAATTTCCAGGTATTGACTTCAAAATCAAAACTATTGAATTAGAAGGAAAAAAAATCAAGCTTCAGATATGGTAAGATTTTTCTTGGTTAATTTATGATCACACTACCTACCTTTTATCTTGAAATAAATATAGCATCTATGGGACGCCTGTTGGAGACCACCACTGCCGTGCTTTGAATGGACTATCATGATGCCTTCCCTGAAGAACGTAGCCTACAACACATCTTGACTGTAATGTTATCAGCCGCATGCCACCAGACAGATCACATCCATTGAATTAGATCAATCAGCCCACAGGAAAATAAGCCTGGCGTTGTATGGCCCAGCATCGTCTGCCAACTCGCACAAAAATTTTACACCACCCGGACGGAGCGCGCCGGAGCTGTCCGTATCTGTCCCGTGTGTCGAACCAGCCCACGGTCGAATGGCCACGCGTCGTACGGCGATAAATTATGGAACAGAACTATGCTATCTGGAACCTAACCCCAAATGCTGTGAGCTAAAAGTTACGTAATTTAGCAAAGCTGTAGAAGTCGCTCGTCAAAGGACGATAGATTTTGGAACAGAACTATGCTTTCTGAAACCTAACCCCAATGCTGTGAGCTAAAAGTGATGGTCTGGTGGTGCACGGCAGGATGCACACAGTTCCACTGGCAACCTGGGCTGGTTGGTCACAGTCCGTTGTCCGCAAGTTACAATTCGAGCTAAAGTCAGGGTATGAAGTGCTGATTCGATGCAACGTTCAGTGGTGCACAACCATAACTCTCTGGGCTATTCGCTTCAGAATATGGTGGCGTAAAGCTCCTAATATTTAAAGCAAGATGATGTCACGGGCAGTTACCGACGGTTGGCTTAATCCGCAGCTGATTGGTGGACATCCGGAAATATGCTAGGCGTTCTTTTCAAGGCTGATTGGTGCCCAAATTTAGTGGTGCACGGCTGCGTACCCTCATCTATATTTTCATGTATTGATATATTTTTTGTTTATTATGTTTCCTTTTATAATGTACAGTAGGTATATAAAAAAATGAAAAATATAGCTGAACATTGCATAACAGTTGTCTGTGTCACTTAGTTCCCATGATGGCAAATTGTTGTGTAGTGATATTTAATTAGAGTTTGTGACATAGTTCATGTGACATTGAGATCATTTTGTAATGTTAGCTTTAATCTAATAGGGATATAAAAATTTTGTCTAATTGATTATGTACATGATTGTTCATAAATCATAATGCACTTGTACTATAAATTGTTGCTCTTCAGGGACACTGCTGGCCAAGAAAGGTTTCACACAATCACAACCTCATACTACAGAGGTGCCATGGGCATCATGTTAGTTTATGACATCACCAATCCCAAAAGTTTTGACAACATAGCAAAATGGTTAAGAAATATAGACGAACATGCCAACAAAGATGTTGAGAAGATGATCCTTGGCAACAAGTGTGACATGGAGGACAAGCGAGTAATCCCCAAAGAGAAAGGAGAAGATGTGAGCATAAAATAGTTTTATTGTGGCTTCCATCTAATTCTAAATATCTTTATTTGTGGAAAATACTTTCTATTGACAGTTTTAAACTGACCAGTAGGTATATAATACATCATGCTTGCCTAAAATGGTGAATTAGTTCAGTTTTAACTTAAGCTGACTCATAGCTAGATCTTATAGTATGTAGTGATTCCTTCTTTTTTATTGCTATTTTATATTTTAAATCAACTACCCACTCAATCTCAAATTTGTTCCCTGTTATTCCATTCAAGTAATTTTATGTGTTGTTGCAGGTTTTATGACATTTTCTCTATAATATAGGTAACTAATGTTAATGCATTCACAGATTGCAGCAGAACATGGAATCCGGTTCCTAGAGACCTCAGCCAAGGCAAACATCAACATTGAGCAAGCCTTCCTGGAGCTGGCGAGCGCAATCCTCTCCAAGACCCCCGGCAGGGACCCCGCACAGCAGCCTGACTCTAATGTGCGCATCAATGCTCAGAGGGAGAAGCCTAGCCAGAGATGCTGTTAATTTCACAAACTTGTGAAGAAGCAAAGTGTTTGTCTTGATTTAATTAGGACCGAGGCAACTCAGATGACAGAACGGTTTTAAACTCGGGCAACAAGATTAATCTGCTTAACAAGAGGGCGTTGTATTTATTAATTGGTACTGGAGAGACTATAATGTATTTAGTTAGTTGATAATACAATTAACATGGCATAAAGTAAGACATCAAGGGCTTGATTTAATTAGAACAGGGATAATTCCTGTATATCTGGTCAGCTACTGATCTGATAGCAAGATGAAGCTTTTAGTATTTGGCATTATTTGATAAGACTGTGTAATTAACTTGGCGTTCTTCTCTCCTGGCACATGCAACACAATCGAGGGAATTAAGCCCATGTTTTTCCCCCAAAGGTTTTTTTGTGTTTGCATAATTAATAACTTCAATAAAGAACGTTATGGATACTATTGCTTTAACTGGCGTCTTCCACACGCCATATGATGTAGACTCCATAGAGAAGGCAAGTTACTCTAGTGTCATTTAAATTGAGGGGGTTACTCTTCAGCTTGATGGAAGGACGAGAGAGAATGGCCAATTGATGATGCAGTGGAACAAGTTGAAAGATGTTGCACTGGCTGCACGTTGACTGTTACTTGAAGAGACTGCAATAGCAGTAGTTTTGGGCGATGAAACACAAATTTGGCACTCACCTGGGACTTAGGAGGAGGGTATATACCAAGGTCTTCTAGTTTCTGGGCCTGGCATTCACTAACAATTACAAAATTATTGGGGGTAAAATAAATGTTAGCAGAAACTTGTCCCGTGCTAAATAGCTGGCTTTTATGAGCGGGTGTAATTGGCTGCCATGAGAAATGACCGCGCTGGAAGAAGAGCGGCCATTAAACTGCTCAGTTGTAGTTTGTTACTGATGCCATTAGCAGAAAAATGGCAGCAAGCTAGGATGTCACTAACAATCAATGTGTTCTAAATCTTGAGTGAGCAAAGCAATCTCCTCTACTTCTCGCTCAAATGGAGTCCCGCTAGCTGCATTTTTCCTCTTTTCGAGTGTCGAAACCATAGCGGTGTTTGTTTGAAGCAAAAGATATGCATCGTTTTCTATTACTATGTGTGAAATAGCACTGCAATTTGTCAACAAATTGCTGCCACGTATAGTGAAAATAACCAATATTTCTGTATTATGACCATTAAATAATTGTCACTCTGGAAAGAAATACTTTCGTGAAGAGCTTGAGTGTCTATATATGTAATTAAACCTTATTTGAGTTATAGTTTTGTTTATCTAATGATTTACTGTACACACATCTGGGTTTAAAAGGGTGCTTTTCGCACGACTATCGGTATTGTGTAACTGCAAATAACTGCTTTACCAGTCCGCTGGGAAGATGGCAGGAACAGTTTGCACATGCGCAGTGCGGGAAGCTGCTTTTGACCAGATGAACTATGCTGCTGTTGCGCGGCGTGAACAATGGGCTGAGAAGATTCTAATTATAGTAAGATGCTTACAGAATTATTCTGTTAGGATGGCGACAAAGAAGTTAGAATTTAAGAATTTCAATTAGGCTATATAGAAGCTTTGGTGTGTTCGTGCGGGTGTTGTCCTCGCCATTGTTGCGCCATTTTCTATGTTCATTCAAAAATGTCAACAGGCTTTTCTTCAACGGCATGTGACTTTTATGTGTAGATACATAGATTTTTCAGTGCCTGTGGATTAAACTATGTGCGTACAGCAGCGAGCATCCCACACTAACCTCAATATTGTCGACGTCGATCCAAAAGATGTTGGACTCGCACATCGGCAGAATCAGTGTCGTCGAGCCATGTCTTGCCAACGAGAATGTGCATGGTTGCTTTTAACTCTCAGATCGACTTTACGGCTGGACCTATTAAGAACTCGGACACACTCCTCAGTTTTTACTGTAATATTCACCCGACCGAGGTCTTACTTGACAGGTGTAATTATTGAAGAACCTCGTCCTGCGCATGATAATAGCTGTACATTTCTACGGAATGTTTAAGCACGACGGAAAATGGCTATTTGCTTGTTTCTTAATTGAGAAGTGGACGTTCTTCACTCAAGAAATTGTTAAACTAAAATTTGGAATATGTTTGTATTTCGGATAATATTTGCTTTCAGATATAAGTCTATGTAACTTTACATGCACAAGAAGAGTGATTTTAACTTCGGAGTGCTCATCATGCTGGAACACACGAGTCATGGAGGCCTGAAGTTCTGGAAGCTTCGTCTGGTCAGGCTCGACGACGTGTTCTTGTAATGACAACTTAACTATTAGGAGTATAGTTCATTCAGAGATGGTCATTTATTGTTGCGGTAATTACGAACTAATGCAGAATTTCATAATAAAACAAGTCAATTGGTCCGAATAACAATGATGTAATGTTTACCGCCGCGTCCGTAACTGTAAACCTGATGGAGCCTGTCTCTGCAGCCGAGCTCTTGATTTTTTGTAGAACATTCGAGGATTTCATCAAAATGTGTATAGATGCATTTTTGGTAGCGCTGTCAACTCCGAGTTTTTATGTCATGTGAGTACTGTAAACTTTCTGGTAAGTTGATTAATAAATTATCACTCGTAATATCTGAATAGTAAACCTAACTGATCGACTCTCAAATATTTTCCTTCCAGACCAAATATTTACTCTCGTTTCGGTTATGTCTAGAACGAAATTAGGCAATAAATGTCTCGAGTGTTCAATTAAATATCATTGCTTCGTTTTTTTTACATCCAGAATATAAAATCATGTAGACAAATCTCTCAAAATTTTCTGAGATCAAAAAATGTTATAATTGAGAAATCTACTTGTGAATTATACGCTGATAAATCCGCCCTCTTTAATTGCAAGTCTTCAAGTTCGACCACAAACTTGTGCGCAATTCTTTCTAAATTGCAAAATTAAAATACTCTGCTTTAGACGAATAGTTTCATGTGACTATAGGTATTGAATTTACTGAATTGCAATCTTACATGACCGTTATGAACAAATTTATTGACTACAATATTCTTGCTTGACTTAGATGGCCACCCCGTTAAGGTTAAGACCTGACCTTAACCTTTACAAGGTTAAGAGTGCTAACTTAGAGCTGCGAGTTTGGGGTGCGATCTTCGCTAGCTGTAAAAATTCTGGTCAAAATCGGCGAGGGGGACAAGTGAGAACAACAGAACAACAAAGTTTGAGAGTTAGCGATGGGCCGGACACAGCCAAATCAACGTCATCACCTAATTACTTTGGTTGTGAAGCCCCGATTAATATTCCTTCGTCTCTATGGTCATAAATTATCGTCTTGATCGTGATTAAGATGTTAATATCTTTCAGTTATCAAACAAACCACTAAGATACTCGCTATAAATCGGTGCACTTTACGATAACATTCAACGGGGATCAGCCTAAGTAAGTTTCCTTAACCATTGAATAATAGCAAAACGTTAATATTATTAATAGCGTTCTAATGCCTAAATAGTCATACGCGTTGCCATGGCGACTGCGTCCTGTAGCTGCAGCGTTCAGTGGCTCCGCGCTCAGGACGAACACTGGGGTTTTGTTGCGAGAAATTTGTAGTGTCAATATTATGATGAAAACATTAATGACAAAGTTGAAAAAATTGTAATTTTGATTGACCGCACTAATTGACCGTCTCAAGTATTGAATATTGTTAATTGTAGTGCAGATTAAGCAATGAGCAGGAGACATATTATCTATATCATACATATCGGACATTAGCAGGAGAAACAAATTATTTCCGTACGCTCTGTCATCTCATGATAATGACGCTGTCATCATGATAATGACGCTGTCATCATGATAATGGCGTTGTCATCATAAAAATCTAAAATACCGTCTTTAAAGATTCAACCGGGGTTACTTTCTTGTGAAAGTTGATATTGATAGTTACACTGCTACACTAAATAGACCAAACTTTCTAAACCTTGCCCACGTGACCAACTTCCTGTCAAAAGTTTTATAACTCATCTTATCGAGGACATCTGACATCGTTGTCGCCTCTAATTAAAAACTTCAGAAAATTTTAATTTACTGAAGACTATTTTTTTCATCGCCTGGCAGAGCTGACCACAGATGGTGAGTTTAATACGGTACCGGGTGCTTAATTTGGTGACAGGAATGATGAATTAGGAATGAGATTCAGCGAATTGTGAGACGCAGGGATAGGTGGAATATGCTCAGTTCGAAGCGTATTATTTTTATTATATGAATTCTGTTTCTTATTCAAAAATATTTGGACCTTAGTGCACATTTAAGGATTACATAAATAAACTGAAACTTGTTTTCAGTTTTTATTATTTGGTTCGAATGCACCTCACAAGAAAAGCAAATCACACTTGCGTTTCAACAAAATAAAATAAATGACAAGTCAACTGCGAATTATCTGATCGACAAATTTTTTTAACGTTTAATGATTTATTATCGGTATTGTGAGTAACAGTAGGGTAACGTGGGGCAGCGCGCCCCCCACTTTTTTCAAACTAAATTTTTGATGAAGTTTTAATTGATACGAGATGGTTTTTTGTTTTGTTTAAAGGTGCAACTAATGAGGAATGTATTATGTGAATTAGACGCCTATAGAGTTATTCAATTTTTAATGAAACACTATTTTGTAAAAAGTGTCAAAATGGGCCCATTGCCCCACCCCTGGGGCAATGGGCCCATGGGCTTGGGGCAAGGCGCCCACCCTTGNAATGCCCTTCTTCATCTCGATATACCTGAGTGATGAATGCCCTTCTTCATCTCGATATACCTGAGTGATGAATGCCCTTCTTCATCTCGATATACCTGAGTGATGAATGCCCTTCTTCATCTCGATATACCTGAGTGATGAATGCCCTTCTTCATCTCGATATACCTGAGTGATGAATGCCCTTCTTCATCTCGATATACCTGAGTGATGAATGCCCTTCTTCATCTCGATATACCTGAGTGATGAATGCCCTTCTTCATCTCGATATACCTGAGTGATGAATGCCCTTCTTCATCTCGATATACCTGAGTGATGAATGCCCTTCTTCATCTCGATATACCTGAGTGATGAATGCCCTTCTTCATCTCGATATACCTGAGTGATGAATGCCCTTCTTCATCTCGATATACCTGAGTGATGAATGCCCTTCTTCATCTCGATATACCTGAGTGATGAATGCCCTTCTTCATCTCGATATACCTGAGTGATGAATGCCCTTCTTCATCTCGATATACCTGAGTGATGAATGCCCTTCTTCATCTCGATATACCTGAGTGATGAATGCCCTTCTTCATCTCGATATACCTGAGTGATGAATGCCCTTCTTCATCTCGATATACCTGAGTGATGAATGCCCTTCTTCATCTCGATATACCTGAGTGATGAATGCCCTTCTTCATCTCGATATACCTGAGTGATGAATGCCCTTCTTCATCTCGATATACCTGAGTGATGAATGCCCTTCTTCATCTCGATATACCTGAGTGATGAATGCCCTTCTTCATCTCGATATACCTGAGTGATGAATGCCCTTCTTCATCTCGATATACCTGAGTGATGAATGCCCTTCTTCATCTCGATATACCTGAGTGATGAATGCCCTTCTTCATCTCGATATACCTGAGTGATGAATGCCCTTCTTCATCTCGATATACCTGAGTGATGAATGCCCTTCTTCATCTCGATATACCTGAGTGATGAATGCCCTTCTTCATCTCGATATACCTGAGTGATGAATGCCCTTCTTCATCTCGATATACCTGAGTGATGAATGCCCTTCTTCATCTCGATATACCTGAGTGATGAATGCCCTTCTTCATCTCGATATACCTGAGTGATGAATGCCCTTCTTCATCTCGATATACCTGAGTGATGAATGCCCTTCTTCATCTCGATATACCTGAGTGATGAATGCCCTTCTTCATCTCGATATACCTGAGTGATGAATGCCCTTCTTCATCTCGATATACCTGAGTGATGAATGCCCTTCTTCATCTCGATATACCTGAGCGATGAATGCCCTTCTTCATCTCGATATACCTGAGCAATGAATGCCTTCTTCACCTGAGTATACTTCAGATCAATGTAATGCCCTTTAAAGCGTATTTTTATTTTATCGTAGCTTAATTTATTGACTCGACCAGCGACCACGCGTGTGTTTAGAACATACGAAGAGTTGACGTTGGGCATGCAAGACACGGACGTATATATCCGAGGTCAATTCATTATTATTCCGTTTACACGACTAAATCTGATCTAAATTATACGACTAAATCCAAATAAAATATACGACTAAATCTAATTTATTGTATTTCGGTGTCTCTGACATTTAATAAGCGTATCTAGTTTAGCATAAAATTTCCCTCGTAGAATTATAGGCGGGTAATTCAAATTAGTAGATTTACTGTTAATGCATGAGTGATTTTGCTTCTTAATTTCTTTTGCATTATTTTTTATTTTTGATTTCCCGTTCGCAGGCTGCGAGGAAGAAGATGACGAAGGAGGAGCGAGAACAAATAAGAGCTGAGGAAGCGGAGAGGAAGAGGCAGGAGGAAGAGGAACGAAGGTGAGGCAGAATAACTGCAATTTTTAATTAATTTCAAAAGTTTTTCCGCGATAAATACGTTCTTGGTGAAATTATATTTCAAAATCTAATTTGTGTCAGTGTCGGAAAAGAGGGAAATTGGGGATATATAATTTAAGCATTTATAACCTGCCTCTTTATTTAGGCTGCTAGAAGAGGCTGCTGAGGCTGAGAGGCAGGCTGCCGCAGCTGCTGCTGCTGCTGAGGCTGCAGCAGAGGCTTTGAGGCGCATGAGGCTGCGGTGCGAGCAGCTGAGGCGCACCAAGAGGCTGTGTGAGGCTCACGAGGCCAGCATGGAAGTCATCAAAGCAAAGCTTGTAGAGGACAAGGAGGTTACTTATACCGCATTACATATGTTCTCATCATTGATCTGCAGCACCTAGATTTGTTAATATATATTTGTAGCCTATAAATGTTTTGTTCCGCATTTATTATTGAATTAAGTTTATGTCCCAAGGTTCATAAGGTTCCAATGTTCATTGGTGGGTTGCCCTCACCAATGAATACGACCTTAGTTAACATCATTTTCTGATTCTAAACATCGGAACTTCTCATACTGGGAATAGCAGTTTTTTTCTTTATAAAACTAAAATTGAATAATATCGTATTTTTACCTCTGTATACCGATATGTAATTTTAATGAATAATTTTAAGAGAGTATGCCTTATTCATCCAGGGTTAAACACTGGGACAGAAGATATCGGTATAGAACAGCGTTATTCCATGGACCTATTATAATAGGCCATGGGCCTATTTCTTCAACGCCGACAATTCTATTCTATTCTTTCTGATCCTAAACTTGCCTAGCTACGCTTTAGATCATTACTGGCAAATTGCATCAACACTCATGATTTTGCAAACTATCTTCAACATTTTGTTGGAAATAATTTGATCGTAACAGTTTTTACATTTTGAGCGCATATTTCTCATTTATGGAAAAAAGGAGATATTGTGCTCGCCATGTCCGTCTGTCTGTCTGTCCGTCCGTGACTTCACGTTTTCTGCGGCTAATTGTTTTAGTAGGATTTTTCTCAATTAATAGCTTACGAATTATTATTACGTTTAAATTTTAATCACTTTTTAATAACATATATGCGCGACGTCCACGCTGGACATGAAACATGAATAAAGAAACGAAAAGTGATTTTGGAGGAGAAAAATTTATCAGAAAAAAATGAAATTGAAATGAAAAATATCCAAATTTAAAACTTGAAATGATCAAAAAATCTATTGTAAAAAATATCTGAAATGTATTGGTTTGAAAATTTATTTTTTTGGGGATGTATCGGAAAAATTTATTTATAAAATGTAATTAAATATGTAAAAATGTACTAGAGCGATACTTGAATAGCACATGCGGGCAGTGGGAGCGTCTGATGAGCTGCGACGGTCTCCCAGACGCCCGTAGCGTCCCCGCGCTCAACCGCTACCTCTCCTTGTGGGACCCCGTGGGGGACACGGGACGGGGGGAGCTGCTCCCCACCCTCGACTCCTGCATGAGGGAGACTCCAGAAATTATTAAGGCTTGTCATTACTTTTTGCCATTTTATTATATATTGCATTACTTACTTCCCATATATCGCGTTTTATTAAAAGTAATAATATTGCGTATTACTATCAGTAATAATATTGCGTATTGTAATAAGTAATAATATTGCGTATTATTATTAATAATAATATTGCGTATTATTTTAAGTAATAATATTGCATATTATTACTTAATATAGCACGACTTGTACACGTACAATGAGATGCACGTTGATTTTTAAATGATTCTTCACAAGGCTGATGACCGATGGATGAAGACGAATACGATGATAAATTGATAAGTACTAGTACGATGGATAACTCGAATACCGTGACAATAACATTAATTTGTTATTTTAATATCGTTTGTTACATTCACTTTAGCATGACCTCTGCAGGTTATAGGCGCGGTAGAGGCGGCCATGGAAGAGGCGGACCAGCCAACGCAGCAGCAGCGACGTCTGTGGCAGGAGGTTAGGTTCTCCATTTGGTTAAAATGCAACTTTTGAAATTGGGTTCTTTAAAAATCATAATTGTTAAATTTATGAGAATTTGTGCATGTGACGGTTGATGATCAATTACTTCTTAATGAGTTAATTAATTATATTTATCTAAAATATTGAATTAATTTTTGTGTGCAGATCTGGCTAGAGCTGCAGGTGGCTCTCCGGAGGAAGCTTGATCGCGCCCTCTACAACCAGCTGCTGGACCTGACGCCCCACCTGGACCACGACACCATGGTGAGTACCAGCTGCCATGGTGAGTACCAGCTGTCATGGTGAGTACCAGCTGCCATGGTGAGTACCAGCTGCCATGGAGGTGCCAGCTGCCATGGTGAGTACCAGCTGCCATGGTGAGTACCAGCTGCCATGGTGAGTACCAGCTGCCATGGTGAGTACCAGCTGCAATGGTAAGTACCAGCTGCCATGGTGAGTGCCAGCTGTGTGACCAAATGCCCCATTGGACAACAAATCCACAAGCAAGTACCGCGTTACTCTCACTAGCAATGCTGCACATTATGTGCACTTCAGTAACTAAAGTAAAATCAATATCATAAACACATAGAATATTAAAAATTATAACTCAGTACTCACTGTAGTGAGTGACAGAGAGCGCATTTTCTCGTCGACGAAAACTTGAAGTCACGGACGGACAGACAGACGGACGGACGAACATGACGAGCACAATAGCGCCTTTTTTCCATAAATGAGAAAATGCGCTGAAAACCCTTAATAAATAAATTTTAATGTGTTTAATTACAGACTCCTTCCCTCTTTAGGTGTACGCGTTCTTCCAGGGGTCGCCGCTCGTATCCGTGGCGCTCTGGAGCAACACGACGCGTTCACCCAAGAACGCCGAGCATTCCGTACGTTGCGTTCACCATCAGCGTTCTTTGTTTGAATTCATCATCAGATTCATTCCTCCCTTCATCTTCTTTATTTAATTTCTTGCAAATATTGCACCATAAAACATATTAAATTTTCACCCATTTCGGTTTTGATATTTTTCATGGGCAGCATTTCTTCAATGCCAACAAAACGCCATCCGCCTTATCACCCATTCAATTTTCTTTACAGCGCTACTTAATTAAAAATGCATAAATAAAAATATTTTATATTGTAATATTAGATATAATTTTCATTATTTATTTAAGAATTATTTATATCCCTTAGAATGAAGACAAGAATCTTATTTCTTTCTTAAAATCAACATTCTTGAAGTAATAATTTGCCGATTAATTAATATATTATTACCGTTTATTATCTGAGCCGATTAATTAATTTAAAATTACCCTTTATTCAGAGCCGATTAATTAATTTATTATTAACGCTTATTATCAGAGCCGTTTAATTAATTTAAAATTGATGTTTATTATCAGAGCTATTTAATTAATTTAAAATTAACGTTTATCATCAGATAGAGGAGCTGGGGCTGAGTTACCACCTGCCCCCGAGTGTGGTGCAGAAGGAGTGCGTGGTGAGTGTGGTGAGGACGGAGTATGATCATTACTCCAAGTTCTCCACCTCTTACTCCTGCCCCCCGCCTCCTGTACCTCCTGCCTCACCCATACTCACCTTGTTGGGTGAGTATATATATATCACCGCTCTCTTACTCACCGAACAGCGAATGTTATTCAAGTATGTCAGGGCAGGCCCTGAAGACCGTTGCAGGAAGGAAGGACAAGGCGAACAAGTTTTAATACTTTACTAAGAAAATGAATAAATTCCTAAAGAACTGAAAGTTGCGGATACAGAGAATGGCACAGTGCGTGCTTACCTATCACGTTACTTTAAACTAAATCCAGACTGAAACGGATACGGAATTAACTAAACAAGTCTAAGCTTCGTGTCGGCTCCTCCTTAGTTCAACCACGGACATATCTCACACACGCTGCGCCCAACTCAACTTGAGGTTTGTCAGCTCAACAGAGCGGACGGATTAAAAATTAATTATTGGTCAGAGAATGTATCCACTCCAATACATACTATATATGTTATGTAAAATATCGACGCTGACGCGACGAAACTGGCCCGCGTAGAACTAGCTGGCTCTAGCAGCTTTAGAAGGGAAACAACAAGGGCTCCGAAGGTAACGTGGTCAGCGCCACCGAGCAGGCCCACCGGCGTATAATTATTAATTATTAATTATTAATTATTATTAATTATTAATTATTAATCATTAATTATTAATTATTATTTTACAAAAGGGACGTAGTCAGCATCAGGCTACAGGTGCTGCCGCGCTAGGGAGTTAAAGCAAGCAGACTGTTGGGGCACTGACAAAATATAGACTAATAGGAAAGCATGACTGACTAGCGATATGACTAGCTGGCAAACGGAACGTTTAGTCAGACCTTGAGGCTCACAACTTACATCTAATTCACATCCATACTTGCACCCCACCTAAACCAATTAAACACAAGTGACAATTTCAGTATATAATGACTAAGACAACAATTACAAAAATACAAGCATTCATTCACATGACGCAGCTTACCGGTGCACACCGCAGTACAGCAAAGTAATGCTGACTGGTAACGCAGAGCGTACAAGATGCGCGCGTCTTCAAAGCTCGACAAACAGTGGACTGAAATCTAATATTCAGCGGGAAATCTAAATTAATATTAGATTAGAAATCTAAATAGCGGGAAATCTAATATTCAGCGAGCTTTCCCTCACAACGTATAATGATAATAATTTTCAAAATTATTATAAAATTAAAAAAGTAATATAAATAATCTGTAAGTGATATAAAATCGTTTTATTGTATTATAATTTTTTATTTTATTATTAAGATGTTTTGCTACTGATCAATTTTCGAGTTACTTCAAACTGTAACAAAATTATAATTTTAGTAATGAATTATACATTCGTCATACCTGCCATGTTATTTTAAGGGTGATCTGCATCTCTGTACCCTCAGCATGACCAGCATCTCTGTACCCTCAGCATGACCAGCATCTCTGTACCCTCAGCATGACCAGCATCTCTGTACCCTCAGCATGACCAGNATCCTGTCTCTTATACACATCTAGATGTGTATAAGAGACAGATACTACAAAGTCCCAAATTATACTACAAAGTCCCAAATTATTACAAGTCCCAAATTATACTACAAAGTCTCAAATTATTGGGACTTTGTCCAAATAGCGACGTAGTTTCATCATTGTGTGGGTCATCCTGACTCAGTTTTGCCCGGGAAGAGGTGGTCTTTATTCTACGTGTAAAAAGTGTATTGTTTATTTATATCAATATCATTTATTTCGAGAATATATTTCACTCTAACTCTAACGTACTTTAAGTTAGAGTTAGAGTGCAACATTCGAACCCGATTCCAACCTCTGCATGATTTTTTGATTTTGAGGATTTTTTGGAGATATTCTGTACATTGTACCAAATTTGGAAAGTAATTATTGGAGAACTTATCTCTATGGTTATATGTGGCATTAATATTAATTAATATTTATGCAATAATATATATGGTTCTTTAGATCAAAGTGTTTTTTTAGTAGTTAGTACATTATTTAAAATGACGATAGAACTCATTCATCTTTGATTAATTTATATTCACGTTCACGCAGCCGGCCATACCTGAGGAACGTGAGTAAACCTGAACATAAGGATAGAGCATTAATTTTCATAGATTAATGCCTTTAAGTAATTATATTCTTGAATGAAAAACATAAAAGACTGTTATCATATCATTTGAAAGGAGTTAGCACCTTAATCAAACCTACATTATTACCACAAAAAACTTCAAAGACGATGTCGTATAGTTATGAAATTTTAAGTGCGAATTTTTTATTATTTTAAGATCAAAGTAGAAGCAAACTTGCGTTCGAATTTTTCACTTATTAATAAATAGCAAAATTTAGCTTATAGAAACTCGGGCGTTCAGCTACCAGAAATTTGATTATTGAAAAATTTAATTTAGAGGAAGTTCTAGGTTAAGGAGATCAGTTGTGCATTATTAACAATAGGTAAATGATTTTTAATAATTAATGCAATTTAATAATTTTAATTAAATTGAACACTTCCCGGTCGTGGGGTTGGACCGATGTTTACAGAAGACACCCGCCCCCCGGCCTGCGAGGTAGAACCTGGGGAGCTGAACCTGAGGAAGGTGAGGGTGCAGGGGGGGGTGTGGACCATCAACCTCCTCAAGCTTCCCCCCCAACCCCAGCGTCTGGGGGAGAACTGCACCATCAAACATGGTGACACAGATATTTGTTTATTTATTTATTTAAAATAAAATTCAAATAAATTCAAATGAAACGAAAAATGTTTAAATGAGTTGAAGTTTAATAAATTACGCTATAGATTTCTGTCGTTATTGTGTTTAGAATTGATCAAAAGGATTGGCGCCGTGCTATAAACATCATAATCATGTTCATTGAAATATACATAGAGATAAAAAATGAATTAGTATAAATCATTGCAATCTTCTTATACATCAAATGAAAAAAATATCTTTGAGTTGAGGACGTGGCCAGCACAAGTCTTTATCTGTCACGTCCCCAGCAGTTGAGGACGTGACCAGCACAAGTCTTTACCTGTCACGTCCCCAGCAGTTGAGGACGTGGCCAGCGTAGTCCCCCTGTCCTGGGGCTCGGGGTACCAGGCGCCCCCCGAGGGCGGGGCTCACAAGAGGAAGACGCCGCAGGACCTCGAGGCTGAGACCAAGGAGCGCGAACTGCAGCTGCAGAAACTCGTGCTGCTGTCCATACAGTGTGTGCTGTGTTGTGCTGTGTGCTGCTGTCCATACAGTATGTGCTGTGTGCTGCTGTCCATACAGTATGTGCTGTGTGCTGCTGTCCATACACCGGGGGACTTGTGTTGTGTTGGCTACAGCTGTATGGAGGCCGTTATCCTATCCTTCAGTCACGTTAGTTCTATTCGCTAGGAAAGTTATCCATCCACTCAGATTTGTTCCACAGTTTGATGAATCCACGGTATGGTGAGTACACGACTGTACGAGTGCACGGTATGGTGAGTACACGACTGTACGAGTGCACGGTATGGTGAGTACACGACTGTACGAGTGCACGGTATGGTGAGTACACGACTGTACGAGCGCACGGTATGGTGAGTACACGACTGTACGAGTGCACGGTATGGTGAGTACACATCCTTGATATTTTCAAGGATTGTTAATCTAATTTAAAAATTAAATCCTTCTCCAGACATTTTATTCAAAATCAAAATAATAAACTATTAAGGAATATCCGCAATATCCTTCAGACTCCCCGGTTCGGCGTTCTGGTTCGAGCCTCCGCAGATGGTGCTGTGGAACCACCGTAAGAAGACGTGGACCACAGACTGCTTCCATGACACCAAGTACCTCGAGGACCAACGCATCCTCAAGGTACCACACATGTACACTAAATAAAATCAGTGCGACATAGTCTAAATAGCAATGCACCTTTTTAGCGCATTTTCTCATTTATGGAAAAATGCACTATTGTGCTCGCCATGTCCGTCCGTCCGTCCGTCTGTCTGACCGTCCGTCTGTCTGTCTGTCCATCCGTGACTTCACGTTTTCGTCGACGAGAAAATGCGCTCTCTGTCACTCACTGCAGTGAGTACCGAGTTATATTCTTTTTCTAGTGTGTGTCATCTTGACACAGTTCGGCCTGGCAAAAGTTCGTATCAGTTCTACACTTTGCGCGCGCAGTGCTTAGAAAGTGTCGCTAATTGAACAATATAACAGACTCGTTTTTATTAGATTTTACAGTAAGCCTATTGTGCTCCAGTTTTCAAGAAACAAAAAATTGGTAAAGGGATATAAGAAGTGTATTATTATACAGTTTTTCTCTGGCGAGGTTCGAACCAGCGAGCTGGGGGTGATGGGGCTCGCTATGAGCCGCTTCTCGAACCTCCCCTTCATGAGCTGGCAGCTGCGCCCCTCCCCAGGCGAGACAACTTATATTCCCCATATTCCCCATGTTCCCCTATTCCATATGTTCCCCTATTCCCTATGTTCCCCTGTTCCCCATGTTCCCCTGTTCCCCATGTTCCCCTGTTCCCTCCGTTCCCCTATTCCCCATGCTCCCCTATTCCCTATGTTCCCCTATTCCCTATTTTCCTCAATTTATTGTTCAGTATAACACGCGTAACGACTTCACTGTAGCTCACATTACAACACACAAATAAATTAGTGCAGAAATGTCCTAAAACTCTCTGCTGTGCTGGTGCGGCAGGTGGCGCTGCCGAGACGGTGCAGCTGGTGCTCTCAGGAGCTGTCGTTGTGGCCACCTTCACGATCGCTGTAAGTCTCTGTTTTTTTAAATATACTCATAATTTTACAAGGTATAAGCGAAACTTGATTATAATAAGTTGATGTAAATATTTTCTCAAAGATAGAAAACATTTTTAAGCCCGTTGAAATTCTCATACTGTGATTTTTCACTGTTTTCTTCTCTAATGCCATCGACTTTTCAACATTTACTTATTGCATTTAATTTCAGGATTTACTTGTATCAATTGATTTTAAGATTTAATAATACTAAATAAATATAAAATTTACTTATACAAATTCCATCACTTGCAGCCTGGCAGTGTGTGTCTGTCAGACCTGAAGGATGGCAGCAGGTGTCTGCTGACAGACCTGTACGAGCGGCACATGACCACCTGCGAGCTGGTGCAAGTGCGGGACACTGCATGGATACTTTCAAGAACTGTTAGGATACTTCAGTGTACAATTACACACTGCAGGGCACTGTTGCACACTTCAGTGTACTGTTGCACACTTTAGTATACTATTGCACACTTCAATGTACTGTTGCACACTTCAGTGTACAGTTGCACACCTCAGTGTACAGTTGCACACTTCACGACTGCCTCATCCACGCAACACTAGCGTTACTAATACTGAACGCTAGTTTTAATAATATTAATTAATAATACTGAATATCTCTTCCACGCCGTCAGTTTGTGGCTTGGATGTGGCTGAATATTATCATGAAATTTCTGTTGTAGCGCCCACATGTACCTAGTAGTCCGTACTATAGTTCCTACTAGTAAGTTACTTCGCTCTAGAACTAGTGACCATTGTTAGCATTGACTCAGCTCTTGTACGTTCAAGACCTACAACTACTGTTCTCCTTGTAAGTATTCTGTAAATAGTTTCGTTATGTGTAAGATCTTCACATATGAATATATTCTTATTACGTTACCGTTTTCCTCTTGTATAATAGCGTGATTTTATTCCAAGATGTTGCGTTCTTGTTGAATAAAGTTCTTGATTAGTTACTTAAACTTTCGCTTGCAACAAATATATTCTAGATTTCGGTACAGTAATCTCTCAGCCATCGCAGCTGTTACGTTCTACGTAGACCGCGGCGCGATAGATGAAATCTCCGATCGACTAATGGTAGTTTTTAAATACTTATATTTCAATTACTTACTAAGTTATTATTTATTTAGTTGTTATTTGCCATTCCCACGCCCTTACACTGTGTAGCATGTCCCTGCAGACTCTGCAGCATGTTACATGTCCCTGCAGACTCTGCAGCGTGTTACATGTCCCTGCAGACTCTGCAGCGTGTTACATGTCCCTGCAGACTCTGCAGCGTGTTACATGTCCCTGCAGACTCTGCAGCATGTTACATGTCCCTGCAGACTGCAGCATGTTACATGTCCCTGCAGACTCTGCAGCGTGTTACATGTCCCTGCAGACTCTGCAGCCTGTCTCTTATACACATCTAGATGTGTATAAGAGACAGCCTGCAGCATGTTACATGTCCCTGCAGACTCTGCAGCGTGTTACATGCTGTCTCTTATACACATCTAGATGTGTATAAGAGACAGATGTAACACGCTGCAGAGTCTGCAGGGACATGTAACACGCTGCAGAGTCTGCAGGGACATGTAACATGCTGCAGAGTCTGCAGGGACATGTTAAACGCTGCAGCTGTCTCTTATACACATCTAGATGTGTATAAGAGACAGACTCTGCAGCGTGTTACATGTCCCTGCAGACTCTGCAGCGTGTTACATGTCCCTGCAGACTCTGCAGCATGTAACATGTCCCTGCAGACTCTGCAGCGTGTCACATTTCCCTGCAGACTCTGCAGCGTGTCACATTTCCCTGCAGACTCTGCAGCGTGTTACATGTTCCTGCAGACTCTGCAGCGTTACATGTCCCTCCAGACTCTGCAGCATGTTACATGTCCCTGCAGACTCTGCAGCATGTAACATGTCCCTGCAGACTGCAGCGTGTTACATGTCCCTGCAGACTCTGCAGCGTGTTACATGTCCCTGCAGACTCTGCAGCGTGTTACATGTCCCTGCAGACTCTGCAGCATGTAACATGTCCCTGCAGACTGCAGCGTGTTACATGTCCCTGCAGACTCTGCAGCGTTACATGTCCCTGCAGACTCTGCAGCGTTACATGTCCCTGCAGACTCTGCAGCGTTACATGTCCCTGCAGAATCTGCAGCGTGTTACATGTCCCTGCAGACTCAGCAGCGTTACATGTACTTGCAGACTCTGCAGCATGTTACATGTCCCTGCAGACTCTGCAGCGCTACATGTCCCTGCAGACTCTGCAGCACGTTACATGTCCCTGCAGACTCTGCAGCGTGTTACATGTCCCTGCAGACTCTGCAGCGCGTTACATGTCCCTGCAGACTCTGCAGCGTGTTACATGTCCCTGCAGACTCTGCAGCATGTTACATGTCCCTGCAGACTCTGCAGCATGTTACATGTCCCTGCAGACTCTGCAGAGCTACGGCATCACGCTGTTCCCGGACGCGGACTCGAGCTGCTACATGGAGGGCCTGCCGCTCAAGCACCGCGCCACGGAGGCCCACGCCTACTACTGCATGGCGCTCATGTCTCGGTCAGCTCAAGACAATAATATTACTTTAAATGTAATTTTACTTTGTGTCCACTTTGTGTACTTACTTACTTTACATCGAAATAATTTCCCGTAAATCACAATTATTTATTGATGATTATAGCCGGTCAGCTCAAGACAATAATAAATATTATCTTAACTGCAAGTTTACTTTGTGTTACAATTATATTAATTTACTTTACATCAGAATATTTCCCGTAAATGACAATTATTTATTGATGATTATAGCCGGTCAGCTCAAGACAATAATATTATCTTAAATACAAGTTTACTTTGTGTCTACTTTGTGTACTTACTTACTTTACATCGAAATAATTTCCCGTAAATGACAATTATTTATTGATGATTATAGCCGGTCAGCTCGTCAGGACAATAATATTATTTTAAATTCATGTTTACCGTGTGTTACAATTATATTATCGTTACTCTTACTTTACATAAAAATAATTATCATAAATGACAATTATTTATTGATGAGTATAACGATAACAATAAATTAATCAAGATTATAGCGATAACAATTATTTAATCATGATTATAGCGCTGACAAATAATTAATAATGATTATAGCGCTAATAATTAATTAATAATGATCATTAGGGTAGCGAGCTTCTCGTGGAGTCGCTGGAACCTGCTGGCGGGCGGGCAGCGCCTGGTCTTCCAGATGCAGCTGACAGATGAGCGGACCGGCGACCTGCCCGAACCTGACGAGAACCTGGTGCCGACCTCAGCAGTGCAGTGCTGACCTCAGCAGTGTGGTGCCGACCTCAGCAGTGCAGTGCTGACCTCAGCAGTGTGGTGCCGACCTCAGCAGTGCAGTGCTGACCTCAGCAGTGTGGTGCTGACCTCAGCAGTGTAGTGCTGACCTCAGCAGTGTGGTGCTGACCTCAGCAGTGTGGTGCTGACCTCAGCAGTGTGGTGCTGACCTCAGCAGTGTGATACTGACCTCAGCAGTGCAGTGCTGACCTCAGCAGTGTGGTGCTGACCTCAGCAGTGTGGTGCTGACCTCAGCAGTGTGGTGCTGACCTCAGCAGTGTGGTGCTGACCTCAGCAGTGTGGTGATGACCTCAGCAGTGCAGTGCTGAGGTCATCGTATGTTTCTGTTCACCACACTCCGCGTTGTTTCAACTATCGTTGTTGCCAGCGAAATTAATATTTTTTCATAATTTCGTTGATTTTTCTTCAATTATCTGCATTTAATACATTGAATTGAATTGGGTTAGTAGCCTCCATGAGTTCTTGCCGAATTTATTCATTGAATTCGACACTTAATATTTATATATATTCATAATTATCGTAAAGATTGATTGATGCCTAATAAGAGCAGTAGTAAGTATCGTGAATAATAATAGAAAAACTGATCGTCATTTCTGTTTAATTATCAATATAAACAGTAACTATGAATATTGAATTAAATTTATCAATTGAATTAATTAGTAAACTAGGAATTCGTGACATCCCCCAGCCGCTGGTGCTGGTCACCCCCACGGGTGCCTGGGTGACCGAGAGCTGCGAGCTCTCCCAGACCTTTTCCCCCACCCCCAAGCACCCAGACAAGGTGGGGACATAGTGGGGCACCCAGGCTTTCTCCCCCACCCCCAAGCACCCAGACAAGGTGGGGACATAGTGGGGCACCCAGACCTTCTCCCCCACCCCCAAACACCCAGACAAGGTGGGGACATAGTGGGGTAAAAGGTGGGTCCAAGCCGTCACCCTTGACCCAGTTATCATGCAGTGGGACCTCATCAATGTGTTTATTAATTAGCATGAATTTATTTAAATTATTTTGTTGACACAGAAACCATGAAGAACGATAAATATTCTCTGAAAATATAATGGTAAATTTCAAATCATTTTCAATATCATCATTATGAATAACGAAACCGTAAATATGACTATTGAAAAAAAATTATATTATTCACCAATTTACTAAATTATATATCGTCCAAACATCGTTCAATATCGGTCTGCAGGCTCTTATATATAAATCATGCAATGGGTGCAGGGAGACTAACCGATGAACAATCATGAAAAACTGCGATCAGATATTAATAACTAAATAATAATTTGTTAATACATGAATAGTATTGAAATTTTACATTAAAATCTCATCGATGATGAACGGCACAGAAGTTCAGAAGCATCGTTGAGGAGGTTTCAATAAGTGAGTACTTAATTTTAAACTTTCAATATCATTAATTGCAGAACTGAAGAACTTCAACTGTTTGCAGAACAATCTATGTTGAAGTTAATGGTGCCCCAGCTTCTCAGAGGATTTAGAAGCTCAAATAATAATAATTAATAATGTTATTATTAATTAATAACGGTACCCAAGACAAAGTGAAATCAGTTGACCCACATCAATGCTGGAAGTCGAAGTTTCCATAAAGACATCGGTATAAAAAACTGAGAAATACATAATAATATCGTTATACTGTATTATCATTTAACAATATCGTTATAATATCACTTAATAAAATCGTTAAAAAATAAGCTAAAATATCGTTATAATATCACTTAATAAAATCGTAAGTTCTTAATATCGGCGTGTTTCGTCACAGTCAACTTCATAGATTTGACTTTCGGGCCAAGATTACGCACAGCGACAAGTGATTAATCATTACCTTGATTATTACAAATATTTATCGTTATTACGGTTGTGATTATTAAGTTATGATTATTAAGATAGAAATTATTGTTATCGAAATTACAAAGGAAGTTTTTTTGATCAGTTCTCGGCAGATCTGCTGCACATGGCGGAGCTGGAGGGCGGACCGAGGCTGAAGACAGCCATGCAGCTCATGCCCACACTGCTTACCCACACCATCACCCACATGCTGGCACTGTCAGCAGTCCTGTCACACTGCTGAACTGTCAGCAGTCCTGTCACACTGCTGAACTGTCAGCAGTCCTGTCACACTGCTGAATCGTCATTCGCGTCAACGCTATCTTTTCATTTCGCTAATCGTTACACAATTTGCATTTTCACTTCTGATTTTCAGTTATTATTCGTTTTTTTAATATCGTTTCAGAGGAACTGTAGCATTATTCAAAATATTAAATAGAAACGGAGCCAGTTCAGAACTCTTTTCATCCGTCACAAAAATCAAACTTATGTAAGGAGGGGCCTTGCCACCATTGGCGCGTTAACAAAGGTTAGGAAGAAGGTTCATGTTTTGCGAAGTGTTCCGTGGTACTCGTATAACTACTTGTTACCCGCTCACGACATCTGCTTCCAGGCGTCGTAGGGCGGCTGGTAGCTCACGACATCTGCCACCAGGCGTCGTAGGGCGGCTGGTAGCTCACGACATCTATTCCAGGCGTCGTAGGGCGGCTGGTAGCTCACGACATCTGCTTCCAGGCGTCGTAGGGCGGCTCGTATCTGCTGTAGAGCGGCAGTTCGTCCTCCTCTTCCGTGCTGAGCGGCCCGTACCTCTGCTGCGTGAACCTGCAAACCAACAAACTAGTCCGCATTTGTAAAATAATATAGTTTGTGCCTAAAATTATGATAATTCAATCTTAAGAATTTCTTTTTATACGAAACAAAATGAGAGGCCAAAATCTTTCATTTTTGAAAGGAGAAGTTTTTTCGAAAAATACGTCGATGACGGACACCTGTTGATAATATATCGAGCTTGCAGGTCAAAATATTTTCGACGAATGCATTGCTGAATAAGTCAGACAAATTCAGTGAACTTTCGTGTTGCGTCATAGATGAAATGATGGCAAATTTAAAAGAAATAGCGAGGGTTTCCCTGATTATGTATTTATATTGCTTACAAGTGCGATGACAAGAGAAAATCGATCCACATATAATAAGTTTATGCACAGCATCTATCTTTGGAGGTAAAAATGGGATGAACAGCAAAATACAATATGAAATGATGAATGAATAATAGTCTATTTTTCCGTGGTTGAAAATATCTGTTGAATGCGGCTGAAAAAAATAGCGCATAAATGGCGTCAAGTAATTAGTTACTCAATTAATTAAAAGAATTAAATTCCTCTAAACGATAGTTAAATTAATATTTATATTGGTTTGTACTAACGAGAGTTTTTTGCAGTAGACCCCGATGATGGTGACGATGGTGATGAGGGTGATGAGGATGATGGCGATGGTGGCCATCATGTCAGACGCTTTCTTATTTTTTGACCTGTCAAAGAAGCTGAATTTATTAAATATTCTTAAAAAAATTATTAACCTCGAAATTAAATGACTTGAAAAATTTGTTGTAAATATGTAAATAAAAATTAGTTGTAAAAAAGTGGTTTGAGGATTATAAGAAATGAAAAAGTTTGAATCATTCGAATTTGATTCAAGAAAAATTAATTGAACGGAAATGGGCAAACTATTTTTATTCTATCAAAAGGTTAACAAGAAAAAAAAAGAAATCAAGCTCAAACTTTAAGACCTTATAAAATATAAAGTTAAACTTTATTATGGTGGATTTACGACGGAAAACTAATGGTTATTATTCTTGGTGAGGTAAAATAATGATTTCATGTGCCAAACCGCTTCTCTGCTGGAATAATTCAACGTGAATTATTATTAATTATTTACATATAATACATATTATGAAGACATCATATAAAGTTATAGAATCTTTCGAATCTCACATTAAATTAATTCGTTATCCAAAATTTGCGCTTCCAATTCACTTAATTGTAGCCACAGCACAAATTCTAATGCGTTTCTTATTCGTTTAAAATTTTTGGAAATTTCAGTTATGAGTTATAGCAACCACTCTTGTTGTCCTATCTATATAATGCAATAACTAATAATAATCTAATATATTACGTATTATTAATTGAATTTTATTATTATTATTAGATTGACTTCTAATAATTACTCATATTTTAGTTTTTTTTCAATACTCACTTATGGGACTTGACTCCCCGATTCTGATTCGCATCCTTCGCGTTTTTGACATCGTTTCTACCTTCTTCGCTTTTTGGATGTGCTTCTTTATTTCGATTTCTCGTTTTCATTAAAACTTTCTCGGCATTCTTGGCAGCCTCTGATATGTCGAAGCTCATTTGAGAATTAAAAACCTCTTTCTGCTTAGGCTTTGGAGCGTTTAAACTTTCTTTTTGAATTACTTTGTGATTCAATGAAAAATCGGGTTTATTTGTCACGGAAAACGAAGAACTTTTTCCATTGGGCACTGGGCTTTTTATTACGGGAATGGTTGGAGTTTTTTCTTCAAGAACAGGACTTTTAATGACAGGGACAATAGGGCTCTTTCCTTGAGGAACAGGACTTTTAATGTCAGATAGAGTAGGATTTTTACTGCCGGGTAAATAAGTTGGGCTTATAATTTCCGGCCCTGGACTTTTGGTGACAAGCATGGGTGACGTTTTGCCCAAAGCCAAATGGTTATTTTCAAGACTCGTTGCTTCTGCCACAGCTTCTTCTATTTTCGAATCGGTTTCCGAGTTGGTATTGGATTTTTTTGAAGCTTTACTTGCAGTTCTTCCATTTAATTTAGGATGTTTTGATTCACCATTTATTGAATTGAAATTTTCACCGTTTGATTCTCCCTTTTGTTCCCTCAATTTTGGATGTAAATTATTGTTAACTGATGGAACATTGTTAGTATTTTGAGGACTTGAATGTACAATATTGCTTGAGTCGTGATTTCTTGACTCAGGGTCATTTTTTGGATGAGTTGCGCCACCTCTCAACTTGGGGTGAACTTTCTGTTTAGACTGAGAACTCATGTTGCCGTTAGCCTCAGGTGCAGAGATGTGAGGCCTGCTTTCCAATGTAACGGGTGACGATGAAACATCTACAACTCCTACGTTATCAAGAACAGGATTTGAACCATGCGATAGGTGTTCCTCGGAAGACATCGCATTTTTCGCAGCTGAGATATCAGGATTCAGTTGTGGGAACATAGCCAAAGGATTTTTTCGCTCAACTGTTTCTGGCAGCAATTTACTGGTTTCCTTTACTCTTTTTGTACCACCTTGTTTATTAGTAATCGCATCACCGCCCCTTAACGCGTGCGTAGGATGTGCTACCTTTTGACTTACGATTTTGCTGTTCTGATCTCCGATTGCCCCAGTCTCCTTAACTGTAACTTTTTGAACCTGTTTTTGTTCGTCCTCTGCTGGAAACTCTTGAACTACATCATGTAATGAAGTTTTTTCATTGTTTTTGGCTGCAGACTGTGGAATGTGGTCCTGGTTAGGTGACACGCTACCAGCTGGATTATCTGATTGTTGCTGATTAAACGGATTCACTGATTTTTGGTAGTCAGGTTGATTAGGCAAATCTTGGTAATTTTCGAGATTTTCTCCTACGGTATTCAATGTTTCTTTGATAGATGATTGCTCTCTATCTCCCTCGGAATATGTATCTTGTTTTCCCGTCTTTTCGACCGAGTCTTTGTTTTCCGAGAGTTCAACAGAAGATCCTTCAACGTTCTGTGATGCAGAAATTTCTTGGTCCATCGATAAGGACATGTAATTTTTACCTGTCTGTTGCTCAGTATGGATCTTCTCTGATGGACGATCATCACTTACAGTCAATGGAACATTGTTTTTACTTGCAGGTAAACGTTCCACTAAAGGTCCCGTTGTCTCTTCGTTATCAATTTCGGCTGTTTTTTCCAGTCCTTTCTGGTCATCTGAAGGAGCCTCTTGTGTTTCTGTGATTTTCAAAGCTGCCAAACCTTTCTCTTCTGCACTTACGCTTTCTAATTTTTGCAAACTAATCACAGCTTCTTCGTTCATCTCCGCTTCGTCCAATTCTTCAAAACTTGTGGCCTCTCTTCCAATAATATTTTCCGTTTTGGATCCATCCATACGACTGCCATGGGGGTCGTTTCCTTTAACATGATTTTTAGAATTAGAAGTCAAAATTTGTATTTTGTTGTTGACATCAGGAGATATTCGTGCCTCGGTTGACATGTCTTGCCCTCTTGACCCCTCAAGAGGTATAGGTGCAGGGACAACACTAATGTCTTGCCCTCTTGACCCCTCAAGAGGGATAGGTGTATGAACAACACTAGGCAAGGCTCTTGAATAATGGTCCTTACCCGAGGCTATCTGGGGCGCTAGGAAGATGCAAAAACATTCATAAGGATCCATTTGTCTGATCCAAATTTGTATCATAAACATATACAATTCTACATTAAATTTACTGTTGAAATACATATATTCGATAAAGATATTATAGACTTTTTCATGCTCGGTAAGAATTCGTAGGATAAATTTGAAGATATAGGCACCCCATTAATGGAATTTATTTGGTTGTTTCATTAATCTTTGTTTGAATTCAGCTCAAAAATAATAACGCATGTTATCTATCCACTAAATTACTGCGGTGAAATTTCACTTGAGATTATCTATAATCTATAATTAATTATAGATTAATGATTATATAATAGAATAGATTACCTTTAATTGGAGATGAGGCAGCAAATGTAGCCACTGCGAGCCATGACAAGACTAATGTTGGCCTGAGTCTTATCATTGTTCATAAGAAATAAGTTCATGTACTAGAACAATATCCTCCTAATGTTAACTTATTTGTGGAATATCAATTTTTTATAAAGGATTTCATGAAAATCAGTTAATTAATCCAATTATCGCATCCTACTTAGGAAATTTAATCGAATATAAACAATGAATTCAATAACTATATAGTTTTGTATCCATTAGAAAAGTTATTACTCCAACTTCATCATTTATGTGGCTTACTTTAAATTAAACTCGACATTTGTTGGAACAAGCAAACACGGAAAAGAGAAAATGCAAGAAGAAATAATTTATTTATTTTAGATTTTAAAACACTTTTTAGATTATATTAAGGTTGATTATGTAGCTTCACTCAAATAATGATATTAATTAACATTAAACTTATAAATTGCGTTTTATCTTTTACTTGAACTTGAGTTCACCATCAACCACACGCTCGGAAGTAACAAACATTATGTCGATATTATCTTCTTTATTGGGACTATCAATTTTTCTCTATTGGTTTATATCATATAATCAGTTTGCACAAATAACAATGTACGTTGTAAAAGAATTGTACGAAACTATTTAATAAGTGTGCGAATTCTGCTAAAACGGAACCTTGACCGCACTAAATGTTTGCGGTCGACAGTGAACGCCACAACTGTTGTATTTGAGCAGTCATGGTGTTCATTGGCCGTAATCATCTGAAGTACACTTATCTGACTGATTATAAGAATCTCGTATACGGACACTAACACTTGAGCTGCGACACTTGACTCTGGCAACGACTTGGGGTTGACAGCTGTCGCCACGAACTGAACACTTGGGCTCATCATCAGGCAGTCAGACAGACGGGATGTTTTGCATGACGTCTGCAGGGTCGGTAGTTAGGTGAAGATGAAGTTGCTGTAAAAAATATATTTGACAACGATTATGACATGTATTCAACCCTAATTGATATGAGATAATAGATAATAAGAATAGAATAATCGCTAATTTTGATTATTCTATCGCCTGATTATCACGTAGACTAAAGACCTGATTCTGCGATCATGAAAATCAGGATCGTGACAAGTCACCGAATGCAAACACAAAGAACTACATCAGAAAGAAAGTATGAAGTGTCTTTAGTCTACGAGTAAGAGTGCGCTGACAAATCAGTCTTTAAGTAATTTCATATTACATTTTGATTAAATTTTAGAGTTTGTTTTCACATGTACGTTAATAATAAAGAGTGATTCAGCTGTGGTTTTTTTTATGGCATGTGTACCTTTTTCTTCAATGATCCCAGGCAGAAGGTGCAGACAGGAATTCGTTCCGCTGATGGCAGGTTGTCTGTTGATGGTGTGGACAAACATGGCTGCAGAGAAGTGCCTGTAATCATATATTTACTGTCAGTTTTACCTAAAAGAATTATAGGAAAATCAAACTATTTGAATGTAAGCTTCTCCTCAGTTTAATAATTTGTTTAGAGATCTCGTTTATTTTAGTCAGACGACTTGAGAAAACGATGTCTATGTCTCAAGGTTGTTCACATTTGTAAGCGACTAACCCGCCAGCAGTAGTGTTGCCAGATGACTGATGTGCAATTTATGTGTCCCATGATTGTTCACATTTGTGAACAACTTACCTGTCAGCAGCAGTGTCGCCCGATGACTGATGTTCGAAGACTATGTCTCAAGATTATTCACATTTGTAAACGACTTGTTCGTCACTAGTTGTATTTCCAGATAACTGATGTGCGATGTCTACGTCTCAGGATTGCTCATATTTGTGAACGACTTACCCGTCAGAAGCTGTGTTTCCTAAAACTGATGTACGATGTCTTTGTCTCAAAATTATTTATTTTTATTAATGACCCACACGCCAGCAGTTGTGTTGCTATATCACTGATGTACGATGTCTATGCCTAAAGATTGTACACATTCGGGAACGGCTTACCCGCCAGCAGTTGTGTTGCCAAATGACTGATGTACGACGTTGCCAGTCGCAATGTTTCGATCTTGGAGAGCTTTCGGTCGGCAGGCTCGGTGGGGATGAGCGACCGCAGCGCCACGAACGCGCTGTTCACACTACTCGGGGGTCACAGACGGGAAAAGCATCTTAAGGGGACCGTTATGGCTCCTTGTAATTTCGCAGTAACTTTAATTATGACTCATTTTATGTGATACATCATTTGGTAGTTATTTTTGAGAATGAGGGTTCACACGGCTAGCGATGGTTTTTTAACCTCTCCTGGGTTTACGTCTTGGACAAATTAACGGCCGGACTCGCGGCCGGTCTCACGGCCAATTTCCAAATTCAATGATCAAGGAATATCTCTAAAACTAATGAACTCAACTCGATGAAACTTAGTACACGTATCCACTAGGTCCTAACGATAATGTTTAACTCGTGAAAATTGTTAAAATTTTGCCATCGTTTGTTTTTGCCATAGTTAAATGGCAATACGGGCCAAAATTCACAGTGATCAAGTAATTTCTTCAAAACTACTGAACAGATTCGAACGAAATTCGAATTTGTAGTCCTAACTACCGAACGGTAATGTTTAGCTCGTGAAAATTTTTTCGATTGTGCCTTCGTTCGCGAGTTTTTAGCGCATTTTCTCATTTATGAAATAAATGCACTATTGTGCTCGCCATGTCCGTCTGTCCGTCCGTGACTTCATGTTTTCGTCGACGAGAAAATGCGCTCTTTGTCACTCACTGCAGTGAGTACTGAGTTATATTTTTTTCATTTCACCTTCATTCGTGATTTAAACAGCAATACGTGTTTAAATTCGCAGTAATCAAGACATTTTTTCCAAACTGCTGAATAGATTTGAACGAAACTTAGTATTTATATACCTAACCTCAGCAACGGTGATGTTTAGCTCGTTAAATTTTTTTTCGTTTTGCCTTCGTTTGCGAGTTATACGGCTATACGTATACGGCTCTTGGTTAAAACCGGCCGGTAGAAAAGCCGGTCGTTCCTCCTATATCTGTATAACACGCGAACGAAAGCAAAATAAAAAAATGTTCACGAGCTAAACATCACCGTTAAGAGGTTAGGTAATTATATACAAAGTTTCGTTGAAATCTGTTCTGTAGTTTAGAATAAATTTCTTGATCGCCGCGAATTTAAGTGACAAATTACCCGGCGATACGGGCCGAATATAAGGAAGTGTGAAATCAAGAATGACGGTGAAATGAGGAAAAAACTCGCAAACGAAGGTGAAATCGAAAAAAATTTATAAGCTACAAAATCGCCGTTTGGTAGTTAGGAATGTATATTCATAAATTCGTTCAAATCTTTTCAATAGTTTGGAAGAAATTCTTTGATCACTGCGAATTTCGGCCTGTTTCGCAATATACGCGTAACTCACGAATGAAAGCGAAATTTAAAAAAAATTACGAGCTAAACATCACCGTTAGGTTCTGATGAATACATGTTCCAATTTCCACAGAGCTGCGTTCATTAGTTTGGGAGATATTGCTTGATAATTAAATTTGGAGATTGGTCGTGAGACCGGCCACGAGTCCGGCCGTAAATTCGCCCGAGACGTCCTAGGTTTCTAATGCTGAAACAGTTAAAATAGCTGAAAAATATATTGGTTCACTAAATGGGGTTCTATTTGTGAAATACAGATTTGTGTTTAACCTTTCTCTTTCAAAATTGCAGCGTACTAAATTTCAAGAAAGAGGCTTATGTCTGTGGGGGGCGCTAGAAATTCATTAGGGAGCCAAATTGGGGGCGCCAGCCTGAAAAAGTTTGGGAACCACTGGATATATAGAATTATTACTATTGGTTTCAAATTAAGTTGGCATTCCTGGTTCATAAATCATGGTTCATTAAAAGGAAAACCAGCTCGTTTATAAATTGATCGAACCCTCCCTCCACCAACCTGTGAGTCCTGTCCCTCTCTCGGGCGTTGGCGTGGGTCCTTTGCTTCACCCCTCCGCCTGACGCGTCCCTAGCTCCACAGAGGTCGGTGGTACTATCACAATTCCTTAGTTTCTCTGACATTTTTGCTGTGCCTTCGATATTATGTCCCCTAATTTCATCACTTATTTGACAAGTCAGTTCGGTTTTCGTTTCATAACAAGGTTGCCGAACTAGTTCCTCAATCTCGGTTCCTATCTCTACTTTGGAATCCTCGACAACGCTAAGCGGTTCAAGGATCGGAAACGGTATTCCTGAAGTAGTAGTGGGGTCTGAAATTTCTTCATATGATGGAGGCACATCCTGGAGTGGAAGGGTATATTCAGGCGCCATTGATTCTCGCGATCCAACTGCTGCAGACGAACTCCCGTAAATCGACGTTGAAAATATCGAAGACAACACCGGATCCGATGAATATTCTTGTGGACTTGATGACAGAGGATAGAAGGAGAAATTGATGTACGAAGCTTGCATAGGTAGAATAGGGGAGCTTAGTAACGAGGAATCCATTAATGAAGGATAATTCGGAGCTATACCTTCAGGGAAGTGATTGGATTCGCAATCATGAAGTAATGGGTAATTGAAAGTGTCCAAGTTATGATTTTGGTTGCCGGAAATTCTGCACGTGTTCGCTGGAAAAGAAGGAGCACATGGGCGTAAAAAATCCATCGATTCTTCAGAGACGGAATTCCATTCTGGGGCAATAGTGGTTTTCGGGATAATTTTAGTAGCCGTTGACTCCCATGAGCATGGAGCACCAAAACAATCATTGTTCCTATTACTTGTTATCAAACTCGTGTTATCAATTGGGATTATTCTTGAAGTTACACGCAGTTCGTCGAAGGTGGCTGTCGGTGCGCCTTCTATCTTCAAATCCGGTTCAATTTTTTTCGATAATTTAGAGTTTCTTTGCAACTGGTCTGCTCGTAATAAGTTTTCTTTGGTACCATCAACCTTGCTGGTCGCATGTGTCAAATGCTCGCACGATGTCGACTCAGGATCTTTTTTGCTGAGTAAACTAACTTTACTTCTAGATTTTGTCAATGCTTTTGTTGCTCGTTGCTTTTCGGACACATTTGCAAATTTTCTGCTTTTTTGCGATGTCCTTCTTGGCTTTAGGATCCGATTTGATCCTTTCATGAGTTTGGTCGGATTGGCCATTGTTTGGCATAAGTTTTCGAAAAAATTGTATGCAAGTAAAATCTAATTAAATTCTAGGGCATTTCCCGGTCTCTGTTCGCTTAGTAAAAGTACGTGTGTTAGCCCATCCAATGAGAGTTATTATGAATACAATGTAACTTCATAAACACGTCGCGAACTATTATGTTGATGAGTTTTTATAAAAAACAGTATTTTAAAACTTCCTTTCAGCGATAGAACATTTCACAAGAATGTTGTATTCTCTATTCCGTGTTTTCTTATGTACACTTTAATTAATTTAATTTTCAGATAAAAATGTTCAGTCTCGACGCACAAGCCTCATAGTAAAGGCCGTGGCCGTTAATGGAATCATTAATTAAATAAAAGTGAAATAAATCTATATCATCACAGTTAGTTGTAGGGTGAACCTCACCATCACATTTCCCCTCAGTTTGAGGACGGACTGTTCGTATCAGTGATACCGGCTACCTAGACCAGCACAAGACCCCGACTGTGTACCCAGCAAGTCCCCACAGCTTGGGTGCGAGCGAGGGGAAGAATATGTGTTGGGGAAGGAGGGGAGGTGGGGGAGCAAACTCTTCCTCTCGTAGCAGATTATTATTTATATATATTATTAGATTAAGCAGATTATTGTTTAAAATATATTATTTAAATAGTCGGGATTTATAAGGTTATGTTGTGTAATTGGTGTGAATTTAATTGGGAGGGAAGAATAGAGTGTTAACATGTTGCGGTGGAAGGAACGCAGAGGGAGGGAGACGGGGAGCAGACGGGGTGAGGGTAGACAGTGAGGGTATTCCCTTGATGATGATGAGCTCCAGACACTCTCCCTCCATCCCCTCTCTCTCCATCCCCTCTCTTCCCCTCTCCTGTCCTTCTTGCTCCTCGTCGTCACCGTATTCCTTTCATACTTGTGTCCTTTCTCTTATTCTGGTACCTCCTTCAACTTTCAAAATTTCGGGGCCGAAATTATGACATTAATTAAAAATTGGTTAACGCTGAAATTTTGTCAAAGTTGCAACGCTTTCCTTCCAGCAATGCAATTTGCTTCAATTTTAATTTTGAGATTTATTACAGGAAAAAAATTATATATATATATTATATACGTATAATATAATTTTATTATACGTATAAAATAAAATTATATTATACTTCTGGACAAGCATTTCAATTGTAACATGATGTAGAAAATGTATAATTGTGCAAATCACTTTGCTGATCACAATTCCCGAAAGAAAAAAAAAGTGTAAACTCGGTAATAAAGCGAGGATTTCTATAATGATCGAATTTTCCTCCCGTCAAAGTGAGATGAAACTCACTGTGATCTTAGTTTTATCCTAACTAACCTCAGACTCCAAATCTGCGTTCATCAGCTTCAGTTTCACGAAGCTCGTACGTCTGCAATACTTCCCAGTGATTGGTTGCACATGTTAGAGTAACGCGAGGCGATTGGCACATGGATTCATTGTGTCTCAATCCTGCAACCTCTGCCACTCTGTCTGCTGGGTTTTATACTCTGCCCGAGGTGGGCAACCCCATGGTTCAACCATGGGCAACCCTTCCTAGGTTGCCTGAGGTGGGCAACACCTCCTAGGTTGCTTGAGGTGTGCAACCCCTCCTAGGTTGCACGAGGTGGGCAACACCTCCTAGATTGCCTGAGGTGTGCAACACCTCCTAGGTTGCCTGAGGTGGGCAACACCTCCTAGGTTGCCTGAGGTGTGCAACACCTCCTAGGTTGCCTGAGGTAGGCAACACCTCCTAGGTTGCTTGAGGTGTGCAACACCTCCTAGGTTGCCTGAAGTGGGCAACACCTCCTAGGTTGCCTGAGGTGTGCAACATCTCCTAGGTTGCCTGAGGTGGGCAACCCCTCCTAGGTTGCTTGAGGTGTGCAACACCTCCTAGGTTGCTGGAGGTGAGTAACCCCCAACCCCGCTTCGCATTGCGGTGTTTTCGTCACATTAGTCACCCGAACGTCTCCCCTTCTGGCGGGGAGTAAGTTCTCTTTATTCATAGGAGCGTTTTTTACACGCCCTAAATTGCTTTAGAACGACCTAGCTGCTCTCTCGTGGAAGTCTTTGTCTCCAGTGCAGTTGCCTGCTGTACCTGTGACAACATCGTGGTCTTACGAACTTATTAAAATAAGTTTAGACTCGTTCATTTAATAAACCATTGGTTACGTTGTTGCTTTTAAGGTTTCAAATCTTCAAGGATTGATACAGATACGTAAAAAATACATGAAAAATACAACCTATACGATACGCCCAAAAACAATACAAAAATTACAAAATAGATACAAAATACAGATAGGCTTAGTGAGATCTAATCACACATTGCTCACACAAGATCACTATAATACAGCGGAAAGACAAGTTGTATGATTTACGATGAGTGCAAATATATATGGTATCAATAGCTGCACAGGAACTTGGTTAAAAAGTAGCGTACATTCAAGTCATGTGTGATAGCTGCAAGCTCACACGGCGACGACTGTATGAAAATACGACTACCAGCTGCATGAAGGATCAGGTTCTGATGAGAAGCAGCTTAACATATTCAGTGCAGCAGCAACGTCAAGCAGTTCAATGTGTTCTTACGAATGCAATTACTATTACTCCAAAATTATTATTATTAAAAATAATAAATTATTACTCATAATTGAGTGAGTTGATGTCATTTTTTCTCAGGTAATAAGTAATAACTTTTCAATTTCAACACCAAAAGTGCAATTGCTGAAAATGAATGAATTATGAAAATCTGCAGTGTAAATTCGACTTTTATGATTCGAAAAAGGATCGGTTTAAAACATATAGTACATGATTTCTCTACTATAACCTTCCAGCTTAAATTTCAATGTAATCCTATTGACCTATTATTTTTTATCTCGAATATTTTTTAGCGCATTTTCTCATTTATGGAAAAAATGCACTATTGTGCTCGCCATGTCCGTCCGTCCGTCTGTCCGTCCGTCTGTCCGTCCGTCCGTCCGTGACCTCAAGTTTTCGTCGACGAGAAAATGCGCTCTCTGTCACTCACTGCAGTGAGTACTGAGTTATATTTTTTCATTCAGTAACCAACAACAAAATTGTCTATTTAAGCTTTTAACCGAGCAAGCGAACAGTAACTTCCAAGTCACCGCGTACATGCCACTCTCTTTGCTCTTCATGCGATGATGCTCTTCTCGACCACATGCCCCTCTCTTTGCTCTCCATGTGATGACGCTCTTCTCGACCACATGCCACTCTCTTTGCTCTTCATGCGATGATGCTCCTCTCGACCACATGCCACTCTCTTTGCTCTTCATGCGATGATGCTCTTCTCGACCACATGCCACTCTCTTTGCTCTCCATGCGATGATGCTCCTCTCGACCACATGCCACTCTCTTTGCTCTCCATGCGATGATGCTCTTCTCGACCACATGCCACTCTCTTTGCTCTCCATGCGATGATGCTCTTCTCGGCCACATGCCACTCTCTTTGCTCTTCATGCGATGTTGCTCTTCTCGACCACGTTGGCCGTATGTGCTGCTGGCGCTGAATAAAACATATCCGTCAGTAAGAACATTTTTATCGAGGAGTGCATGTCACTGATGTTGTTTTCACGAGTCCATGAGCCACCGTCGCTAAACAATTGTAAATAATGTCGTGTGACAAAAGCTAGATAATGATGTCATGTGGAAAAAATATTAACTTTTTCTCAGTGGATTTCAAGTCGATTTCATGTCCTTAGATTCAAATGCAAATACCGACGGCCAATTTTCTTGTGGTCCTGCCGTATGGTATTAACTCGTTTATTTACACAAAACATTCCATCCCTCTTATGGTCGATAGCAGGTTTCATCCTAGCAACCTATATCCTAAAGCTTGACTGAGTGTTTTTTGTTGCTTACATGTAACGTTTTGCATGACTGATTTTGCTTGTTAATGAGGTATAGATGTGTTATCAATTTTGAAATTTAAGTCGTCCGACTGGCGATCCTTATTATCATTATTGCCGTTCTTTATCGTCGTACTCTTGGGAGGTGGTGGCACGCACAGCTGATTCATCACGGTGAGAAACGGGCCTCGGATTGAGGCATTTTACCGATTATTTATGATCTTTATGGAATAGTTAGTATCCAATAAATAGCCGGTCGAAGAAGGTTCTTTTGGCTTCATAAGTACAGTTGAATACCGCACCGTGTGTATACCTTGCTTTAGTTCCGTCTATAACTCAACTTGTACTTATATGACGATCAATTTGATGCACTGTTAAATGAACTACACATAAGTTACTTTATGAGGATCCCATCACTTGATTTGAGCGATTAGCCTTAGCTCAGTTTACGAGTGAATTTGTGTAAATTTTCACCAATATCCGTAAAGTGATATAATTCACAGGTAAATCAGAAAGTATTCGGAGTATCCGGATACTTGCTATGTTCACACAGTCCTCTGAAAAGAATGCATGTGCATAAGTTGCAAAAAAAATATATGCATACATATATTATACTGGTCTCATGCAAACCAAAAACCTCTACTCCAAAACGCCAAAATACATATCATATCCTTACTCGTCAATTTGCCTGCATAAAAATATTTAAATGTATTTTTTTGTTGAATATTATTATTTTATTTGCTATAGCTCACGCTGTGAGTTATCGTCTGGCGTCGCGCGGCGAGGTCGTAAATCGCGTTGGCTTCCCTCTAGCACAACATTCTGTGCGGCGAGGGCGGCTCTCAGCCCTCAGCAAATATGTTCACACACGCACACGGAACGAGTATCGGGTGCTGCAAAACTCATCAAGACATTCGAGAGGGGGCCGGGGCAACGGAGAAGCAGCGACGTTCGGAATTTATATAATTAAGGTAACATGTAAGAATTAATTTGAAATTGAATATAATAATTTCAATATGTGAAAATAAACTGAACTGAAATAGATAAAATATCCAGGTCAGTCTTCTAATTATTTTTTCCGTTGTTCATGTTATCAAAACATCGCCAAGCTAAGATCAGTTTAATGCTGTTTGCTTCAATACGACAATCGTTAGTATAATTAGTGTAATTATTTACCATATTTATTTATTATCAGGTGAGCTTATGACAAAAAAGTTACAGAAGCATAATAGATAATTATACTCATGATTATACTGAACGTGGCGACTGTCGTAGTCACTCTGTGGCTTGTACCTAGTAGGTAGTACCGTAGGAGTAGTTTATCGGTGGTATGTTTATATGCACCTTATCAGAGAGATTACGCAGCAAGGAAGTTGACGGTTGTTCGAAGTGCTGCTTAGGTAGTCTATTGCTATTCAGTGCCCGTTGCAGATGTTAGGTATGTGCTGAAGAAAAACTCTATTTTTTTAGAATACTCACTGTACTCCGTAGAATTCCGTTTAGTTGAAAAGTTAAAACATAACAGTTGTTTCTTGTGTGACTCGTGTTTACGATAAAGAAATACGCCGCGTTTGGTCAATTCTTCACGTTCAACTTCAAGCCGGCAGTCAATTGTTATGGTTAAGTTTCTCCTGCCAAGGTTATAAAAAGTACATTTGTAGTACTGTATATAAACTTCATTGCGTGAAATCAAATTGTCAACCTTTAGATAACAGATAGCATTAGGGTCAACAGTCTAGGGATAGCACTTATTTATTGTAGACCTTGTGCGCAATTTTTTAATTTCTGCTGGCTCAATCGATTGCCTCAACCCTCAATGATCAATCAAATCAATGCCTCAACGGGCTGAGGCTCAACTGGTACTGGCTACTGCCTAGTGAGCATAGTGGCAAACCAGTGTGAATTCATAGAATCAGTCAATCAGATCATTTTAAATTTTCTTATTTACTCAAGACTTAACCAATACCTTATCGTCCTTATGTAGGATGATGCTAGTATCCATGATACTCTGCTGGTCTACTCATAATAGTCATAAGACTTAAAATTTAACTTGAAGGAAGGAGCAAGGAGAGGCTAAAGATCTCCCTGCTAACCTGCTTTGCCACTATGCTAGTGAGTCAGAGCCTTGGGGCTTGGAGAGTTGGAGTTGGAGGGTCCACGACTGCACGGTCCACCATCCAGGTCCAGCTGTCCCAAGTAAATTAGGTAGGCCTAATCACCTATACAGTTCAATAACTGAATCAGTAGCAGTACACTAGTAAGTTAGTAACACTACTACACAATGACAAAGCTACCACTGGGCCCTGGCACTGAGCTGAGTACCATGCACTCGAGAATCAACCACTGTTAGTGTCAGGCTGTCACCTGTCGGCACTGAGCAGACAGAGCAGTGACAGTGAGGCTGTGAGCACTGCGCCTGTGCGCCATAAGCTGCATAAAGCTCATAATCATAATTCAATTGCATGAAAAACCTCTTCTGCATGCTCTCCAATGATACAATCTCCAAAATTGTAATATTGTAAAGATTAAAGAGGATATTTTATTTTCTTGCATGTCATTTCTTTAATTTTTTTCTATCATGCTACAAAGTACTGAAAGTGAAAGCAGTGTGACTGTGAAGTGTGATTGAATCAGAAATTCCTGGCTGAAAATTATTGGTAAAAAATTTCATTTCATGGCCCCATGCCCATGGGCCATGGCTATCAAGCCATGCTGCCATGGATTATAGCCCATGATCCACAGCCATAGCATGATACTTGATGATAGCAATGACTGACATAGTGACATATGAAATTGGCTATGAGGATAAATTTTTTATCTAATACATGTGGCTTATCACTTATGCCCAATTTTCTACTTTGAATAGTGATTAGCAGGTGCGGGCTTGCAGCAGCATTTTTTTCCTGCTTTGTCTGGTGGCTATGATGGAATTTCAGGAATTGGTTGGTCTTTGTCATGTAGCTCCACCAGAATGACCAGAGCGCTCCACACTCAAGGACAGGAGGCCACGGGGCGGCAGGGGGTAGTGCAAATTGAAGGTACTACAAGAGACTGAAAAGTGCTAATTGTTTAGAAAATGCCAGTGATTTGGGTGCTGGAGCACTGTAGTGCACTTGTCCACACCCAGGGCATCCTGCTTTTTTGCAGAGTGTGCGCTCCCATTTTGGCCACCATGCTCCTAAATTACATAGGTACGTGGTGATTTAGAAGGCATGTAAAATTCCACAAAATAATGTCTGCAGCTTGATGATAGTGTGCAGCCAGTGCAGGCATGGAATATATCTACCATTTGAGGCATAACTATTAACTAGAGCTGTCCCACTACTTTTGAAGCCAGGACCAGGAGATTCCTGCTAGAAGAATCACCTCCATCTTATTGTTAACTAAAGTGTATAAGCCAGCTGTGAGATTCCTATGTAAATTGAAAATTTGTCAATTTGTAACTGCACAATTTTAATAACGAGTGGGGAAATTCCAATCCTGGTGGTCATTAATGGTTAACCTCTTCCTCTTGTCATGTCATTAATGGTTAACTTCTTAATTATGGTATTTCACAAGTTCTTTGATAAAATAGCTCCTACGTATATATAACTGATAAACTTTATTCTTAGGCTGTTAGATCTTGGCTACTAACTGTTGAATTTAACTGCTGCTTAAATTATTCATTGGGAATAAATGACATAAGCCTGTTATGATCTTTGTGGTGTACATATATGCTGGAAATGCTACTATTGAAATTGTTTTGTAAATTTTGGGTCCATCAATCTAAGTTTGTGTTAAAAATTTCAATTTATTTCTAAGTGCTTGGATATTTTGCTTTTAATAAATAAATTGAGTTTCAGATTTTTGCTTTTTTAACAAGTAATTTTTAAGTTGTTGTTTCTCGACAAATATTTAAAAAATGACAGAAAGGGAATCAGTGAAGCCATCTCGGCATGACTACATTGAGAAACTTGAAGCAAGGTTGAAGCGCAAAGCACGACTTGCCCATGAAATTGGAGCAGGAGCTCCATGCATGAAGTGTGGGGATAAATGCCCTGGATTTGAATTACACTTCTGGAAGTAAGAATCTTATACATGGCACTTGTCAAAACATTTCTTAAGTTGAATTCTGAAAGGTTCAAGATTTACGGTACTTGAAATAGTTATAGCAAAAAACGGCAAAAATCATTGTACTAAGAAAAATTCAATGACTAAATATGGCTTAATTTTTTTATATTTCATACAGTTACTGCCTACAGTATTGCCTTAGTACCTTTGTTATTCAAATATCTCTTATTGTTGAAATATATGTACTAAATTTTATTTTACTGTCTGAAGAATGATGTTCACATAAATTTACTTGGTATAAATTTTCTTGCAGAAAAATTTGTCAGAACTGTCGCTGCTCAAAAGATGACCACGATATCCAGGATGAAGATGAAGATATTGGCCACATCATCATTGGCAAGCTGTTTGACCGACCAGATCCACTGGCTGATGAAGAGCAGGGTAACGTAACCTTGCAAGATCAAAGCTCCGCAGCTTCAACTGGAGTTCCTCTTCAGAAAAAGGCAAAGCCTAAAACAGGTGTGATGTTAGCTGGTCATATCCTGAGATCATAATAGTTGCAGAGATTGTAGTTTTACAAGTACAACGCTAATACTTGTCAAAAAACATCAATGCAAAAACTTGACCTATACCTATAAACCTATAAATATACAGTAACAGGAAATTTATTGATTATTATTGCCTTGGCTCTCACTATTTGCTCTCATTCTCATTCAAGCTACCCTTCAGTTAGACATGTTGCAGGTTTCCTACATTATTCATTCCTGTAAAAATAGGTTTTCTCTTTTCCTTATTCTTTGTGATCAAACTTAATAGGGGCTCAATGTGTCCCTCTTGCTACAGCTACTGTCCTGAACCTACTGGACCCCAAAGGACCATCCACTTCTCTGAAGTTTGAATGGGTGCCTCCAAATGTTGACCAGAAACTTGCTGCCCGCTACATGACAGCTCTACCACCCGAAAAGCGACCAGTAGTTGGTTCTGATGTAAGTAGTCTTGTAAATGTTTGCTTCCTATTTAATATAAGGCAATATGAGAAGAGGAAGGAAGCCTAGACATTAAAGCAGACAGGCGCATTTACCTTGAGTTGTTCCCAAAACCTGGGCACACCTATTCCTTGCTAGTGCATCTCTGCCTCCCCTTCTTCCCGCTCGTCTCTGCCTCCCCTCCTTCCTGCTCGTCTCTGCCTCCCCTCCTTCCTGCTCGTCTCTGCCATTCTTCCCGCTCGTCTCTGCCTCCCCTTCTTCCCGCTCGTCTCTGCCTCCCCTCCTTCCCGCTCGTCTCTGCCTCCCCTCCTTCCCGCTCGTCTCTGCCTCCCCTCCTCCCCCCGCTCGTCTCTGCCTCCCCTCCTTCCCCCGCTCGTCTCTGCCTCACCTCCTTCCTGCTCGTCTCTGCCTCCCCTCCTTCCCGCTCGTCTCTGCCTCCCATTCTTTGCTCCTGCCTCTGCCTCAATTCCATCAGGTTCGTCTCTAGCTCGTCGTTTTCGTTAAAAAATCGCATTACAAATTTAATTATCGTGCACAGGCTGCAAAGGAGCGGCGGCAGCTGCTGCAGCAGCAGATCCCGCTGTACGACATGGACGAGACGCACCGCTGCGAGACCATGCCCAGCGAGGAGCTCGCTCAGTTCAAGTCCCATCTCGAGCACATCCGCACCCACGTCGTCGGGCAAGGCCAGGTCTCAGAAGTTCATCTCGCGCCCAAACTCCTTGTAGGATCGCTGGGGAGATCCTCTAAAGCTGCCTCTTTCTCCCCTCATGAGCCTGAGGGAGAGAACAATACCAATCAATGGGGTGAAAGCAACGCTTCATATTACGGACAAAAAGATCCTAGCTTGCCCGACAGTAGAGGAAACTTGCCCGGAGGTCCTAATGAGGTATACGGAACCCAGGGCAGATATGGTACTCCTGGATATCTTCAAGGAACATCGGAGGTGGTGCACGGAATTCACAACACTCCTAAATTCAACGTGCGCGACAACTCTGTGTTCACTAACGACCGCGGGGCATCAGGCAGCGATGCGACGCACTCCAATAGCTCTGAGAGGACATCTCGTGTTCCTGGTATACAGGATGCTCCGCTCCCGCCTTATCCGTGGGAATCAAAGCTCGGAACATCGCTTGCCCAGACCATCAACGAGGGAGAACAGCAGCCTGGTCACTTCTCAGACTCGAGGAACAATAACTACCAGACACCAAACAACAGGAGCAGCTTCATGGGTGACATGCTCTCGCAGAAACTCGGTGATCTATCAGTGAGTCATCAGCTAATATATATTTTTATATGAGCTTATAATTACCTTGTATATGGTTTTGGAATTTTCTGAATTAAGTTTGAATTGGCCTTGAAATTCAAGGTGATGACGACTTGTATGCGAAGTGAGGTTCCCTTTTGAGAAGGTTTCATCGTGGCTGTGTAGAACTGTATACGGCACTAGTTGTTTGTTCTTGAGGGCATTTTTTAAATCAAAATGCGAGGTTTCTTGTGAGCTTTGAGTCCACTTTCTTCAAATTTGTAAGTACACCTTGAATTTTGAAGTTGTAATTCCATATTATATGTAATGGAATACTCGCTGTAAATGAATATTCTTTTCGACATGTGTTTACTAATATCGTTTTTTTTCTAGCTGCAATATTCTGACAGCCTGGCACCTCGTCTGCATTCGGCTGACCCCAACCATGCCACTCAAGGTTCGATATTAGCTACTCTCCAACGAAAAATTCTTATGAAAAATGAACAGTATAAGGTTAAAAATGTATTGTTTACTAGTTTTGCTAACGTTCTACAATGTTCCAGGAGCCACTTACCCGCACCCAGCATTCGCCAGAGAAGCAAGTGCCAAGAAGTTGGAGGTGGCGCGGCCGAGTCTCTTCCTCGCAAGCTCGCAAGTCCGCGCTAATGACAGTCCTGAATTTTCTCAGCTACTCGTACACCGAAAAGATTACGGCAAACCCATCGCTGATCACAGGACCGGCAAACCAGTGGTAAACCCTGCCACTGGGAAACCCATTGTTGTTGGCCAGCAAATTATTGATCCCATTACAAACGAGCCCATTATTGACTGTGGCAAGGGGATCCCTATAATAATGGGTCAGACTGTAATTGATACAAACAATGGCAAACCTGTACTGGACCCTGCAACTGGTCAACCATTAAAGCTGGGCCAGCCCATTTATGACCCAAGAAGTGGAAAACCCATTGTTGATCCCTCAAATAGTCGGAGCATCATTTTGGGTCAACTTATTGTGGACCCCATTACCCATAAACCCATTATTGATATTGCAACAAGTCAACCATATGTCATGGGTCAACCGATTCTAAATCCTAGCACCAGAACCCCGATTACTGATCCCGTATATGAGCAATGTTATGTGATGGGTCAGTTCAGTAACAACCCTGCGAACGGCTTACCTATTATGAATCCCCTTACTGCGCAACCCATACTCATGGGTCAACCCATTTACACGCCGGCTGGTGAGCCATTGGTGTATCCTTCTACTGGCCAGCTGCCCATTATGGGAGAACCCATACTTGACTCAACGGGTCATCTAGTGATCAATCCTGCAACTAACGAACCATATTTGATGGGTCAACCTCTTGTTCACCCCCTGACCCGACAGGTTTTAACCGATCCTCTGACACACCAACCGTATTACATAGGTCAACCCATTGTAGACCCGGCCACAGGACATATGATCATCAATCCTGAGTCAGGTGAACATCATATCATGGGTCCCCTGGTTTCGGATCCTGCCATGGGTTACCAAATCATGGACCCTAGTACTGGAAAGCCCATCATTGATCCCAATTCTGGTAAACCCATTCCTGCCGGCGCTATCATCGCTGGCTTAGCAGCGAGCAACCGCAACAATAACGCTGCAGGAGGCTCGCTGCAACGGCCCACGGAACACGGCCAGCAGCACCTGCCGTATCCGGCATACCGCGAACGCTTGGCTGGTAAGATTTGACAAATATTACGATGCTACACGTGACATTTGTATGCAGCTTGTATAGGTTCCAACTCAAGGATAAATAGTAATTGGCTTCTAGATGTTAAAATGTTAGTAATAACGATATTGCGCAATTTTAAATGCAGCGTGTAAGTGTCACAGCTCCAAAATAAATTGTAGCAGGGACCTAGATAAGAAAATGTAAATAACGATCTCGTCAATCAGGCTCGTCTCAGCTGCCAACTTCAGAAGAGGTGTCGGTTCTGCTTCCCCACGAGAGCAACGTTCTAAAGGGCAGGCAGGTAGTGCCGGACGTAGGTGCTGGCACACACCCGTCCTCACCTTACAACTGCCAGCACTGCCACGAGCCCATGATACCTGGCGACGTTGCTGTCATCTGTGAGCGAGCCGGCCCGCAGAAGGTGGGGAATTTCCTCTCTTAACTTAACCGCGTTAAAAAGGAAGGACCCAATTGTAATGAAGTTCGATAGCGCAGATATGTTCGTAAAGATCTCGCAATTGTGTTGGAATTGGTTTCTGGTAATTGACGTCTGGCAATAGAGATGATATCACAACGATGATATTACTAGAACTTCATTGTAGTGGCGATTCACAAACTAACAATGATGTGGACAATAATAGGTATATTTTCGGGGACAATTCTTCAACAGTGACATATTTTGTAATCGCATAAAACATTTCATCATTAAGTGTTGCGTTGTTGCTGTCAGTTTTGGCACCCACGGTGCTTCGTGTGCCACGAGTGTGGGGAGCTGCTGGCTGACATGATCTACTTCTGGCATGGCGACCACATCTACTGCGGCCGACACTACCACAAGGTGGCCGAGGTGCCGCGCTGCCACGGCTGCGACGAGGTAACTACTGGCCGCACTAGTTAAGCATTACCATTACCAATATGCATGTTGATACTATTTATTATTGAAGTTTAACTGCCATGACTTGGGCTTTTTCGCCTCGCAATTCGTTAGTAAATTTCTACCCTTGTGATTTCTACATAACCTTTCTCACTTTTCCATGTTTTCATTTGTTAGCACTCATTGGTTCCTTCTAAACTTCTATAATTCTTCATTTTGTCCAATTCTTCTATATTTCCACGTACTGATGCTCCCCCTCCCCCCGCAGCTGATCTTCAGCAACTCGTGGACGCGTGCGGACGGCCACGACTGGCACCTGACACACTTCACGTGCTTCCTGTGCGACAAGCCCCTCGCCGGCGAGTCTTACGTGCCTTCAGACTCCGGCCACCCCTACTGCATTCCTTGCCACATGATCGCCCGAGCACAGGTCCACTATAAATTATTATCCACTAAATATACATCATATTCAAGGTGATCTTTAAGCGTGTGTTAGTTTCGAGATATACAGTAGCTTTGTTTCTAACATGGGATTTACTGTGCAGACGTGCGAGACTTGCGAGTTAAAAATCGAGCCCGGTTCGAAGCAATGCCAGTTCCGGGGCTACCACTTCCACGCCTCGGACGAGTGCTTCTGTTGCCACAACTGCCGCAAGCCGCTGCTGGGCGGCAAGTTTAAGCTCGTCAAGAACTGGATGTTTTGCTCCCAACCTTGTGTTGATACCTGTAAGCTGGAGATAGAGAAAAACCCTAGCACCAAGTTCAAGCATGGCGAAACTGAGGAAAAGTAGAGGAATATTTTGTCGTGTCTTGAGCTGAATGAAGTGCTCTCTACGTTATATCGTCACCTGTAAGCTCAAGATAGAGAAGAGGCCCAGCACCAAGTTCAAGCACGGTGATGCTGAAGACAAGTAGACAAACCTATTTTAAGACCTGAATGTAGAGCTCTCTGTGTTTTGTGGACACATGTGAACCGCGAGAAGAGAATAGACCGAGAAAGCCTTCCGTGCTGAAAGCGATCCAGATACAGCGAGTGCTTGAGGTCGACAACAAGTTTTGTCTAGAGTTTCATTGATTTGCTGTTGTTCAGAAAGCGTTTTTCAGGGGAAATCTCTAAGGCCCTCAAAGATTTGATACCGTAGTCGTTTGAAATTTTTTGGAAAAACCAAGTCATATAATTTTCATGTTGAAAGAGTGCAACTGAAAAATTTGTCTTAATGAGGATGTACTACTCGTCTCGATCATGTGGAAAAATTTCTTGGGTATGTCGGGCCTAGAAGCTATTTTTATTAATATTCTACGAAGCAATTATCGTGGCATCTGGTTCAAATGATTTTTGAGAGCACATTACACATAACTTTATTAGCAAGAAAGGAATGAAAATGATTAAGCACAAGATTCACAGGCTCTACGAAATAGTTCCGTCTTTAGGCGTCGACGAAACACCGTTAATTAATTAATTAAAAGAAAAGGAGCCGATGTTACGGAAGCCGGCAGACTGTTCCAGGTTCTGGTGGCGGTGACCGGGAACGCTCTGTTGCTGACGGTAGATAGACGTGTAGATGAAATGATGAGGTCCGCTGTGTTGATGACGAGCGCAGTCGTCTTCTAGATGGCAGATGCAACACGCGCTAACGAGCTTCAGTGAGATAAGGAGGCGCCAGACCTTGAAGACGGCAGAACGTCACAAGAGCGACCTTTAACTGCGTGCGCTGCTGCATGCGCAGCCAGTAAAGATTGCGCAATATCGGCGTCACGTGGTCGAATTTTTGATCATTGCACAGGCACACTAATCGCGCAGCAGCGTTCCTTAGTATCCTTAGTATCCTTAGTATTTGTTTGGGACACAGCAGTCCCAGGCCACGATGGATCGCCGCCTCTGATTATCGTTCATCCGCCCTCATTTGGGCCACCTGATGCACGATGCTGTTGCTTGCTTCTCGCCGCTGGTAGTGTTTCAGGGGAGGTCGGTCTGGAATTGTGCTCAGGAACACGTCTAGCTGTCTCTTGAAGGTCTCCAGGGTGAACTCCCCCTCTCTTAGATCCCTTGGTAGGGCGTTGAACAGCCTTGGTCCTGCCACGGAGAGTGATCCTTCTCGCAGGGATTGAAATCTGACTGCGGATCTGTTACGCAGGGGAGGGATCTTGCACAGTCTCCCCCTTCTCTCGTTGTGATATGTCTGAATCTTGAAGGTCTTGAAGGTCATTATGGATGGCATTTTATTACATGCCGTGGTCGGAAGTCCATAGAGTGCGGCACTGCAATAGTCTAATCTGGTCAGAACGAGAGCCACCACAAAGGTCTCGAGAGACAGCGCTGACCCTACGTATTCGTTGCAGAGCGCCCAAACAAGCGGGGGCGACTTTGACAATGTGATTGTTCATAGAACGTTCCGAGTTCAGCTAAATACCGAGGTTGCGAACCTAAGACGCAGGCATGACAAACTCGTTGCCCACCCGAACTGGGTAGGCCGGAAGCTGATGCTGGTGCCGAGCAGCCGCAAACCAAATAAATTCGTTTTTTATGCATTGAGCTGGAGCCGGTTGGAACGCATCAAGTCTGAGATGGCGTCCACACAGAGACATCCGGTCCTGCACCGTTGCAGCGTCGGACGGCGCACAGTAACCATAAAGCTGGGTATCGTCGACGAACATATGCGGATTCCAACAATTTTAATCAATTGTGTGCAACAGGTCGGCCGTATTTAACGGGAAAAGGATCGGGCCAAAGACTGATACCTGTGGTACGCCGCAAGTGACCAACGATGGCGTAGTAGAAGAATTTCCGTGTCGTACGCATTGGAATGTATTATTTAGATAGGACTCGAACCATCGCAGCACTGTGCCGCGCCGGCCGAATGATACATCAAGTCGACGCATAAAGTAGTGTGGTCAACCGTGGCGAACGCGGCCAACAGGTCGAGTAAAGCTAGGGCCGCAATGTCGCTGCTGTCTACCGATCGCAGAATATTGGAAAGAAACTTCAGCACGGCGGTTTCCATCAGTGGAGAGGGCGGTCTTCAGGGGCAGCTTTTGCAGACATGGAAGATGTGTGATTGAAACGGTGCAGCTATCGCGGCATAAAGTGATTTTTGATAGCAACCTTCTTCCCCGAAGAATTAATTAGATTTAAAAATTATAGAAACCATTTGTTGTAACTCAATCGACTTGGGTTTTAATATTCAATTGTTGCTCTCTGACGTGATATTTAATTGTGCTGTCTAGGAACTTATATAATGAACGATTTGCGAGCGTCAGCCTATAAAATAAATAGTTTTTGTTTCGTAAACAGACGTCGTTTCAGCACACTTATCTGTCCGGTCAGATTGAAGTCTGCAGGGTTTTATTTCTATTACAATTTCATTTCTTCAATGCTTTATATTACATTATTTATTGTTTAATTGATTGATCCAACGCTATTTTTATTTATTATCAAGACGAGCTGTGATTAAATTTGTAAACCAGTGCCAACTTTCCATGTAGATTTTAAAATAAATATTTATATATTCTTGTAGGTAATGAATAATTCGTCAGAAAATTAGTTTGCTTGCATCTGGTGCTGCAGAGCCAGGCAGCGTTGGCTGACTGAGCTGCCGGCGACCGTCGACGAAGTAACTTTCAAAATAAAACTGAAAAATATATTTCATTTTCAAACAAATGAGAGACCTGAAGCCATAAAAGTGCATTTGTGTGCAGTATTATGTGATTTTTATTGTTATACTGCGAATTAAATGCAGTGGCAGCTCAAATACGCTGCCTTGTGAGTGACGTACAGGAATCCGAAGTTGCCGTGGCCTGTTTCTTAACATTGTAACTTGGTAGTATATGAAAGTGCCTTCATAGCGCTCGATGGGCCGCTAATTTACACATTTACTTGTAATGTGAGCTTTTAAATGTCCATGCCATGTGAGTGTTGCTGACGTTTTGTTTAAGTTTGGGAACAAGATTCATTGATAGTTAGTTCCGACATAGTAATCTGCTATGTCCAAGAATAACCCCGAAATTTTATTTTTATTGGTTACGCACTTATTTTAGACTAGTTTATCCATGCAGTTGTGCTATAATTTTGTTACTGTATACCATTTGTATGGTGCTAAGTGTTGTGTTATGTTCTCATTTAACTTCTCAATGATCTGTAGGGTCTTTATTTTGGCGTAAGCAAGGTTATTTATTTCAGGTTTGCTTAGACACATTCCTCACTAGCATCTCAATGCCAGCACTAACATTCCTCCCTTAGTATTGGTAAATAAGGCATGCATACCTTCTTCCTGAAGTACAAGCGACAATTATTTGCATTGCTCTCATTGAATGCTTTGTTCTCATTACCTATATATATATGTGGCAAGTAATAGCGCGTTGTTACTGCACTAGATTTGACTCGGTTTAGTCTCGGTTATAACAGGATATGTTCTATGAAACATTTTAAATAATTGGCCAGCATTTGATCATACCTTTGTTACTCAAATTGAAGATTAGGTTTGAACTAAACTCATAGTAAGAGCGAGTTTAGGAATAATCTAACTATTTAATTATTTGCTGATAACTTTGGAACTGTATTTGATGGCACATTTGTGTGCTACTGAAGGCTATCTGTTGTGGGTGTCTGTGGGTAATTCCTTCGGGACCAACTCTGCCAAAATATATGCTAATCATATTAGAATTTGTGATCTATATATGATGAAACATTAACGTGTCCCAGGCGTCGCAAATATTATGAGTTATTATTTTCATCGCGAACTATAAATTTGCGTCATTACCGACCCTGTTAGTAATGAATATAATGAATGAACTTTACTAGAGCTTCAAGTCCGCTTAACGAGCAATGGTGCTTCTATGGCTGCAGTTCTATGATTTATTTTGTTTATAGTATTGCTTGTTTTTACATGATCTACTTTTATTTTGTTTCTCTTTACGAGCTTTCTAGTTTGTGCCAGCTTGTGATCTTGTGCCAGTAGTATTAGTGAGCCTGATCTTTTTGTTACATTAGTCAATTATATTAGTTTATTGTTTACCCTTCATTTGTGTTATATATTACATTTTTTTGCTTACTGTCATGCGGTTTTTTAACGCACTAATTATTTTTTCACGCTACCGCGCAGTATGATTTTATTCACCAATTCTCCATGACTATCATACTATGACAATTGCTTGTTCTTAGCACCTGTTGGTCCTTGCTACTAATGTCTTCTGATATCTTTTAGTACGTAGCTATGTTCTGTGGCTTTGTTCTATATTTGCTTTATTTTATCTGACCCATAGACATATTTAATACCCATGCAATACCCATCTTTATTTCCCAAGCCAATACCCATCTCAATACCCAAGCCAATACCCAAGCCAATACCCAAGCCAATACCCATACTTGATTTCCAAGCCAATACCTACCCATCTTTAATTCCCAAGCCAATACTCATACTTAATACCCATGCCAATTCCCAAGGAATTACCCATATTTAATACCCATGCCAATACCCCTCTTTAGTGGTCATAATTAGAGGATTTTATGAGAAGTAATGAAATTTCTTCTAGTCTGGTAGGAATTTTATCAACCAATCCATTGGGCGCGACACTAAATTATTTTAGAAGAATAACTTCGTCCAAGTTCCTATATTATCTCGATTAATCTAGGTTTAATGATTATGAAGATTAATATAGCGCCATAACAAATTTTGTCATTTGACATTTTTGAAGTTTTGTATTTTCTTACGTATAAGAGCATGATTGTGCTTCAGAGAGTTTTTTATTTCAAATCCTTCTGGATATTCGTAGGTTTGAGTTGGAAAACGCGAGTTTCTAAGCGTTGAAATTCATTGCATTACTAGGCTAATATGAATGAAAAATGCACGGCTTGAATTTCAATATCATAACACCTTAACTGAACGTAGAGCGTCGAGTATGAAATAAAGATGCAGCATTGAATCAACCTACTTCTCAGCTATGGAAAGATCGGGTTCCAAAGGCCGGATCCCTTGTGAATCAAGTCACGAAAAGTTCAAGAATCGGCAACAGGCCATGGGCCTATTTCTTCAACGCCGACACTTCTATTCTATTCTATAATAAATCGGGGATTCATATACTCATGTTATATAAGTAAACATATCCTTAAAGTTTTTATAGATTTTCATGAGCATTTCGCTGCTTCTGCAAGAATGAAATATGTCGTGAAAGTTACTACAGCTCGTACCGTGCTGTTCGTTACTCGGGCCAAATGAAATTTATTCGAGAACTCGGTACTGTTCAGTAATCATATTACGTACATTTTGTTGTATTTTTGTTTATATGTTTACACAAGCCTTGTTCTGACTTCCTTTATTGTGTGAATTAGAATTGACATTTCTAGTATCAGAATATTGCCATAGTCAGGGCGTCCCTAGCAACCAGTATCAGAATATTGCCATGGTCAAGGCGTCCCTAGCAACCAGTATCAGAATATTGCCACAGTCAAGGCGTCCCTAGCAACCGCTTAGCAACGGCCTCGGCCTCCGGCTACCACAGCAGAGCTCCAGTGAGCGCTGCTCTGCAGAGACGCGCACAGCTCAGTCTACACATCCTGCAAGGTATGAGTGTGTTGTGTAGTTGTAACTATTCAACTAACAGGGCTACTAATTAACAAGTAAGTTACCAAGCAAGTCATACTGTGTGTTTGGCAGGGTTTGATGAACATTCAATGCAACATTCAATTCATTGACGATCGTACACGTAAAAACGAAGGAACTGCACGCAGTAAAATGCCCGAAATTTTTAGACGAATTAGTAACGTTCAAATACAAAAAAAAAATGATCTAAGTATTAATGTAGACAAGCTTGGCGCCTGTATGAGCCATTTAAACCTCATTATGGTTAATATATCTAAACGTTATTCTATCCCATATAAGTCTGCTTAAGAAGGATGATGAAGGAAATAGTGTTTGAGTATGGATTGGCACAGGGTGTTGTCATAACAAATAATATATAACGATAAAATAAAAATTTAATGTGTATTTATTTCATAGAGTTGCTTATTTCCTAAAAAATAATTTGACAAATTACATAAGTTTGTCAAGTCACAAAATTACGAATATTATATCATTAACTTTCCAATGCCTTGTGACTAACAGGAGTGCAATCTCTACTGCAAGGGCGTTGAATATGAACTGTTAGGAAAGCTTAAATTCCTAAACGATCGATGTTTTTAATTAACTCAATAAATAATTATTCTAATTATTACCCGATTATTACTACGACCCGATAACAAATTCAAATAATTAATTATATAATATAATTAATTTATTTGTTCACCAATCTCGGCCCTGCTGGCAGATGTCGCTGCTCGCGTGCCACAGGAAGCCCGCCACGCGCTCGCTGGAGGCCACGTGGCGCCGCCACAACGACGCCGTGCAGGAGGCGGCCGCCGCCACCGAGGCCGCCGCCCGCCACCAGCATGCGGTGGCCGCCGCGACCCGCCATGAGGTAGGCCGTATGAGGCCATGAGGTGGGCCGTATGAGGCCATGAGGTGGGCCGTATGAGACCATGAGAGCGTTTGAGGCCATGAGATGGGCCATATGAATGGGCCATTTGAGGCCATGGTCGACAAATGTATCCATTGCTTTGGGAAATGAATTTTCAGATTAGACGTCAATAATTGTCAGACTTGGAACAATAATTTAGTCATTATATGTTTCAAACTTGAGAAAATAACGATTAATTTTATCACAAAATGACGCGCTTGCTTCTTCAAGGCGTTGATGAGCTAACTACACGTGTTCAACTACACGTGTTCAGCTCACGTGTTCAGCTCACGTGTTCAGCTCACGTGTTCAGCTCACGTGTTCAGCTCATGCATGCCTCGTGCAGCAGGTGCCTGCAGCAGGTGCATGCCTCGTGCAGCAGGTGCCTGTGAGTGTGGGTGTCGCAGGTGTAAACATTCTTTGTGTAGGTGCAGCAACTCATACATCTGCAATTGTGTACCAATAACTCTCTGATATTAATGAATGCATGTTACTTCAAGGCATTATTTTAAGAGCATGTAGCCATAGTTTTGTTTGTAGGCGTAACGAACTTATTTTAAAATATTCAGCTTTATTTGAAGAGCGTATATGTAGTTAAGGTAATACGCGTACGAGAAATTTCTAGGCTAACTAGAAGTTAAAGAAGTTAACTTAGGAGTAATTAATAATCATAGTTGATGCAGATTATTTTAATTACAATAATGATCATAATAACCCAACGATAATTATAATGCCAAAACCTTCATTCATAATCACAGGTCGCCACGGGAGATATTATAAGACTTGCCCTAGTGCACGTAGCGGCCAATATCTCGTGTGTGATTGGTGGGTTTAGCTTGAAAATCCGTCTGTGATTGGCTGGTGGAGTTAGAAACACGTAACTATTTATGATAATACGGTCCGTGATTGGCTGGCGGAGTTAGAAACACGTAAATATATTTGATAGTACGGTCCATGATTGGCTGGCGGAGTTAGGAAAACGTAACTATTTATAATTTATTATTTATTATTAATTAGTAATAATATTGGTAATACGGCCCCAGGTTTCACACGAGGAGCGTCGTCTGGAGCAGGCGAGAGCTGAGTGCCTGCGAGGCTGCGACTCCAGGCGACCGCTGCTGGACGTCGCCCTGCACTGTGTCGCCGTCCGCGAGACGCGACGTCAGGGCGAGCTGCTCGACGACGAGCTCGAGGTGAGGGTAGAGGGGTGAGGTTAGATGGGTAGTACCGTATGTTAGGCCAGCTCACCCCTCTACCCTCTACCGTGAGGGTAGAGGGTAGAGGGTAGATGGGTAGTACCGTATGTTAGGTCAGCTCACCCCTCTACCCTCTATCGTGAGTGTAGAGGGCGAGGGTAGATGGGTAGTACCGTATGTTAGGTCAGCTCACCCCTCTACCCTCTACCGTGAGGGTAGATGGTAGAGGGGTGAGGGCGAGCTGCTCGACGACGAGCTCGAGGTGAGGCTCGCGAGCTCGTAGACTGTGTTTAAGTGGACAGGAAATTGCCTAGTAGGCCTATTGCAAATAATGCGGCACAGCGGCACAATAATTAACAGTTATTGCTAGTTATTGATAATTACGGTGATAATGTTATCTATAACACATTTCAACACAACTCCAAGAAAATAATCAATTTTGCTCCAGATAACTTAACGCTCACATACTTACATGCTGCCATCTTTGGTCTCAGCTTTGAAGTTCTATTAGGTTGTGGACGACGTGGAAGTTACGAACAAAAAATAATTATGGAAAGCTTTAAAAGGTCATAGCCCGTCATCATTTCCCGCCATCATTCCCCGTCATCATTCCCCGCCATCGTCATCATTCCCCGTCATCATTCCCCGTCATCATTCCCCGTCATCATTCCCCGTCATCATTCCCCGTCATCATTCCCCGTCATCATTCCCCGCCATCATTCCCCGCCTTCATTCCCCGTCATCATTCCCCGCCATCATTCCCCGCCTTCATTCCCCGTCATCATTTCCCGTCATCATTCCCCGTCATCATTCCCCACCACAGCGCCGCCTTCAGGAGGAAGTGGCAGCTCTGCAGCGCTCGAGGGCTGCCCTCGAGAAGCTGCAGCAGGAGCTGCTGCAGAGGGGCAGGCGTCTGGAAGAAGTGAGGGAAGCCCTCATCAGAGACCTCAATGAAAAGGTCAGCGCCGAAAAAATATAACTCAGTATTTTCTCGTCGACGAAAACGTGAAGTCACGGACGACAGACAGACGGACGGACATGACGAGCACAATAGCGCCTTTTTTTCCATAAATGAAAAAATGCGCTAAAAAATATAACTCAGTACTCACTGCAGTGAGTGACAGAGGGCGTATTTTCTCGACGACGAAAACTTGAGGTCACGGACAGACGGACGGACAGACAGACAGACAGACGGACGGACGGACATGACGAGCACAATAGTGCATTTTTTTCATAAATGAGAAAATGCGCTAAAAACTGATAACTCATGCCCAAACAGTTTTTATTTTTTAATTGACCTTTATTTCAATTCACGCAATAATTCAAGCGTCATTAACGATTAGGTTATTCACGTTATTCGTGCAACAGGAACGATAATTACTATAATTTCTACGTTAATTGAGTGAGTAATTTTAAGCGTGCGTTAATATAATTTCTATTTAAAATGAAATAATTTTTATTTAAAATAAGTACAGCTATATTCGGGAGTCAAGAACGATACCTTCATATTTGAAGAAACAGACCCTCGCTCCTTCAACAGGCTCGTCGTTGTTAAGGCTGATATGGCAGCAGTAATTTATTTCTGTCATATCGAATCTCCTCAAAAAATGAACACTTGGCATCATATATTTTCCCTCATAGTTGTTTTTAAATTAAATTTAGCTCTTGGGTTGAATCGTACTTCACCGTACATCCACACACACTTTGTTATTGCACGAATGCTATAGAATTGTTACGTAAGAATAAAGAAAAGTTATAGAAAAAATGAAAATGGTATAAAAGTTAATGCTATAGAACTTAATGTTATAGAAGTGTTATAAATCTTTTTAAGGCAGCGGATATTCATGGAAATATTTTTTTTGTCTCCGTGCAGAAGGAGGCGCTGGTGGTAGACAGCAGGAGCGCTGAGCAACTCCCTCAGCACTCAGACGTGTCCTTCAAGCCCGCCCCCCAACAGGGCGCGTCTCACCCCCTTCATGCTCTCGTGTCAGTGGGACAAACGAATATTTGTGAGAATATTCCGGTGCAATAATTCCAAATAATGTTTAATATGTCTTTTGGGGGGTTTGCACCAGTAAAGACTCTTAACAAACTCAGGCAGGCTTTTTGGCGACTTTTAGTCAGAAGAATTAGAACTTCTTGAAGTTGAAGAACTTCTTGAAGTTGAAGTAGGTACTTCTTCAACTTGATACCGGGCTTAGTTGTCATATAGGCTCCACTGACATGCCCTGGGCAGAAGCCACTTCAGTTCAGTATATCTGCTGTGGTAACTGACTCTAGCACGAGACGTCGGAGCTCGACGTGACAAATCGTACACGTGATGCGAGTGTAAGATGCGAATGTTCCAGCATAACGCTGATAATCGATTGTAATGCATTCGCTCGCTTCTAAAAACTAACCTTATTAATCGACGTAACAGGTTTCAGTTAAACTTGCTTTATTAATGCATATGTTGTTCACTCGTTACGGTGGTGCAACGATTCCGAAGGAACAAAGTTTAATTTCGTAGACGTCCTTGCAAATCACATCGGAACTATTAGGATAATTAGCATACAAAATATAAATGTAAACAAAGGGCCAAAAGCATGTACCTCCTTTCTTCAGATGACAGTGGGCGAGTGGAAACTCAAATAACGAATAGTGAATATTAATATTATTCGTTGAATATTAATATTCAAGGAATATCATTAATATTTAGGTCCTTTGTCCTCAGGCAATCTTTGAAACTTCAATCGCTTATTTTGCACCTATGCTGCGCATATCATCACAAGAAATGACCAGAGAAAGCATTATAATTTTCAAGGAGTCGAACAATTCTTTAGATTACGTTGGTAGATCAAAAGGCACATTTAACAAATATTAATAATATATTAACGACGTTTCGCATGTAGCAACATTCATTTTCAAGTTAAGAGAAGCATTGAATAGTGGAATTTTGTTAACAAGAAAGTTCTGCCATCTTATAATAATATCATCACAAGAAGTGCACCCACGTGCGAAATTAGATATTAAAAAAACTATTAAAAAAAACTATTAAAAAAGTTACAAAAAATTAAAAACTTTTTCTTGCCCAAAATGTGGCACAGCGGCCATTCGATGGAGGCCTGGCGCAAGCGGTCGGAGGACAAGATGATGGACGCCGCCACGGCCGTCCGGATGTCCCAAGAGGCTCGGGCGGCCGCGTGTGTGGAGGTGCAGGTGAGAGACGCTATTTTAATTTATGCTGTTTATTGTTTAATGACCTCAAACTTTATTTTAATTTTTTTCTATAGTTATGCCTTCATTCGTACTCATTTATTTTAACTGTGTTGCATTCCTGCTCATTTCAGTCACGCCCAGTCTGTCATGTATTGTATTTTGTCCTTTTCAACCTCATTTTGAATGAACGGAAATTTTTCATCACAAATATTTTATTTTGGATACTATTTTCGTGTTGGCTATCTCTGTCGTGTCTGACGGTGTCGGAATTTTAAAGACCAGGTGTTGGATGGTCTTGTAATTAATTTATATAAATTTTTGTAATTTTTTTTGCCAGCGCTGCGATGCCGAGGACGATCACTGCCGGCGGGCGACGAACTTTGAACTCCGCCGCCGCCGCCACGACACCGACACCGCCACCGCCGCCCTGAAGTGGCGGAGACAATGCCTGCTACGCACCGCCGCCACTACTGAGAGTGAGGTCAGTTCGTCACACCGCCGGCACTACGCTGAATGAGATCATGTAGAAAATAACTTGATTTATGAAATTATTACCTTTTAAAACTAGAAATGAAATAAGCACTTGATTAAAAGTAAATACAGGCCACATTATGCGGCAGATAGAGCACTTGGAGCGAGAGCTGGCGAGCACACAACTGCTCGTGAAGGCGGCGCAGACGCGACTGGAGGACCGCAAGGCGCGGCCCGCCAACGAGGCGACGGCGGACGCGGCGCAGGAGAGCCTCTGGCAGGAGGAGCGGCAGCTGCGCCGCTCCAGGGACGCCCTCAGAGGGGAACTAGCTGCCTCCAGGTGCACATGTTCCTCCTTTAGTTTATTTAAAGACCAGGAAAACTGTTTTTTATATTCGGGTTTTGGGTTTATTTGAAGACCAGGAAGACTTTTTTATATTTACTTTATTTGAAGAACGGGAAAACTGTTTTTAACGCATTTTCTCGTTTATGGAAAAAAGGCGCTATTGTGCTCGTCATGTCCGTCCGTCTGTCTGTCCGTCTGTCTGTCTTTCGGTCCGTCCGTCCGTCCATGACTTCACGTTTTCGTCGACGAGAAAATGCGCTCTCTGTCACTCACTGCAGTGAGTACTGAGTTATATTTTTTAATTAGGCTTTTTGAAGACCAGAAAAACTGTTGACTGCGTTTTTTCGTTGCTTCAAAGTCTTTCAAACGTCTTCAGAGCATAGAATCCTCCAAGGTACACATGTTCCTCGCTTTCAGTCCTCTTTGAAGACCTGGGAAACTTGCCTGTTTTTTTCGGCCTAAAATTTCTTAAACTGCTGTATCTGAATCTAAATTTTGTCAAGTTTAGTGTCAAATTTCCTAGGTTATAATCGAACAGGCAGGAAAAAATCTAAATTCGAACCCTGACACATATTATTTCTCATTTTTCGAGCTTCCTCTAAAATCAAGATACGATTCGTGTGCTTTTTACTGACCTTTCTTTATCTGACACCTGCAACCTATGTTGCGTCATGCTGCAACATGCTAAACAATGCAAGACTCATGCTAAACAATGCAAGACTCATGCTAAACAATGCAAGACTCATGCTAAACAACGCAAGACTCATGCTAAACAATGCAAGACTCGGACAAACAATGCAAGACTCATAGCGCTTCTGTGAACAAGGCACGAAAAGGAAAAGAATCGGTGACAGGCCACATCAGGCCTACACTTCAGCGCCGAGATCACTATGTTATGTTATGTTAAGACTCATGCTAAACAGTGCAGGACTCATGCTAAACAATGTAAGACATATGCTAAACAATGCAAGACTCATGCTAAACAATGTAAGACATATGCTAAACAATGCACGACTCATGCTAAACAATATAAGACATATGCTAAACACTGCAACATCGTTGATTGCGTGCAGGATGAGTTTGCATGAAGTACAGGAGCAGTTGCGTGCAGTAGACCGCGAGCTACGGCTGAAGGCAACGACGGCAGGCAGCGAGCAGACCGTGGCCGGGCTGAGGGAAGTGCCCTCGCGACTACCCTCTAAAGAGGGCCTTGTCGAGCACGAGGAGGTAGCGTCCCTCACGCTGCAGAACCTGCAGCTGACGGGGTCTCTGCAGCAGCATGCCACTCTCATGCTGACATAGCGCTGCAGCAGCATGCCACTCTCATGCTGACATAGCGCTGCAGTAGCGTGCCACTCTCATGCTGACATAGCGCTGCAGCAGCATGCCACTCTCATGCTGCTGCCCCTTCTTTTTGCTATGGTTATTTTGATTTATTGTGCTTCTTAATTATTAATTTGTACGGTTTTTGGGGCACATTTTGCAGCTCCTGGGAATATTCTTCTGTTATAATTTCAATATTATTAAGATATTCTTAATTGATTGAAATACACTTTACCACCGCCATTTTGTCCCGATGTTTTAACCTGGCGTTCAGATCGTGATAGGAAGTTAAGTGTAGCGATTATTCGAAATGTTTTCAAAATATTCATGAAGCCAATAACGAGGTAAGGTTTTACGGTTTATCCATAAATGTTTTAGTGACCGCCACTAGTGTCTCCGTGTACACGCGCCCTAAGTAAAATTATTTGATGTTCTCAGATTGTCGCGCTTCTTAGTAAATATTTTCATACGGTACAATGTTTCAGATTTGGTCATATTACACAAACATGCGAATGAACTCATAGCTTCTGCGTAATGTATGTGTTGGCAGAGGTGGGCAGTAGCGCGCTACATGTAGCGGCCGCTACACTTTCAGTAGCGGTAGCGGAGCTACATTTAAGCAATTGTAGCGGTAGCGGTAGCACCCGTTACATTTAGAGCATGTAGCGGTAGCGGTAGCGGTAGCGGCGCTACATTTAAGCAATTGTAGCGGTAGCGGTAGCACCCGTTACATTTAGAGCATGTAGCGGTAGCGGTAGCGGTAGCGGCGCTACATTTAAGCAATTGTAGCGGTAGCGGTAGCACCCGCTACATTTAGAGCATGTAACGGTAGCGGTAGCGGCCGCTACATTTCGAAGTAGCGCTGCCCAGCTCTGTGTGTTGTCATATTAAGGCACACAAAACAGGTTAGCGTCTGCCACCTCACAGAAATGAGCGAGACTTTGTCCAAACCGAGATGTACTTCTTGCATTTGTTTGAGGCATCCTGACTCAGTTTGGACCGGCAAGATTGCGTATCAGAGCACGTGTAAGAAGTGGATCATATTTGAACAATTATCCATATATATTACTTTAAGTGATTACTAGTCAATATCAAGTTAGATAAATTGCGTTTAGAGGCCAATGATATGATTGATATCAAATGAGGTTTTTTTTTTTGTTCCTATAGAATATCTGAATATGTAGTGTTGGTGTTCTGATCGCGTTTGGGGCGCTGAACTCGTGGCTCTACTAACGACATTTAATTCGTACGTACACCACCCAGGACTGATGCCCCAAGAAACCTGCAGCCCATATAGCAGTGATGAAGAAACTTTAATTCCTTGTAAATTTATACGCCATGCGATAAAGTTTTCAGTTTGGTTGCTCGCTTCGTGAAACTTTGGATAAGAACAAATCAACTGGAATCAATTCAGAATTAATGTGAATAGTTCTTTAAATTGTAACTTCTTTTTGACTGTATAGTCTCGTAACCGTTATACGCCCTCAGCCTGCCATTTTTGAAAAATTATTCAAAACTTTGACTTTCGTGATGGATTTTGTATAGATAAACCGCAGAAAATTGGAGAAAACTAAAAAAAACTTGCATCCACGGACTATGAAGAAGCTGCTGAAGCAAGACGTACTAGTTAATTAGGCTCAAAGCTTGTAAAACTAAAATCTGAAATTACAGCCAAAATTCTTGTAACTCGACAGCGCGAAGGATCAGCATAGCCGAGATCTACAATTTGACGAAGAACAGGGATTGATAACTTCACAGGATAATAGAGCGATAAGGTGCTTGTGCTTGTACACGAGGACAGTACTGGCGGCAAGTAGATCTAAAAATGCCAAATGTTTACCGCTTGGTGTCTATCCAGCAAGTAAGCTTAGACACGAGGCAAGTTTAAGGTGCCGCCGTGCCGGTAACGACTAGATACCGTCACGGCGGCACCTTAAAACTTGCCTCGTGTCTAAGCATACTTGCGGGATGGACACCAAGCGGCATACATTTGGCATTTTCAGATCTACTTGCCGTCAGTACTGTCCCCGTGCACAGGCACCTATAGACACGCTCTGAGAAAAGACCAGCACTACCAAATATAGCGGTCAACGAGCGTGCGCGGCGAGGATGTCGTTGTTTTTATTGAAGTTGTATTTGATGGCAGCGGGAAAGAACCGAGCAACGCAGGCCGAGACCAATGACAGCAACGCAGCTAAGAAATACAAAGAATTGTATCAACAGAACGTGGAAGAAACTGTAGCAAGAAATAAAGACCATGCGCCTTGAAGAGAAACTCCGTCAAAAAATGAGATCCCTCGAAGAGACGAAAAGGAAGAAGCGTGAGACTGAGAAGAGGAATCGGAGATACAAGATCTTTTCCGCCGAGTGAGCGCTGAGCCGGGCTAAACAAAAGGAGGCAAATTAAAAGAGAAAAAAAAAGTTACTCAAAAACGTAGTGTCGACAAGGATGTCCAGCAGGATGATTGGAGTGCTCGGCACGAGAAGCGATGGCAGCGAGCTGAAGAGAGAGACGATTTTTCAGATGATGCTTAATGGGTGCTTGAAGATAGAGGATTGGATTTCCAGCACTATGAACAACGGCGGGAACTTAAGAACAGGCAAGTATCGAAACAGGAATTATGAAAACTTGTATTCTTGAAGTCAATGTTACTATTGAATCTTCCTGCAATCAAAAGCTGGAGACAATTAAAAGATGTTGCTTAATGGAAATGCCGCATGTGTACAGGTAATCGCTTCCGCAGAATGTAAGACCCAGGGTGGTAGGTTCGGACCGAGAGTATCACGAAGGAATAGAGCGCACTCCGTCACGAAATAACCAAATTTATGTTTAGACAAATATCTCCTTAATAAGTAGCTGATAACAGACTTCTACTGATTGATAATTTCGTATTGAAAGCTTGCCTTATTGATTTCAAAATAAGTGACTATTCGGTTATTTTAGTTGCGCGACAACGTACATTAATTAATTTGAGGTGATTTCAAGGTCCACTTTAAAGTCCCCGAAATTAGTTGAACCACATATTAAATTAACTTTAGAAAAGATTAAGTTAGCGAAGGATAAGAATACGATGTTAGAACCCGCCTTTATACCAGCAACTTAATTTGCTTTAAAAAGCCCAATCAGAGGCAAAAGCAATGCAAAGGCAATACGTTTAATTGAATTTTCACCAGAGTGAGTCCGTGACCCAATGGGAGCATTGCATTGCCCTTAAATTAGTAGAGCGAGCCATAGTGCACATAAATGGATAACAAACAGGCGCCCCGTAACTTGAAATTGTAACGCAAATGTTATGTTTAACAAATTAAAGACTTTATGTTTACAGAATACGGTAAACAGAGAATTTAAATGTGCGCTCCAAGATAATATGAACATGAATTAAGAATGGAGTTAAGGACGTCTGATGGATAGGATGTGATACTGTATTTCACAGCAGCGTGAGACTACTTCGAAAGCGTCCATTTCCAAGTCCCTGGGAAAATAATTTTTCCCAAGACTCCAAAGCGCAGCTTCATTCATGTATGAGTGTAATCAACAGACATTCATGTGCGAGTGTTTCTAACAGGCATTCGTGTTTGAGTTTATGGAACAAACATTCAAATGCTGCAAGTCACTATTTATAATATTATACTTTTTTCTTGAATCTGGACCTGCGGACTGGTCTTAGTCCGGATGTTAGTCATTAGGTCCGGGTCCGGCGAAGTATGGAATACGGACTGGAGTTTAGTCAGAAGTCCAGTGGGCTATTCTAGTCTCCGAGAGAGTCAGCTGCGTTCATACGGTAAACACCTTACGATTGTGCTCTGTACCCGTGAGAGTGGCGTTCATGCAGTAAACATCAATTGATTTTGATGGCCCGCTGGGGCGACCGACTTGGCTGGCCCCAGAACTGGGTCTAGGCCCCGCCTCGCGCCATGAAGCGAGGCGGGGAGGGTCAACAACAACAACAACAACATGTGACTACCTAATGTCAGCCATGACAGGGTAATATTGACTGGCTTGGAAATTAGGTTAAAATTGCCATATATGACTCTGTAGAGTCTGAAACATGAAGAAAAAACATAAATAGTCTGTCAAACATAAAATATGTTATATGTGGTAATTTTATATTAACTTCCAAGCCAGTCTATGTTACCCTGTCAGGGCTGACATCAGGTGGTCTAAGTTACCCCATTTGGGGGCAGCGCCTCCCATTTGCAAACTATGACACTTTCCTAAAATTTGTCATTTGCATATGTAACTAGAAAAGTTCTACTACAATGCAACAAAATCTGGAGTTATTTTACCAAAAAAATAAAAAAAATTGGAGGGGGTACTCTGACAGGCTTTAAATAATAGTTTTTTTTCATGGGTCACATTTTTAATTTTTTAACCTATTAGATATGCAAACTTTTTAAATCTTTCTATTGTGTTATGTAGCCTCAGTATTAGGCCTTTAATGCCCATTGACAAAGTTTTTCTATGTCAAATAGTTTTTGAGTTTTGGGCATTTTTGTTAAAAAAACAAAAAGTGGTCTAAGTTACCCTGCCGGTCTAAGTTACCCCATTTTACGGTATTTAAAAGTCTCAAACCAAAATATTCTTTCTACACAAACAGTTTATCACTATTTGGTAGACACGTTTTTTGATGATCTCACTGGGTGACAGAGAGGGTCAGCTGCGTTCATATGGTAAACACCTTACGATTGTGCTCTGTACCCGTGAGAGTGGCGTACATGCAGTAAACATCAATTGATTTTGCTCTGAAATTAACGTATCAAAGTTTATTTGTGACTAACGTGATTATTGTGAATACTCATATTTCCGCAAACCTTTTTTTTCATTCTTAATCACACTTCTTTGTATACCGCAAGTATACTGGCTAAGCTAAGTTTGAGACTTTAAGTTTAAGAACCTGGCTGGCTTTCTCGCCCCTCCCCCCTCCTCTTCTCTCCATGAGAAGAGGTAATAGGTAGGAGAAGGCCTGCGAGCCAGCTTAATTTTTAATATTCTAGCAGGCAAAACAAAAATTTTGGTTAGCTATTATTGTCTCTGATTCCTGTTGTATTGTATTCTGCATTAACTGTGTCCCTTTTTGTTGAAAAGTCATTGTGTGTTTGTGTTTATTATCTTTGACATTATATTATTATATGTATATTCAAAATTCTTGTCAATATAATTTAATGGCTGTGTGTGTCCAAGAAGACCAAGACCATCTCAGAAACTGACTCTGACATGCCTGAGGATGACGAGGACATGATCCCAGAAACGCCATCACAAAACAGTGATGTCAATGTACTCCTTCAGCCTGGCCTTCCACTAATGAGAGATAAGGAAACCAACATATAAACCAACAAATTACCCTCAACTGGACCTAATGAGAACATCATTGCCAGATCAGGCACAGACCAGGTGACAAGTCCAAAAACTTGACCAGCCATAAGCGACAGAAAAGCACCGAATCTGAAGAAGAGCTAAGCAATACAACCGGCCCTGCAGCAGCAGCCATACCCAAACTTGTCAGACCATCTGCAAATCATAAACAGCACAAACTTTTTCCTTCAAATGCTACTATTCAGTCATCTGGGCAACAAAACACCATACTAATCTAACAACTGTCCCTAGACATGAACAAGATTTCTCTAAACCCAATCTTGGTGGCGAAGGAACTAAACAACATAATTAAGGAATCTTCAATAAAAGATGTGGGCATCAATAGAAGGCGAAACCTTGTAGCTGTAGAATTCAATACCAATGAAGAAGAGGCAATGAAAACCTTGCTCTCTAGCTCCACACTTGGGGAATGGCAAATTGAGTGCTACCTACCAGCATCTGACCAAGGAAACAAATGCTCAGGGGTCATAGGACCAGTTGGACATGAAGTTGACCTTAATGATCTACTAAGTATGCAAAGACAAGCCTGCAAAATTGTCGAGATCTCTAGGCTCTCAAAAATTTCTGGAGCCTCAAAAGAAGACTCACTGGTACTTAAATTAGACTTCCAAGGTAATCAGCTACCAGAAAAAGCAATTTTTGGCTTTATTGCATACAGAGTGAGAACCTACAATCCACCACCCCTCAGATGCTACAGATGTCAGCGACTGGGACACCTCTCTAGTGGATGCACTGCTCCTGAACGCTGCCTTCAGTGTTTGTGGAAATCACTCCAAAGACGTATGCAGGTCAACCATATGCAAATGTGCCAATTGCGGAGGGCCACATATTGCCAGCCACCGAGACTGCTGGTGCAATGTTCAAGCTAAGGCCATAGAAGCACTGAAAAGAGGTGGAATGCCCTACGACCTAGCTCGAAAGCAAACCAACGTTTCATATGCCACTCCTCATCCAGGAAGAGATCCACAAATGAATCGAAGCTGCCAGGGCACAGATCAACTACAAAACATGCTTGGAAAACCAAAGGAAAGCAATCATAAGACTAATACCACTGAAGCAGAAGTACATAGGTCACAAGGTTCCTACCTAAGCAGTTTGCCCAGCATAAACATCATACCAACTACTGGAAATACCTACAGTCAAGCTACCAAGTCAACTCTGACACAAATATCAAATCAGGAGCCCATCACTGCAACCTTAGAAAATCACTCAATGGAAGATGCTAATGCCACACTAACAAACATTATCAGAAAAGAAATTCAAAAGCTCAGCATATCAATTTGCAAGTTTCTAAAAGAAATTATCCTCACGGACTTGTCAAAGGAAAATTAAAAAGGGAAAGAATTACTAACCATTAGTGCAATCAGAAAACACTTTGGTAGTGAGGTTGCTGAAGCTTTGTTGGGGGAGCTGCATACAGAGACTGCCATTGCTTGCACACCCAATTGCCCTGGCCCCACTGCCACGACTGGATGTGAGAAACAAAAACAGCAGCTGCCCAGAACTGGAGATGCGCACAAAGGAACCAACTGACCTGAAACAAATTAAAAACCTTTAAAAGAGACAAACAATAGCAAGAACCTCCAAAAAGATGAAGACTTAATGGCTCACTCAAACTTAGATTCCATTCAGTGACCCACTTCACTAGAGTCTCAGCTAGAAATATATCAGTTAAACTGCAATGGTCTTAGAGCCAAGTATCCGAGCTTAACACGTTGACCACGATTGCTTCATCTTGTACTATTATTTCATTTTTTGTACTGTTTTTAAACAGGGTTGCCAGACGGTTATTTTTTCCGGACAAATTCCGTGATTTAGTTTCTCTCAATTGCATTGGCCGGCTAAAATTTATGATAGGGGTACTTCCTAATTAAATTTTAGGTACTGGAAAAAGAGAATAAATGGAATTTTTATAGCGGAATCTACAAATAAACTAGTATATATATTGGGTTTTCGGCCTTTTTTGGCCTTTTTTGTTCTTGGATTTGGCCGATTTTAGGCAACCTGAATTATGCACCACTTTGTCCTGGAGAAATACATTTTGTGGTACACATATGTACCAATACGTAGTCAATGTGTTAGAATTTATGTCTACACCAAAAAACCTGAAATAATGTGCTTATGTGAAACCTGGATAAAGAAAAATGAACCCAAATTCCTCGGATATCAGTCCTTGTGGATGCACAGACCTGGTGAGAGAGGGGGATTGGGAATTTTGGTGAGGGAGGATGTTGCTTTTAAACAAAAATAGGTGATCCCATTCCCAGCTGGCTTCCTAGAGTATCAATCCATTGAAATATACACCAACTACTGCAGTATTAGCATTTTTAATACATATAACCCATGCAAAAATATCTCAATAGAAAAACTTAAGCATTACACTGACCAACTTGGAAATAGTTTTATTCTCATTGGTGATCTGAATGGACACTCACCTCTGTGGGACCCCCGAAACAGGCACAACCACACTGGCCAGAGCATAGAGAAGCTAATAGAAACTCGTAATCTTATACTGCTTAATGACTCGGACAGCCCAACCCCAACCTACATAGATAACCGCACCGGTTCAGCTTCATGTCTTGACCTATGCATGGCAACTCATAACTTGGGTGTCCTCGGAGAGCTGCAGCGGGGTGGTGACATGGGCAGTGATCACTTCCCCATTGAGGCAACATTTGGCTTTGGGTGCGCTAAGCGGAGCATTGGACCTTGAAAAAACTGGGCCTTAAAACTAGCCAACTGGAACAAATGGACTACCCTGTTCCAGCAAAACAATGAACCATTGACTGACATGTACTTTTCTCTTGATGTTGACACCCACAATCACTATCACCCAAAAAATCACTGAAATAGCAAAAGAATGCATCACAAAAACATCTGGCATCACACAATGTAAACAAACTACTCCATGGTGGGATCAAGAGTGCAAAGATGCTGCAGAAAACAAAAAAAAGGCAAAAAACAAACTCTGGAGCCATCCAACCCCCTCTAATCTGATTAACTACAAAAGATGTGTTGCAGTAGCAAAACACCTGGCACTAAAAAGGAAAATTAAAACTGGATCAAGTTTACTGAGTCACTTAGCAGCACCACAACCACTTCTAAGGTTTGGTGCACAATAAAAAGCATTGGTGGGAAACAATGTGCAAGGAATTTCCCAATAGGTAACCACAACACGCCAAATCATAAAATTGCTGACCTTTTTCTCAAACACTTCACTGGCAACATGGTCCCATCCAGAGACCAGGAAAAAGACCAGGAGGTGATAGACAGAGTTGAGAGTTTTGTGGCACAAAATATGAAGCCACAATGCCCTGAAATAAGTATTCATGAGCTCCAAAAGTGCATGCAAATGCCAAAAAACATATCACCTGGAACTGGAAGTGATCTCATTGCTAGTGTCTTCCTTACCAAGAGCCTGGATCACATAAAGATGGAGCTCCTCAACCTATATAATACCAGCTTCTTAGGTGGAACAGTCCCAATGGCTTGGAAGCAAGGGGTCATATGCCCAATACTAAAGCCTGGGAAAGATCCAACAGAAGTCAAGTCCTATAAGCCCATAACCTTGCTGTCCTGTATTGGCAAACTAATGGAAAGAATTATTCAAAAAAGAATTGAATATCACATTGAGGTCAACCATGCATTACCTCCCACTCAAACTAGATATCGTCATGGCAGGAGCACCATTGACCTTCTGGCCACACTGACTCAGACTATTAGACAAGCAGCTAAGGATGGCAGTTATGCTTTGGTGGTCTATCTGGACATTCAGGAGGCTTTTGACTGTGTATCCCCTCAGGGGGGACTTCTGATGCATCAGAAGTCCTATGGGATTTCGCATTCCTAGGGGGATTGTTCCTGAGCGCCCCACCGCTGAGCTTGCGGTGTCTGACTGCAGGTCTCAGTTGTGGGGCTAAGTTATTATGTAGGTAGGATTGCTTACATTTCCCTTCTCTGTCTCTTGTGCGGGCGGCCGACATCCCGTGTCAGCAACTTCTTGTTCGAGTGTCTTCGTTTCTGTTGCTTTTCACCTGTCCCTCCTTGTCACTTCGTCTCTTTGAGATGCTAACACTGCTTCCTTCAAGCCAGCTTCAGCGGGCTGGACAATTGAGACCTTCCGCCCCTTGTGGGTGATGATTCATTTGAGATTTGTAATAATTGAGACCTTCCGCCTTGCTGGCAATGTTACATTTTGACCTTTGGTGCGAAATAGCTTGATAGCTGAAGCACTAGCAAACCATCATACTACTACTACTACTTTTGACTGTGTATGGCATCATGGACTTCTGTGCAAGATGATTAATATGCAACTGGACTCGCAACTGATCAAGTGGACATATCATTATCTAAAAGAAAGGACCACCTCAGTGCAGATAGGCAACAGCAACTCTAGGAGCCAGTACCTAGGCAGAGGGCTCCCCCAGGGTGCTGTACTATCCCCAACTCTTTTCAATATAATGCTAAGTGACCTACCTACCAAGAATTCCTCAAGTAAAGGTCCTCTTGTATGCCGATGATAATAACTTTGGCTGTTGTCTCTAGCTCTGTGGCGGCTGCTGAGGAGTTGATGCAATCATATCTCAACTTGCTGGGCAAGTGGCTTGAGAAGTGGCAGTTCACCATCAACCCACTAAAGTCCTCACTCCAACTCTTCACGCGTAGACGTAACATACCTCCAGTCAATGTGCTTGTCACAGATCAACCAATTGGAAGCGTACCTGTGCAAAGGGTTTTGGGTGTCCTTTTTGATGCCCCAAAACTTAAATTTCATTCACACATTTCTCATCTAAAGAATGATGGGCTCCGCAGACTGGCACCACTTCGGGCACTCTCTGGCATCAGCTGGGGTGCTTCCAGATGTCTGCTCAGGCAAGTATACATTAGCTTTATTCGCAGCAAACTTGAGTATGGCAGCATTCTATTCAAACTTGGTGACATTTCTGCAAAATACTCAGAAACTTAGAGTAATACAGTCCAGTGCACTTGAAATTATCCTTGGTGCCCGTTACACATCTCCCATTACATCACTGGAGATTGAAGCCCATATACCTCCCTTAGAGATCAGGTTTGACTACCTTTTCCTAAAATGGTACCTGAAAACCCTGTGCTGCCCTAAAAGCCAATAAAGACAAGAAATTGGCCATGAGACTGGTGTCTCTGTGTGCAACTTTGGCTCAAGCTTCTTCTCTACAATAGGCAGAAGTCTCCTATCTGACTTGGCCATGCCAAGCTTTAAAAGAATCCCAATGCCCAACATTTCACCTGTTCCACCTTATTACAATTTTGAACCTCATATCCAACTCTCCACCCAAAGCACATGTAGCCGTGATGCCCCCCCTGGCATCAATAGGGGGATAATCAAGGAGTTCTGCCACACCAACTCTCCTTCCCATGTGCATGTGTGTACTGATGGATCCAAACTCAGCGATGGTTCCACAGCTGCAGCTATGTATGCACCAAGTCTACAAGTCACCACTACATGGAAGTTGAACCCAACACACATGGTTCTTGGTGCAGAGCTCTTTGCAATACTGAAGGCTCTGCATATTTGTTGTCTGGACCCAAGACTAAGAACGCAGGACATCCTACTGTTGACCAACTCCCAGTCGGCCCTGCAAGTCATCAGAAACACCGTCAACCCCTTGTACAAGGAGTACGTCTACAAAATCCAAGACGCTGTACTAGAAAGGCAAGCCCTAACTGTACTGCAATGGTTGAGAGGCCACTCAGGGGTGGAAGGCAATGAGATTGCAGACCGGGCAGCTAACATGGGCCACCAAAATGCATTTTCTGCTATGAGCACCCTAAGCATAGAGGAGACACTTACTGTCCTGAGGGAGAAACTACACAAGTGCTGGACTAGGAACTGGAAAATGACTGTTGCTCAGACTCAGAAAGGAGCTTTTTTGAGTAACAATATGGTGGAACCGCGACTTCGCCCTTGGCTTGGTCTGAAGTCTTGCAAGCTAGAATGTGCATCTGCAAGAATTAGAATTGGGCATGCAGGTGTCAGGAGCTATCTGTACAGGTTTAAAATGAGTGATTCTGATCAGTGCGCCACCTGCAACACAACAGACACAATTGTTCACTTTCATCTGGACTGTCAGCGTCATGTGCTACCAAGACAGGAGCTACTAAGTAACTTGAGAAGCATCAATGTGGAACTTAACCTTTGTAATCTCCTGGGGGGAGGTAACTTTAGTGATAAGGTATCACAGAAAATCTCTCAATTTTTCAATGTATTTATTTTAAAGTCAGGTAGGCTAAGTGATCTTTAGATGAGTGCCTTGCAATGCTGTATATATGCAAGCATGATAGAATTGCTAATGCATAGCAACTGCTGATATATGTTTCAATTTAGCAAGTAGATCATCTAGGTTTTTTTCAATATTATTATAATTATGTATATATTTCTATTATTATTATTATTTTGTTTTTTGTTTAATGAAGGTTGTTATATTAGCAGCCGTTACTTATCTAAATTACATTAGCAGTAACTCATTTCATTTACTAATATATGTTCCCTGTAAACTTCTACCCAATCCTGTACTGAGCTTACATCAGCCAACCTCACAAGACGGCAGCAATTGATTTCATATACAAAGAAGCTGAAAACCACAAGCTATAGGCTCTCAGGCCCAATGGTCATCCATCTGGCAGACCTGTGGCTTTAAGTCCACTCCCAGTGGACACCCTGCAAAGAAGAAGAAGAACTGGGTGACATGGACTTTCGCTCTGCGGATCTTAACATTTTCCCGCCAGGCCTAGTGTTTAGCAGAAATCTGGTGTGCAATAGTATGACATCACTATTTCAAATTTTCAACCATCTACGCATGTGTGGAACTAAGACAAAGCTTAATATAAAGGAAAAAGTTGAGAAGTATCGGTATTACCCACAATGTCGGAATATGGCACGTTTACCATATGGCAAATATTTTTTACTACTGACCTTAGCAGAAGTATTTTATCAAAATAGCTATCACTTATAAAACTTTTTTCAGAGATTTTTTTGAGCTAGTAAATGTATGATTTCTTAACTACATGTTGCATAGGTAGATAGGAGAAATGTTGAAGCTTATGCCACTATTTTTAGTTTTGAATATTCAATTAGATGTGCTGCTATAACATTTTCACGCCATGACTGAGGACTATCCCTATTTACCCCACCCATCACTTATGGCCTTGTTTGATGGAATTGTGTCTCTAAATTCAAAGTGTGAAAGTGTTACAGTCAAAATTGTAATTGTAAGATCCTAATTGTACATTGATGATATTCATGCCTTGGCCTTCTAGGTTAAAAAACAGTTCAACTGAAATATAACGGCCTTTTAGATTAATGTAAAATCAATGGTTAATGGAAATAGTAACCTTTATACATTGAATTGACCATTAAACTCTGGCAAAGTTCTCATTCACAATGGCTACTGCTAATGGTAACCATTCTAACAGGAATATTTTAGGAACTAACACAAGTAGCCTTGTTCCTGGTGTAGTTAATTTGACCTGTTATGGAGGTGCCTCTGCTGCTGTTGCTGCAGCTGCTGCTGGTGGTGGAAGTCACTCCTCTTCATGGGGCTGTCAAATGGATGCTCTGGTATCTGACCTCAGCCATGCTCTGGATGAGTCACATACGTTGCAGCGTAAAAGACGACCCTTTCGGAGAAGAGCAAATCAGTCCAAAGGTAAGACAACTTGTCAGCATTCAATTCAAGTTTCTTTTGTCTATGTCAGTTGTGTGATATTTCCTTCAAGAAATATGTCTGAATAGTTTGTCTCAACTTACTTGCTTGTATAATATGTACAGTATATTTATCAATCTACTTTACTACAAATTAAAAAAAAACTACAAATGAATTTACCAGATCTCTATTGAAAATTTTTTGTAATCCAGCTCTATCAACAGTTTGAAAAAATCTAGAACCCCGCTACTATCAAAAATTAATACAGTCAGAAGCAATGAAAAAAAACACAGGATTTAATATCTAAATTTATGAACATAAGACAGAGTAAGAAAATAAAATAAAACAGAAAAAACTATCTATTCACTATGTCATATTCATAATAATACAGTGGATACTCCATAATTGAAGAAAAAACCCACCTAAAGTGGGGATTTCTAGTGGATAAGAGCTAAAGGCTGCATTAAACTAAGCCTTTCTTTGAAAATGTACAATTATTCTAAAATATGCAAACCTTGAAGTCACTTGGACACTGGAACATTGCACTGTTCAGCGTGAGTCCGCACAGCCAAATGAGGAGGGCGCAATAGTAACTGCCCAGTCCTACAAGTACTTCCTCTATGCTCTGTGGCTCTAAATAAAGATTGTGTGACGTCATCCTGTCATATACAGATGCACATTGTGCACGACTATATTTAAAAACCAATGACAATTGCATATATAAAGGGAGGCTGTTATTGTACCTAAGAAAGAACACATTTTAAAATTGATCTCTAATAAAATATGAAGATTCATGTTTGAAAAGTATTTCATAAACAAATTTTCAAATTTTCTTGACATAGCTTTGGATGCATGACCAATGTATGGGATATAAGAATCAATAATGTTCATATGATCAGGCTCTCTAACAAACTCAGTATTGCTTGCACATGAATTTTTTAATTTGGGTTAACACTAAGGTAGAAAGAAATCCATTAAGTGAGAAGATGTGGGCAAATTCAAATTCAGTGTACATGGCAAGGAATGTAGAACAAATACTAAAGCCAAGGTGTAATAGTGTTTGAAGCCCGTTCGACTTGAATTGAAAAAAACAGTAGCCAAAAAAACTAGTGCTTAGGTTGGTGAAAGTTGATTTTTGGAAAAGATTAGTCTGAAAATGGCCATTAGATATAGTAAAATTGCAGTTGAGAAAGGACAAACTATTGTTAGATTCAATTTCCATGTTAAATTTAATAAAATTATATTGCAAAATTAGGTAATCAAAGGAAAGGTTAACAAAAGAGGGATGCTTTAAAATAAGAAAGGTGTCATCAACATAGGTACCTATCTGAATAGAATATTCTATAACAGACTGAATCTGAATAGAATATTCTATAACAGACTGAATCTGAATAGAAAATTCTATAACAGACACATCAAAGACACCTTTCTTATTCTCAAGCATCTCTTAGGTTTTAAATTCTGTGCGTTTTTAATCATGACTATTAACTTCTGATTGTATCTGTGTTATGATGATGGAGCTGGACTCCAAAATGTTGCCAATAGAGATACAGTGAATTTGTCTGGAGTTGTCTTTGCTCTCAAATTTTTAGTGAATTTGGGATTGAAGCAATTTTATGACGTCGATGCTAGGATTGACTTGTCTTAACCATGGATAAATGCGGCAAAGTAGTAATGAATGAGACGTCCTAGGAGACAGATGCCCTAAACATTTCATTGTAAGAAGTTGACCTGGAAATTTCATCAAGTTGTCAGTCAAGATGATACTCCTGGTGCTTGTCTCAATATTCTGGCTGTGTTTGTAAGTTTATTATGAATAAGTCTTTTATCCCTGAAAGTTGCCTTCAAGAATAGTGCTGCTTACACCTAGAGTGGGCTAATGCATTGGCATTAAAACATTGAATTGTAAGAGGACTACCTGGGCAAATGAGGAACAAACCTATTCAACTTGATTGTCAATTAACCACGGTTCTCATCTTCTTTTCTTTTCTGATTTGTTTTTTGTCTCTGCCAGTGTCATGTCATTTTTAACTGTGTTTTTAATCTGTTCCAATCCTAAATGCCTTGACATAACGATTAAAATAACTACACTTCCACTGTCTCGGTTCACTGTCAGTCATCATCTGACAGTGTGCATAGCTTGTTCTCTATACATTTGATGCCTTTAAAAACCTCTGAAGTGTTCATTTGTGAGAGGGAAAATGTATCACTGCTGACACATTTTCATGATGTAGGTATGATATAACATTTTCATTATGTAGTGATGTAAATGTGTCATGATGTAACAGGCAATGGCTGCTTCAGTGACTATTCTTCAAGCAGTGCTGAAGATGCTGTCCACACGGGTGGTGCCAACTCCCAAGACAACAAGTCTTCAATGCATCTCACTGGTAATCAGTCATCTTTCTATCATACCTAACTTGAAATGTTGATTATTGTTGGTCTGTCATCAGCTTGGCGTTTTTAGTCTCAGATGCATACCTAGTCAAGAATTTCAAGATATTTAAATCACTACCTTATTAAAAATACTACCGTTGAAAAGTGTCATCAAATTTGTTGTGTGTTAGCTGTCATTCAATTAGGTCAAGTAGTTTTGTAAGTTCACCCAGACAATGTTCTTTTCTCAGGCATTCCATATCTATTTTTAGTTGGAAAGTTCTTGCATTTTGTGGATGGTTTGTTAAGATCATTTGTAAATTTGATTGTACGAGGGTCATCCGGAAAGTAGTACCTGTTTGGGAATTGAACAAAAGGAAGTAAATATTAACAAATGTAAAAATGTTTATTGAAAAGAACATGTATTACACTACTTCTCTACATAATCTCTGGACAAATTTAAGCATTTGTTGCATTGTGTCACAAGTTTTTGTATACCAGTGTCATATTACTCCACCGCCAGTGTTTCTGGGATCGGCAAGGTGTACTGCTCATCGATTTCATGATCCGTAGAGACACAGTCAATGGCCATGCATATTATGCAACATTAAAAGAATTACGGCGGGCAATTCAAGATCGATAGCAAGGTCTGTTGTCTACCGGCGTCATTCTCCTGCATGATGATGCCAGGCCGCATACGGCTTGGATAAAGCAACAACTTCTCGAAAAATTAAAGTGGGAAATTTTCGACCGTCCGCCCTACCGTCCGGACTTGGCTCCTTCAGATTTTCATCTGTTTACAAAACTCAATTACTTCATGGCAGGGACAAAGTTTCAAAATGACGAAGAACTGAAAGAACACGTGACTGCGTATCTCAATACACTGGCGGCGGAGGAACATGACAATGGTACCTATACAAAAACTCGTGACACGATACGACAAATGCTTAAATTTGTCCGGAGATTATGTAGAGAAGTAGTGTAATAGTAATACATGTTCTTTTCAATAAACATGTTTACATTTGTTAATATATACTTCTTTTTGTTCAATTCCCAAACGGGTAGGTACTACAATCCGGATGACCCTCGTACACGTATTTGGCACAATGCATAAAGTTGCATGCCCGCCCTCAGACTCTGACGAGGGTGTTAACCGTTGCGCTCGAGTGCCGCGCTACCGCCCCGCGCGGACGCTGCGGCCGCCGCGAGCAGCAGCGGGCCTCGTTGAAAGCGACTCGGTCAATGAGAACTTCTCGCCTGCCTCTCGCCCCTCGAACATGAGGTGTGTTCACCATGATGGCTACCCTGCTAATTGGAGGTGTGTTAACTATAGAATATGATTTATATCCAATATATGTCATCCTTACTGGCACTGAAACTACTCTTCTTTAACTATCCATCTTACCAATAAGTTTATATTAACGAGGCCTTCGTAGAAAGATAACTATTTTCAACTGTTCTCAGTGTTCTGCCAGAGTGTGAGCAAACAACCCTTGAGACTATGGCATCTTTACGCACGTCCAAGCTCTGAATTTCCTTTCAGTGAAGTTTTCTTACATGTTTACATTGCTGGTAGTGGTTAGGCCACTCAAGTTTGAAGTTATAATATTTATTGTTAAAATTTGAATGAAGTCAATTTGGGTTAATTTTTGAAACTGTTAGTTCTCGCAAATGAGCAGCATTTACTTGCAAGTTTCCTTTCAAAATCAACAGTATTGCATCATGAGTATTTATTATTTTATTTGCTAGCACCACTTAACACTCTGACTTTATTAGCCATTATCCGTAACTCGGAGGCATGTGGCCATGTTACTCGTCCTTCCTACTTGACTAGCATTGCGGCAGTGTTGCATTCATGACGCTAATATCATAGTCCAGCGCAGTAGTCAGACTAGCACCAAAATACTGATCCCGCAAACTGACAGGTTACTAATCAAGGGAATGTCTAGCGTTCTACATTTATAACCACATCAAATAATTAAATGTTTCATATTCGCCAATCTTGTTTCTTGACTAGCCCTGAATTTTGTGACTGTTTTCAAAATTGTTTATATTTTGTGGATTCTGTTTGAAAGTTTTCGTGTTCTCAGGAGGAAGCCCAAGTGCAAGAGACTTGCCCTGGACGTGGCCGGCGACGCGGTGAACAGCAGCTCGTGTCGCAGCGCGCGCTGGCGCTCCTCACTCGTGGTGCACAGAGTGCACACCCTGCACACCCCCGCCAGATGGTGGGTGCCGTAGTCCTGCACGCCCCCGCCAGATGGTGGGTGCCGTAGTCCTGCACGCCCCCGCCAGATGGTGGGTGCCGTAGTCCTGCACCTGTCTCTTATACACATCTAGATGTGTATAAGAGACAGGTCCTGCACGCCCCCGCCAGATGGTGGGTGCCGTAGTCCTGCACGCCCCCGCCAGATGGTGGGCGCCGAAGCCCTGCGCCCCCGCCAGATGGTGAGTGCCGTAGCCCTGCGCCCCCGCCAGATGGTGAGTGCCGTAGCCCTGCGCCCCCGCCAGATGGTGGGTGCCGTAGCCCTGCACGCCCCCGCCAGATGGTGGGTGCCGTAGCCCTGCGCCCCCGCCAGATGGTGAGTGCCGAAGCCCTGCGCCCCCGCCAGATGGTGGGTGCCGTAGCCCTGCACGCCCCCGCCAGATGGTGGGTGCTGCAGACGCGCTGCGCCGCCCGATAGTTGTGAGCCTGACGTGTTGTTGACCCTTATTGTGTGATAATTTTAATTACTGCGCTGTTGCAGGTCTGCTCTGTGCGGAGGAAAGCGTAAACGAAGTCGTGATGGCGCCTGTGGTGGTGAGGGGCGTGGAGAGGGCGACGACCTCGTGCTCTCCTCGTGGACGCCCTCGGTGTCCTTTGCGTCCTCGCGGTATGAGGCACTAAAGCATTCTTGTTTTATTGCATCTTCGCCTCATTAAGAAATGCATATTCACCTCATCTTTCACAAGCTTATCACACTTTTTTCTGCGACCACGGCTACAATTCCTTGACCTCTTTTTATGCTACAGCAAAATTCAAATGCACAAAAATGTTGCATAGAGTGGGTATGGAGCCTCTATATGGAAGTTAGATATTGGCAAAGGCAGTCGATGGATGTTATGGAAATGACTCTTGATAGATTTCCACTGACAGCTGATTGAATGGGGCCTGGCCATTGGGTTGATTATATGTTATGAACTGCAAAATTGTCTAAGCAATTTATCTAAACTAGATGGAAAATTCTTAATTTTCAAATGTCTTCATAATGGGAGTGAAGGGTCGGAGCGAAAATGTAGGGTCATACCATTAAGTTCTTTTTAACTTGTTTTGTAGCTCGATAAGAACTGTCATAACACGACTCTCTGAAGACAATGCACGTCTCGGTCATTAGGTAATTCTACATCCTTTTTCTGCTAAGACCGTTAGCGCGCAAAAGACTGAAACAGTGTTCTTTAGACCAAAGCACCTTGGATGTTGACAATATGCTGCAGGATACTACATTTTTATTGGCCGTCACATAATGAAATAATTAAATCTTAGTAATGAAATAAATTGAACCTTCACATAATGAAGTAATAAAATCTGATTCAGATTTTGGTCCTATCATCAGTTATGTAATGATAAGCTCAGTAGCTAGTTATCTTGTGTTATTATTGCTGTAATTGACCCGTATAGCTCTGTGCGCAGCTGCTGTAACGGCAGCAACGGGAGACTACGCAGCAGTGAGCTGGTAGGAGGGACCAGCACCAGCGGAGGTGGTGACTGCAGCATCAGCAGCGACGAGAGTGACGGCGGGGAGCTGCCTGCTGATGGCAATGACGCTGTGCACTGCGAGGTCTTCACGTGTGACGAGGGCCGCGAGGCTGACGACGAGCAGAGCGACTGGGTCACCGAGGTGCCAGGTCCCGTGTACGGCGTCCCTTCTCCCTCCACTGCCATGGTTAGATTATCCCTGTAGTTCGCTCCTGTTCGTGTGCCATGCTTTAATAACCTCCCAGGTGTTATTACTATCTTCGTTCCCTCATTATTGTCATTCACTGCCTCGGAAAAATTCATCTTCTTGGCCAATGTGTTTTTGTATGAGTGGTGCATAATGCTTCCTCGATTTTGGTTCAAGAGCCAGTTTATCTGAGGCTTTCTGACCGGATCGCTTTCCTTGCTATGTTCTTTTTTTTTAGATGATTGGTACCATCTAGTTTTTCGTTCTAACCTTTTCTGGCACACTGGCTGCCCTTGCTTTGAATTTCTTCCTAATTACCCGTTCTAATTATATCACTGCATCCTAGATATATACGACTATGAGTTATGGCCGCTGTGATATAGGTACCGTAGCGTAGCTTCATCGCTAATGTTTTGTGCTATTAGTGAAGGTTTTTTTTCTCTCACAACACGACGCCCAACTCCCACCGGCTTCTTTAAAGAACCTGCGCCTAAGAAATAGAGGTTGACAGTCTCCCGGCACTCTATTAGTGCAAAGATTCATACACTTTTTTTTTGCTTTTGAGAAATTTTATATTAAACTTTAAATATATGTAGAATTAATTCTATCCGTTTTCTATCTCTCTATTTGAGTCGTGGTCAAAAGAACAATTTTACTTTCAGAAATTCCGTTTTCTGCATTGGGTATGGAGTAAATTTCATCCATAGTTCATCACTTTTGTACAAGAAAACATAATCTTGTAGCAACATGGAGATAATATCGTCTTACGTCCGGCTGAAGTGAGCGGGCCGCATGAGGCGCCTTCATGGGCTGTAGGTTGGTGATCCCTGGCAGAAAAAAAAACGAAGAAACTAACCTTCGCAGCCCCAACTTTTACAAAATCTTTGTGTAGTGTCGTCTTCTTTCCCAGTCGCCGAACATTGGTGAAGAAATAGACAGCTGTAAACAATTGAGTTCACTTTTAAGGCACTCATCGATGTTGCATCACTTGTGTTATCTGCTACTTACCGTGGAACTTCACCTTTTATTTGTATTCAATTTAGCCAAAAAAGATTGATTATTTCCTTAACTCCAAGCAAAATTTGAGGGAATGCTTCTTTGTTGCGAGTTGATATTTCTTTTGATTGATCCATGCGATATTAGCTCAAAAATTTGTACAGCTTCATCATCACTCCGAATGTACCAGACAACATGAATCATAATATGAGCCAGGCAAACATTCTCGTGGGATATGCCTGGTGACGCTTGCCAGGAGTCCTGCAGTATTGCGCTTCATGTTCAGTTGTGGAAGGATTTTGGGGCTGTCGTCCTGTTCGGAATTTTACACAGCGGTTCTAAGTGTATTCTAGTTTTGCATTACCTTCGCAATCAATTGTTTAGTGACAAAAGCTTTTACATCTCGCGTGAGGACATCAAAAGGTTCTCTACTCACGGCTCTGCGATGTTGTAGGCGTGCGACGAGGCGGGGTCTGGCGGCACGCTCTACAGCTCTCGTCTGCGCTTCCAGAAGATCAGGGAGCGCATACTGGTGAGTGGTACCTCGTGTGTCTCATTCTAGACGGAGCTCACTCAGCTCAGCACTACTAGGACTGACGAAATCTTTTTCCCACCATGAAGTAGCTTCCAGTATATACGTGAGGCTCTCAGTCACTGGATGAAGTGAGTCCTGTTGTCATAGGATGAAGTGAGTCACAGGATGAAGTGAGCTCTGACAACAGAAGCGCTGGGAAAAGAATGAAGTGATGATTAGATTGTGATGCTGCGGTGCACGATTATTCAACACTGGGTGATTACCTCCCGCATTTTATCGCGTACAGCACGGGAGATGGTCTGGATAAGTCTGGATAATAAGTGCGATCTCGTACTTATGAGTGTCAGATGTTCATGATTGCAAAGCCGTGATATTGCATTACTCACATGCTGTCATGGCTGTGATGCCGGTGTTCTTGCTGTGTAGTTGTTATCTGGCCTTTATGCCAATGCTGCACTGCTATTTATATCTACTAAACTACAAGAATTATATTATTATTATTATATTGTAATAAGTACCGGTATTTAGTACCTGCAGTCTTCCAAAACCACCCAGCTAAGGTGGGTAGAATTAGATGAATTCCTATCTTAGAATTGTAATATTTTGACTATGTAGCAATTAAATATTTATCCACTCGCCATGTGGTTAATATCTTAGAATTATAATATATGGAGTATGTAGCAATTAAATATTTATCCACTCGCCATTTGGTGAATATCTTAGAATTATAATATATGGAGTATGTAGCAATTAAATATATATCCACTCGCCATTTGGTGAATATCTTAGAATTATAATATATGGAGTATGTAGCAATTAAATATATATCCACTCGCCATTTGGTGAATATCTTAGAATTATAATATATGGAGTATGTAGCAATTAAATATATATCCACTCGCCATTTGGTGAATATCTTAGAATTATAATATATGGAGTATGTAGCAATTAAATATATATCCACTCGCCATTTGGTGAATATCTTAGAATTATAATATATGGAGTATGTAGCAATTAAATATNGGCTGTGCGTGCTGCGTGAGGCTGTGCGTGCTGCGTGAGGCTGTGCGTGCTGCGTGTGGGGCTGTGCGTGCTGCGTGAGGCTGTGCGTGCTGCATGGCGCTGCGTGCTCGTGGTGCGTGGGGCTGTGCGTGCTGCGTTGTGCGTGACAATGCTGCCTGTATCACGCACGTGCTGATGGCCCTTGTCTGTCAGGACCCACAAGCATCAGAGCTGCAGCTGCAGCCGTCGTCTGTAGCAGAGCAGGACGAGCTGCAGCGTCTGGCGCAGCTCTACAGCCTCCACCTGAGGGTGGCAGAGGAGCCCCCGGACGCCTCACAGCAACACCCCGCCCCCGCCAACAGCTGCTTCGTCACCAAGACAAGGTCATGCTTTAATATACACGCTCTTCTCTTACTATAGTTAATATCTCTTCTTTTATATATATGCGCATTCTTCTCTTGTTAGGAATAAGGTCTCTTCTTAAATACACTCTCTTCTCTTATTATAAACATTAACCCTTCCTATGAACACGCCATTTCTAAATCATTATAAAAATTAATTCTTCTTATCAACTTGATCTTCTTGAGTTCTTCACTTATTGAGTTCTTCTCCTCTTGTTAATCTTAGAAAGCTGCTCTTTCCCTCTCATAAGAAAGCTCTCTTTTCATCAGCACGATGTTCTCCTGCTATTAACCAGCACTTTCATCATCAGTCCAGTCATCTCTCATCAGACAACTCTTCTTCTCTTATTGCCACGCTCATCTTATCTCATTAACACGCTTTCCTCTCATTCACCGGATTTCGTCTCTGTAAAACAATTTCCATTTCAATAAATATAACCGCCATAATCTTCAAATAAATTCGAGTACGCAAAAAATACTCGGTGTACTGAAGTGTGACGCTTAAGTAACAGAACTAGCTGATAAAGTTTTCAGAGAGTTGAGCTCTTCAGACCATGAACTCCTACCTGATTAACTTTGTTTGTCGCAGGCGGATTTATAAGTCTTTTTCCTCTTCCATATGATTTCCCTTTGTAAAAGGATTCCATGCAACAGCACACTTATTATTGTTCGTTTCGAAAAGTTATTAATTGAAAGCACTTTTGCATGATTACCGTTTTACGTTTATGATGCGTGTATTAATTAATAAAATTGCATTATTGTCAATAAAAATAACAGCACAACAGCCAATCGTGCTTCGGTACCAAGGAAGCTTATTTATTGCTGCGAACCCATGCACTTGCCAGCTCAACAGGTGATGCTCACACCGATATTGTCAGCATGGCAACTGACAATCTGTATCGTTCTTGATTGTAACGGCATCACGACTCTCCACCCTAATTGTAACGGCATCACGACACTCCACCCTAATCGTAACGGCATCACGACACTCCACCCTAATCGTAACGGCATCACGACACTCCACCCTAATCGTAACGGCATCACGACACTCCACCATAATCGTAACCATATTATTTTCAACGCAGGAACACGACCACGACGCAGCAGCAGCAGCAGTGCCTGAGCCCATCCTCGTTCCCAAGCCTGGCGCTACACACGTCTTTTTCTGCCGCCTCCTCGCCGGCGGGCGGCGCCGCGTCCCAAAGCTTTTCGTCCCTCGTGCACTGCTCGCAGTCCCCGTCCCAGCTACCCCCAGCTCTACAAGTCAGTCCCTCCTGCTGTCCACTCAACAATAATTAGCAATTGATTAGCTTGCTCCGGTGCTGTTGCATTAGAGCCGTTGACATAAGTGAAGAACCTTCATTCCTAACTTGAAGGATGGTGTTGTTTGGAACCTACGCGCCGTTTTCTAGCTTAAATTTGAGTGGAAGTTATGGAATTTTAACTTTGTAACCCAGCATTTTATTTGCCTCAGTATATGCTGGATCAATCAATCGCGGCACGAGTGGGAAAGCGCTTGGGTTTAGTTTTAGGTAAAGAATGAGCTTGTGTCTCACTTATTTTCTGACTGCGTTAGGCTACATAAACAATTGTGCTGCGTAATTAAATTTTTTCTCAAAAATTGCCAGGTTCATTGATTTTATTATTTTTGTCCATCATTGACCGCTATGATTTTTCGGTCTTGGGAAATTTTTGCCCAACCTGCAGTTGCTGTTGTATGGGAGATTTTGCTGCGTTTCTGAACGTGTAATTGATCATGTGAATGATGAAATGGAAGTTGAATTTCTTTCAAAGTATTTTATTGATCATAGTTCTAAGTTTAGCACCGAATTTTTACGATCGAACAGGAAATAAATATTAATACTCTATTTCCACTAATACTTTTGTTCGATTGTAATTCATTTTAACCGTTTGAGTGTAACTCGATTGGCCTACGACTTACCTTTCATTGATCATTATTCCTTCTCTGTTGCTCGTAGTTGACTGATGTGTGTACTCCTGCAGGCGCTGAGCCAGGAAGCAATATCCTGCAGTGATCCTGCAGGCGCTTCAAACACATCTTTCCCTTGGGGGTTGCCCACTCCCCTCAGCGACGTCACTAAGAAGCGAAGAAAAGTGCCCACGTCCCCGTCCTTCGTTTACTCGTTCAACTCGCCGCCAGGCGGGGGCGGCTGCAACATCGCTGGCGGCAGCCACGCGTTGCTCAGTGAGGGGGCGACGCTAGTACAGGCGTCCTCTCTCCCGGCACCGCCGCCTCCCGCGGTGGAAGACGCCGTCATGCTCGACCAGACAGGTGCGAGCTTCTAACTGCTTGCATATTTAGCAATAAACTGCATGGAAGTTTTCTTGTGGCTTTTGCTGGTACTAAATGCACGAGAAAGTAACTCTCACGTCACCCATGGATAGTGGAAGCAGTTAGTAATTTCTATCTTATTTTCATGTATTAAAATCCACTGTCAGTGCGGTAATCTGACATAGATACTCTTATTGGCAAGGATTGAACCACGTGCTAAATTTCCAATTTCCTGCGCTACGTAGTGAACACTCTGTTGACCTACCTACAAAACGGGGGAGTGAGTCACATCAGACAGTAATGCGACAGTAGAATAACGAAGCGAACCTATGGCCTGAAAAACGGTTATAAATATATATTTCAATGATACAAGGTCCTAATATAACGGTTATAGCTGTGCTGCAATTAGTCTTGTATTGACAGAAGAAAAGATCAGCGTTACGGAAGAGAAGATCATAGTTACACTAAATATGCGTTGGACCGAAATTAAGGATGATGGCAAATTTTATGTGCTGCATGTCTATTATTTCTGAAGAATTGCAAGAGATAAAAAAAAAATTAGCGTGACGCCACTAACGCGCTTGGCTGATGGTTTTCAACTAATTCATAACAGCTTAATTTGTCAAATTGTGTGGCTCTAACTAGTGTCAGGTGTTGGCAAGTGTGCCAAAGATAAAATAAAAAATGTTCAATGAGGCCAGCAGTTCCTCAATCATTTATGCATGTAACTGAATTTAGTTTTAGATGACAGAATAATCTTGTTTATGGGGATAAATTTGTAACTGAATTTGTAAATATTTTAGTTGCTAAATATCTTATTCTGTGACGAATTTGTGTTATTTAGAATATCTAGTAAACATTTGCCTGCTTCATCTTCAGATTCCTTGATTCCATGAAATTTTTATCCCTTCTGCTCTTATAACACTCGTGCTAAAACTGGCTTCCCACTTGAAGACTAAGAAAGTTTCTCCCTTCAGAGCGTTTGGAGGGCGGGCCTTACCAGGACGGTGAAGATGCGATGGCGAGCTGAAGCTGCGGTTACCTGCAACGCCGCGCATGTGTCGCTATTCCGTCATTCCTGCCATGTGCCCCTCCCCTCCCTCTTGTCACTGTCGTCACCCGCGTCATTCTCTTCACTTTATCACTCTTGTCAACCCCGTCACCTTCGTCTTCATATCCTTCGTTCCCCCTCCACCATGTCGCTCTCTTCACACCGCCCCCTCATTCCTATGTAAGCCAAGGCTGCCCCTTTCGTTGAAACTTACAATCTCTGCGCCGGAGTTGTTTTCGTCGACAATGCTGCTTTACCTCCATACTATTCTCTCAAATCTCTGTTGTTCAATTTCTGTTCTTTGTGCGACAAAAATTTTCTATTATCTGATGAATTTGCTTAGAAGTCAAAACAATGGATAAGTTTTACTGTCGTGTCACAGCATTTCTCTGATTTTCGGTTCTTCATTCGAAAATATTAATTTAAACTACGGAAAACTAATTTTAGTATCAATTCCGTCTTATTTCCTTAGAAAGATTGTTGCATCTGAAAGTTGTATTTCTAATACTCCTGCTTTTCGCCCTTACGACTGATTCTAAATAATAGGGAAGCACAAAATGTAACAAGAACAAATCTGTAATATTTCAAGCAAGCTTTGGGATGTAATACGTCTGGACTGCTTTACATTCTCAGGCTGTTAGATGTGTTGTGTTTTATTTATATTAATGCATGTATATATTTGTATGTAAAAAGATTCTAATGAAAATTTTCGATGTAAAAAAATTTTTATGCTAACAAGGAGCTCTGCCATTGACGTTTTTTATATGTGGGATGAAACAGTCGCATAAATTACGTACGTTTATACATAAATGTCGTGCTTGGCACTCAAACTTATTGCCATTCGCATGTTTATTCTCCAATACTAATTGGTATCGTGATTATTATTATAATCGAAAGTTTTGAATCTTTAGGAGACTTTATGTTCGTGGAGAGAAGTTCTCACGAGGACTCGCGAGTTGTCTGGGTCGTGTATTGTGTTCCCGACACTAAATACCTCCGGCGTCTGCATGGCACCATCGTTTCCACAGCAGTTAATAGATTCGATAATTTCTTCAACTTTTATCGTGTTTCCATCAGCGAGCCTTCGACAAGTTTTCTTAACTTCTCGAGGTGCCCGCATATCGTCTTCCTTATAGAAGCAACACTAGGCACATTTAGCCTGTGCCGGTCATGCTGGATGTGTGACTGCATGTGGAGCGCCATTTTGGCTTTTATCTTTTGCAAGTACAAACTTGTGGCTTTCAGTAATAGTTAATCGTATTGGGCGTATGTGCTTTTAGCCAATTGACCTATGGATGCTTTAATAATATGTTTGAGTAAATGTGCATTACTAACCCAACATTTTCTGATCTATTTCTTGCCTTTAAACGTTATTTTCCTAGTAATCTTGCATTGAGTTCGACCCTCAATCCGACAACCGGTGAACGATTGTTTGGTCTAAGCCACTCAAACTTGTATCGTGACATGAAACGGCGCTTTGATGACCAGTTGGTGCAGGCAGATTATCAGGCTGGTTCAAATTCATTGCCCTCAGCAGATGAATTAGCTCGTACGAATTAGCTTAATAAAACAATTACGAATAATGTCGTCTGTTAATTAATCTGAACGATAACGTGCACTAATCACAAACAGTGTGCACAACCGAACCTTCACTGCCGCTTGCCACCAATTCGCGTCTGTCCGATATCCGTTAATCCAGTCCTGATCCGCTCTATGAAATTCAACCTCCTATTATGTTAATTGCATCGTTTGCACGGCTATCTGCTAATGGTACTTCAGTGATGGTTTCAATAGAAGGATAACATCGCGTAAGTAACTTGCAGGCATAAGAAAACAACCGCAAGGATGAAATTGAAGCCAACTAAGCGGGGCGTTAGAGAGGAGCACGAAATTAACTTGCAAACAGGAAGTGTCACGTCGCAGTCGCAACTGCTCGAGATAACTAAGCAAGAGGCACGTCGTGCGATCGTGGGCAAGGCCGCGTGTACCGGGTAGCAGGCTGCAGAAATGTTCGTCTTATCTCACGTACTTGAACACTAGCTTGGACAGGAACCCACGTTTCAGAAGTGAACGAAGTGCACGTTCTTTGAACAATTACGATACTAAAATGATTAGCGTAAGATAGAAAAGTTTTGAGGACTGTAATTTAATAGATTCATGCAATTTGGAATGTTCTTCCGAAAAAAATCTGGGCTAGACAACGTATCGGTGTGGGGAAAGAAGGAAGAGCAATTGAGAAGACATCAGAAATCTCGTGGATTACTGTTCATTTCAAGCATTCACATGATTCCGTTGAAAGTCAGAGACTTTAATGAAACTATTTGAATTCCAATAAATAGATTTCGGGACACATAAATTTGTGTTGCTTGTACACAAATAGCACATGTTTAAAAAAATTCTGTTCTATTTCTCGTTTCATTTACCCATAAACAGGCGAGATATTCTTAGTTAACACAGGTTCATTAAATTACTCTGATCAACTACATTTCTGATGTTTGAAGATTTACGGTAGTTTCCGACATGATTTGTTACCTTCAGCAAACTTGATGAATTTATTTCCCGTTCTATCATCTATATACGTGATTAGAGGGTAGCGAAATTGTCAGATTCGGTCACTGAAATTCCTTAATCCCGTGACTGTAGTCGTAAGTTGGACAGCGCCCGCCATTGGGCTCATCTTTGGTATTTGGTCGGTCACATAGCAAAAGGAAACTGACTAGCAGCTGCTTCTACGAAGTTGACGCGTCCTTTTGAGGTCAAGTTCTTATCTCAAATATTTTGTAAGTATAGGCAAATAAATGCCTATAGTTGCAATAAGGGCGAGATTTTGGTCAGACATCATCGACAATAATGAAATGAAAACTACTTCTCATCAGGATGATCAGGAGCAAACTCGATTGCAAGTTTACTGTTAGTTTGATCTTTTCGTGTAGGTCTGTGATTGGTAGCTGTCCATTAGTTTCGAGGTGTTTGGTTTGCTAAAATTGAATCCGTACGTGTTAGTATTAGTAACCGCGTGAATATTGCACAGTCAGCGTCGTGGAGTGTGGACTAGTGGTCGTGGTCGCTGCCACTCGCACAAAGCTTATCGGAAGATTGTGCCTTTCTGTTCTTTCAAAGAAATTCATTCTCGTACACTGAACCAGTTATTCTAGTATTGATGCATTATTTTCGAGTGTATTTGAGTGGAGCAGCATTTCATTGCAGACCCTTGACGCTAGCCTATTCCGCGTGAATCGTTTGCCAGAAACTGGACGTTAGTAATATCTCGGATTCATTTCCTTCTCTTGCCATGCTCAATTTTAAACAGCGCCAACTTTTAATTTTTGCGCCGTAAATTCTTGGTAATTCCCCGAATAAAAAATGACCGTGAAATTATTCGTTTCTAAAGGGGCGCTCGATCTTTTAAATTTAGCCACCAAAATCGAATTGTGTTCAATTGATGGTGCTGTATCCATCTTCACTCTCGAGATGATGATCCTATAAATTATTGTTTCAAAAAGATACAGTAACTAATTAGGACCTATAAACGAATTAGTCGTCGTTGGAAGTGTAAAACAGTAACCATGAATTTAGCCGGAAGAATTGTCAAGAATACGCGTATGAATTCATTGTTTTATTCAACGAATGTAAGTAATACTTGAAATTCCTGTAATAGTAACATTATAAAAGAGAAATTGGAACGGATTTGTCGGCATTTCCAGTAATGTATGAAATTCAGGCTGCTGCTGCTGCTGCAAATTAGCTGAAAATTCAGTCTACTGGCTCTGGAAAGGAGAAAATGTTTCCATTAACCTTCTCCATTTTGAGTAAATTTTCTCATTTTAGCTCTTCATAGCGCTTCACATAAACACGCTAAAGTTGCTGTATTTACAAAGAAGTATTATTTTGAACACCATTAAGTAAAAATTAACGCTTTCTCAGAACAATTGATTTGCGCTAGCGTGAATTCCCTTTGTTGATGGAAGTTCTTCTTGTGATTATATCCCTGGTGGGGGGCGCCATTGGGGTTCTTGGGGAGGACGGGGCTGCTGGAGGGGCACGGGGATGTGCTTGGGGTCGCGTGCCCCCAGTTTGATCCCCGGACCCCAGCCTGGGATCACGTGGCCATCACGGAGGAGGGCGTGCGACGTTCGCTGGTCCAGTACTTCAAAGTGAGTAACCCTGCCGCTAAACCCTGCAGTTAAACCCTGCAGCTAAACCCTGCCTCTAAACCCTGCAGTTAAACCCTGCAGCCAAGCCCTGCCTCTAAACCCTGCAGTTAAACCCTGCAGTTAAACCCTGCCGCTAAACCCTGCAGTTAAACCCTGCAGCTAAACCCTGCCTCTAAACCCTGCAGTTAAACCCTGCAGCCAAGCCCTGCCTCTAAACCCTGCAGTTAAACCCTGCAGTTAAACCCTGCCGCTAAACCCTGCAGTTAAACCCTGCAGCTAAACCCTGCCTCTAAACCCTGCAGTTAAACCCTGCAGCCAAGCCCTGCCTCTAAACCCTGCAGCTAAACCCTGCAGTTAAACCCTGCAGCTAAACCCTGCCGCTAAACCCTGCCGCTAAGCCCTGCAGCTAAACCCTGCCGCTTAAAGGTTGTACTTTCTCTCGATTTTATAACCCCTGAGATTTGTGATTAATGTGCATAATTAATAGGGAAATGTTAGCGTTGACATTACGTCGTCATAACGTTACCTGGACGTATAAGTTTAAAGATAAAATATAACCAGGTTCTTATATACTTACCAATTACTTCTTTGAGAAATAGATGATGTAATTGAACTAATTGAGGGGAAGAGCATTCTTATTTTATTATGATTGCATGATCTTTATCGACTATGTCCTTGTAATAAAATAAATCCACGGGCAATTTGTGGATCTGCGATCAACAGATCATTACTCATGCAGTTGTGAATAATTTCACAGTTAAATCGAATTTTCTCTTTTGAATATTGTCAATATTCCAAGATGCAATTCCAGTCTATTTGTATATGACTCAAATCAATCTTTCTTTTATAATCTGTTGCGTTCTCACAACGATAAAAACAGTCCCAGATTATTATATTTTCACTACTATATGCTTCCGAGTTAGGATGGAATTAATAGCGTTTTATTCTGTAAGGAATGACTACGTAATGGTCTTAAGCTCCATTATGCGCTCATCCGCTTAGGCAATAATTTTGGACAAGCTTTATGCAAATCATTGTCTTTAACAAGTCTGGAACTAATGCAAATCAACTAAACGATGCTTGATGCAAATCCAATTATTGGATTCTGGTCTGTTACAGAAAAAGTCTTACGCACTTGATATCATAGGCATGGAGTTTATTGCGTATCGTTCTTTATGTGGGATTTTCCGAGATGCTGAGCTAAAAACTGTTTCTTCTGTTCTGAAATTTTTTCAATTTCTTTCTTCTTTTATTCATTTTTTATTGCTACATAATCCTGTTAGTTGCGCATTGTTTCAAGCTTACTTAGCTTTGATACTAACAGGATACTACCTCTAGCGAAGGGAAATTTCACCTGTCACAACACAGGAAAAGTTGTTATTTTATACTTTTATTTCTGTGAGTCAGCTTGGTTTCAAGATAGATTGTTATGTATCAACAACAGACTTTGAATGAAATTTTCGTGTTTAAATTAAAATAAATTTAAAATAATAGTAGTACGCCTGCATACCTCTACGCTCTAGCCCAGCAATAATCGCATGGCAATGAATTCGCCAGCAGAGTCTCCAGCGATCTTAGGTTTGATTGTGGTCTTACTGAGGGGGCGGGTGAGGAGGCAAAACAGGAAGGCCGAATGCAAGCAAAAACGACATCTACTTAACACCACAAATGTCTGAGTGTATACTGCTTTGTACACTTGCTAACGGCATGTTTCATGGTGCAGAAGCCTAACAGGTCTCCGTCATGCATATAAAAGAATATTGTTTTCTAGTTCAACTAGATTAAATGAAATCGGCCCGGAGCAGTTCCATTAATCTGGGACCGATAATCTTCATCTTTTGAGAAGTACTTGATTTACTGTTTAACTGCTGGGTATTTCGTTAGGAATTACGTGTAAATTTTCTACTGGATTTTATTATAATTAAATTTAATGACACGTTGTTACGTTTCTATTACGCTCCAGGAGGTACCTAATGCAAAAACAAAGAGGGTACTCGACTACCGCCGTGGCATGACGCTGGAAGAGGCCTACCGCGCATACCACGATCCGAATGTACCTACCAAGCGCCTCCTGCTGGCCCTGCAGGATATCGCCGACGCTGCAGCGGACACCCACGTCGGAGGCATGGGTGCCCAGCCAATGTAAGTAGCCAATACGAGTTTGTGGCCCGAGTACTATTACAAACGGTATAAGAGACCAAATGATTTCAGTGGCGTGAGACTTACGGTACAATGTAACCAACGAGTCATCCCTAGCTGTAACTCAAATTTGTAAGAAGTACTTGCAGTAAACTTAGAGTTGCAAGAATATTTGCCTGCATGGCCATGGGTTATTTGAGTCATTGCAACTTAAATTAAATGAGTGTTTTTTTTATTTAAAAGTGTTTTTGCACATTATTTAGCTGTATGTTATGGTATAAAACGGAAGAACTGATTGCCTTTTCATGTCCAGTATGATGAGATTTTTAAGCGATAAGTGGAACGAATTTGTCACTTTTAAACAGAGATGCCGACCATACAGTGAATAAATGAGTGGGTATCAAAATCAACAACCGATGTTGTATAAACGCGTGCAGGATCATTGAAGCATGCCGCCTGGGCCGAACAAAGGGATGTATTGAATAGTGGTTAAGGTGAGCACAGGAAAAACATTTCAATAATTTTAGAATTTCTTTTTATTACTTGCAACAAGTCGAATCTGTTAGAGAGATTAGGTGGTATCAATAGTAGCAAGAGGGAGTCGCGAAAAAAAAAACGCTTTAGCCTCAGGTTCTGATGTGCATTAATTGATGAAAGAAGGACGGAACGTCAAGAAATGATTGCCACGTAGACTGTGAAATTTTGGCTCCGAAAGTAGAAGTAGATTCGGCTTTCGAAGCTCGGTAGATAGTTCGTTGTGAAGAAAGAACATAATCATCATATTTGAGTTCATCAATCGTCACACAACCATCACATCAGTGATGAGTTGAAGGGGTCAAAATTCAAACCTGAGACTTTTTTGCCAGCGGTCGGATCGTGATCAGAGATCATGACAAGAATGAGAAGTTCTAAATCTGAGAACGATGGCCTTATGGTTGCTTCGTCACAATACAAGCACAAATAAGTCATGACAATATTGAGCGCAATTATGTGGAAATACAGTAGTGAAAATTATCTATTGAGCAAAAATATCGAACAGTAAAACTTGGGCAATTATGTGTCCTATACCACGATTTCTAATAATAAATTCTGCACTTGGGGCAGAACAATATCTTGCGAGGCAATTTTGTCAAGATTACGTCTTACCTTCTTTATAATTAAGACCAATTCAATTTAATTAATTAAAACTTTGTAAGCTTAGCAAGTGTATGGAGATGTTGCTTGCACGGTTCTCACAGCTAGTGAGCGATGTATCCTTGCGAATTCAGTTCTTTTGATTGCAAACGCTTGGTCAGCAGAAAACACTATAAGCTCAGCGAATTAAAGCTGATGAGTTTCTTAACGAGAATGTCGAGGCGCGATCAGCGAGTACACGGCATTCATTATTGCGGTTCCTAATGATGTTTTATTTATTTATTGTTTACATCACCTAGGCAGAAAATGATCAGATTGGTTTAATAATCGAGTAATATGAGGGTGATTTGGTAAAAATATTGTATCTCAAAATCTCTTCATTGAACTTGTGTTAGAGAAACGTTTCATGTACGTAAATTCTATATGTTATAGGAGACTGACAGTGTTTGATAGTATATAAGTATTTTAGGATATTCGACTGAAAATTTATGAAGTATATTCATCGTATCAGTGGTACCATTGTGTAAGCGGAGATGAGGTATCGTGAAATTTTACAACTATATTGAGATGTTGTACAAACATTAAGAGTATTATTTCACTCGCTTTAAATAAAAACGTTGATTTCATTGGAGGAGAATGCAAAGAACGAACAAGATGTTATCCTTACGATCGTATCAATCATTATCGTGAACTGATGATAAATTATCTAGCGTATCATTGGAATTGGTATCATTGTATTATACTATGCAGTTGATCAGAATATTTCTGCTATTATCAGTACATTATTCCCTACGAATTGAAATTGAATTAAATCCTCCTATAAATGTAGCTGAAATCAAAATTGGCACCGAAATGTTTCGATGCAATAGAGAGACAAGGAAAACTGCCGAGGTTACTCAAAAAGAAGTATTGGCATTGACGTCTCAACAAGCTTGATGTCATTACGATGTCTCGGTATGAGATCGAAATCAAACGATCCCCTTTATGTGAAGCTACATTTATAGAGGCCAAAAACGTATGGTTATTGCAAAAGAGCGGCGTTGATTCGGTTTTGCAGTAATTGATAATTGGCAATTTCATTTCTTTTGTGTTAAGGGATCGATCCTCGATTTTTTTCAAAGTTCAGTCGACTTGAATATTATATTTACAATGAGAATTTTTGGTGTCCTTCATTCCAAAAACGGTCTAAATCAAGCTCGCGTGAAGTATTGCAGGAATAATTACACCGAGATAGATAATAAATGCGTCTGACTTTTTTTGCACTTTATTTTGTAAACGTCAATTTCCCTTAAATTCATGTAATGTGTTGAGCATTAAAATTCTCCTAACTTCACTCGTGTAGATATAAATTCCAAACAGTGTTACGTTACAAAAAATGAACCCTCGTGTTTATGCTTATTATATACTTATATTATTTTTCGACTTGCATGAAAATGAAGAAACGTCATTTTAAAATTTAAAGCTGCAAGGTGACTTGGAGGTTTCACAACAGGATATTTTTTATCAAAAGTTTTGTTTGCGATGGACCTGTTTGTATACGAGTGCGTTTGCTCTGTCCAATTCCTCGGAATGCTCAGGCATGAAATGAAATTTGCTCCAAGTCGTCAAAGGGAAAAAGTAATTTTAATATTCAAATGGTCAAAGGGAAGTAGTGATCAAATGCTGTATTTTTCTAATCTTAGATTAAAAAATCAAACGTGTTCTTCTCGAGGTGAGGTCGTGTCAGTGCATAGTTTACGAGATCGTTGCTCTCTGTAGTATCCCTGATAATCGCTGTCGAGTTATCATAGCCCAGAGATATTCGCCATGCTGCTCTTAACGTTGAGTTGACAGTTTAGGTGTAGTGAGAAGGAGACATCTTCACAAGGCGGAAGCTTCGTGCCCGTGCCATAAAGAAATATAATGGGCGCGTTGGTAAATGAGAAACAGCTAGTGGGCAGTTGAGAAGGCCGTCATTATTTAGTAATCAATGCCAAAAGTATTCGTCAGCCTGCATGTCGAAAGGGTTAGCCGTGAACCCATTCCTCAGGTACAGACATTGTAGTTGACTAATGTAGGTTTTCTAGGCACGAGGCTGCAAGTCTCTAAAGTCTAAAAGAATATTCTGACAATGACAACAAAACGGAATCAAAGAATTGAGCTTAGCGAATCACAATTGTCTTCTTGTCTTAGAATGCAATAAGGCAGTTTCTAATTGGAAGCTCGCTTTATTTATTCCGAAATAAGTGCGCATTTGTATTAAACATATCTTGTTAATTGCTTATTCTTCTGTATTTTTTCGCTTTCGTACTTAGTATTCCCTCTGCACAGCCATTGCTGTAAAATGTAAATGAACTATTGTTCATTTCTTACCATAACTGGCTCAAGACGTTCAAGAAGGCACGTTTAGGCCAAGACTCCAGGAATTCATGACGGAAAGTGGAGTACATGAAGGAGAAAATGAAACACTTTTACTTTTAAAATTAAACTGGGAAAATTAAGGCACATCTTAAGGTGAACAACATAATTGTTACGGACACGATACAAATGAATAAATGTAGAACTTCAATTTTATCCTTATGAAAACAGCACTCTTATTCTTGATTTTCGAACCGCATAGAAATTAAGTCTTCAATCGCTGTTTTAACCTTCCTCCTTTACCACGAAACGTTGATCCGTAGTGCGATCCCGTTGAGTGGCTCTTCCCATGTCGCGACCTTAACAATCTCGAAGGTTCTCTGCCGCAATGACGGTCGTATTGTTCTAAGTGACCGCATTATATATGGTTGTCGTTTTTTAGCTGTAGCCTCGCTTTTTGCATGATGTCTCAAGTTGCGCATGGACGTAGAATTGTTAGCGGATATGGAATAGAATATATAGAATAGCGATTTCAGCGTTTATTAGGCCGTAGGCTTGTTGCCGATTCTTAACACCGCAGAACATTCGCAGCTTGTTACAGTCTCGAACTCACAACTCACTGCTCCAATTCTGCTGTGCTTATAATAGGAGGCGCATGACTGTGAAAGCATCGGAACGTCAGAGCAGCGACCTTGAACTGAATGCGTGCGCTGTCAGTGAAGATCGCGCTATATTGACATAACATAGTCGAATTTTTGCTATGCACACGAGTCGCGCAGCAGTGCTACTTACGGATTGCAGTTTATCAAGTGCCGTGGTCAGAAGTACATAGTGTGGCATTACCATATTTCAATCTGGTCAGAACGAGCGCCACCACGAGGGCCTCGAGAGAGCGGCTGACACTACGTATTCGTGGTAGAGCGCCACGACAAGCGGTGGTGACTTTTCCAATGTGATTGTTCATAGAAAGTTCTGAGTCCAGTAGAATACCGAGGTTGCGAACCGAAGACGCAGGCATGACGAACTCGTTGCCCACGCGAACAGGGTTGGTAGGAAGCTGATGCCGGCGCAGAGCAGTCTCAAACCAAATAAAATCAGTTTTTGATGTATTGAGCTGGAGCTGGTTGTTGGGCATCCAGTCCGAGACGGCATCCATGCAGACAGACATCCAGTTCTGCAGCGGTGCAGCGTCAGCAGCTAGGATTATCTCGCAGTTTAATCACTGCTGGTGCTGCCGTACATAAATGGCCGTTGGCCGTACATAAAAGGATGTTGGCCGCACATAAATGTTACAAAGTCGCGGTCGTCATTTGTAGATGTCATAACCGTTATCATAGCTGTATCGACGAGTCCAAGTGTCTAGCGACCGGTAATATACAATGGAGTTCATAACATAAGTAGTTTCATTATTCGCCCTCAACTTCGTTCTGAAAAATTCTGTGCTTTCATATGCGAAAAAAACGTAGTTCCAAATGAAGGATTAAATGTCAAGTTGGAAGTACAAAGATGCCAAGAATAGTTCAACGCCATGACATCAAGATTTAAAGTTAGATGAGGTACAGGTACCGAAAAATGATGTCAAGAGGCCAGACTCCGCCTTCGCTTTCTTATGCATACGCAAAGGCATTGTCAATGTTAAAGAACTTTCAAAGTAAATATTTAGCTCCATCAATGACGCTTTTGGACAGTGCAAGTTGCAATTTCATTAGGCAGGCGCGCCACAGTGTTGACAGGTGGTGAACAAACCGGCATTCCGTAACCCAAAATCTCTGCACAAGTTTTGAGCATAACAAAATTACTACCTTTTAAATTTTACCCACACAATATTCAGAAAAACTAACAAAATGAATTTGCATTTGAAAGAATGAATTATAAAATATACATCATCCAGGAGCTGCGGCTCTGTTTCATTGTAACGCGAGGACTGCTTCTTAAACATCGCTCTTAAAGAAGCCGGGTTAAAGGATGATAAAACTATACTGAATTGGTCCTGTACTAAGCCCTCTGTTGAATCCAAATACTTTCCTGCGAGATAAGTTTGAGACATTCAACAGTACTTATTAAGGCAATAGTTTTAAAATTCAGTCCTCTGGTATCTAAGTATTATCAGTCATTAAGCAGGGTATACGTAAACATGTAACCTGGCATTCCATCATCACCATCAGGTACCACTTCAACAACGAACAGTTCGCGGCGTCACATGCGGTGCTGCAGGCGCGGTGGGGGCGGCTAGTAGGCGCGTTGAAGACGCGTGAAGTGGCGGCGGCGAGGTACCTGCTGGGCACGTCGCTCGCAGCCTTGCAAGACTTCTACTCGCACTCCAACTGGATCGAGCTGGGCCACGACTCCATCCTTGAAGGTCTTGGTGAGTGTGTTGCAGCGGTTGAGCCACACGGTTCATCAATCCCACATCTAATTCATCTGGATTCATTCCAGGCATCTGCTCACAGGCCATGCGATGCGTCTCTTCAGTCGTAAATTAACACCAATTGAAAATTTCTGAATCATACATAACGTTTGGTGTTCATTATTGAAGATTCTCTACTTACTATAGACGGAATAAATTGAAAACCTGGCGTATAATAGAGTTACATAAACAGATAATATGAAATTTGCGAACACAATGAAATTAACAACTATAAGTTGATTGCATTTTTTCGATAATGGTTTTTTGCAAGTCGATTAACACCTGACATGGCAAGTGTCACGGCCTCAGATAACTTTCTAAAGTGATTTCAGCCACGAGTTGACTTTCGCAGGTTGAACAAAGAAGGTAACCTGATCAAGAATCTTAAGGGGAGCGTCTCAGGTAAAAAATATCTCGGATATCACTGGACGGATCGATTCGAAATTTGGTACACGTATGTAAAACGTAATTCTGTTTTTTCTTGTTCGTGTGAATTTTTCGAAAAATTGAGAGTAAACTTAGAAAACGGCCAAAAAGGGGATACTGTTAATCAGTCCTGTGATTTTCAGGCTACAACATCGAGACACATATCATTCGATGCGTAAAGACCATATCTAAAAACGTAACTTCGGCTTATTTTTAATTTCTCATTTTTGTGAGTGTGGGAGCACTTTTTCCGAAATGTTTCGAAATTTTTCGATTTTACCTCCGCCTTCCCCCTTTTTGCAAAATAAAATTCGAACTATAACGAACTTGAAAAAAACCCTAGTTACGTTTGTAGATCTTTTATTTGCGAATCGAACGGTATATTTCTCATTGATGTAGCTACAGAACGCTAGGAGGAGATAGGTTTCAAGTGACAATAAGTGTGAATGTTCAGTAGAGCCCGACAAAGTCTCGGGCGCCTCGAAATCGGCATTCGAGACTGCAATGAATGCGACTAGACGATACTGGAGCTCAATTTCTGTCAAGGATGGTGAGGGCGACGGTGCGGGAACCACCCCGTACGACTGCCGCAAGGTTACTGGAGCTGAGTGTCTGTAGACCAGCTATATATAGTGCAATACGGGAATTATTTCCTATGTTAAATGTGAAAAAACTGCCCCACCTCCCTCCCTTGCGGAATCTGTAGTGAACGCATAAATCAACGTACAGAGATGGTTTTGATACCGTTGGATAGGTCAGAGTGTCAGCTTTAAGATGAGACTAAAAACCGGAAAAGCCGAAATTGTCGGTTTTGGACCCATACGCTCCCCTTAAAAGAATCTATCACGAACATAAACTTAACCTGCAAAATTTTTAAGAAATAATTTAGAATGCGGCCTTTTCAATAATAGATTTTATTAATAACAAATCAGTCAGTTAGTTTTTAGATTCGTGAAAATTTTTAGAGTAAACAATTGAATGAAATACTCTGAATGGTGGATCAAATAAATAAAATAAACTCTTAGCAACAGATTAAATAACTTACGAAGATTACTGCACGCAACTCGAAGATCATAATCACGCAACAGTGTACGGAGATGGAGCGTAAATTAATATTCGCGGCCAGATACGCCACCTATAAATTTTGGAATTCAAGGTGTGCCGATATTTTGTATCGAGCCTAAGAGGTTTAATGGGCAATAGGCATGTCAATGTTTCTGAGGGTAGCCTAGAATTGTACGGTCATGGGGGTCATGTTTTAGAGTCTTGGTTTATATTTTGTTTTGGAAACAAATGTCCTATTAGCGGTCGGAATTGTTAAGGCCACCAGTGGCGAATGATTGTGGTTTAACTCAATCAGTTTTGTTTGGTCTCTCATTTCCAATCCAGATTAACAGTTTAGAACTACGAGTGCGTGTCAATAGAATCGAGTAGATTTTATTGCGCGTACGTTTACTTCTGGTATTAACTAGGTTTTGTATGAAACTGTCAAATCCCATACTGTAGCATGCAGGACTGATATTTGCCTCGCTTTGGAAGCGGTCCATTCTAGATTTCAAGCCGCCGTACTCCTATAAACACGACTATTTATAAAAATTTACAAACAGACCTGTCTTCGGAAGTAGTCTCACTATAGTAGAAAGCCAATAATTCATCCATACCATTATCGTGTCAATCTTTTCAGTATTTCAACTGTCTCGTTCTATTGACGTCCTAATTTATCTGGATTCAATCAAGTGTTGTAAATCTCTGCAAGTGTAGAATATATTTTCCGGCCTCAAATGCTTCTTCAATTGTTTTAATCTTCCACGTAACGTAGGGCCCGCTGTTAAGAGTCACTAAAGAGTTTAGATGTAGCTATTTCTCCCGCTACAATACTCACTTGTATCACTTTCGCTTCAACCAGTACTTCATGTCTCCTGCACGAATCACCCACGCCCCGAACTCGATGAACTTGTCTTTAAGCTAAAGGCCTTCATCACACCTTGTGAAATCGTTTACAACATTCTTCATCGCGTCGCCTTCCTCCGTCTTCAACATAATCAAGACAACCTGATCACGCCTCAATGCCGTCAAAACGTTCACAATGATCGAATATGACAACTATCATGGTTACCATTGAACACTGAGTACTCAAATCGCGAACAAGTAAGACAGTTTAAACAGCAATCACAGCTCGAGCTAGCTAAACCAAAGACAACACAACATACGTAGCCAGATTTTAACTAATTTCACGCAAATATAATCGAATTCCATGATTTATAATAATGTAATTAAAATCGCTGTTATACAGGGCTGCCAAGCGGGACGCTGCCGGACGTCGCTCGCTTTGATGAGGAGACTTGCGTCACATGCCTCAATGTGAGTAGGCCTGTTCCTGGATTATGTCAATTCTTGTTACTTGTTAAGTTTTTCTCCGGCATTCTTAGACTACATTAAAATTTTCGCTTAGTGGTACCCAAAGTTACAAAAGAGGAAAAGATTCCTCAATTTGAGTTTAATGCATAATCTCCGCAATGCGAGAAATCCCCAGCATCACATGTTTCATTAGTTCATGCTAAAGCCACCGCGCCAAAGTTCTGTATATAGACTGGAACTCAAGAACATTGCATAAACCCTGTGTCTTCTCACGGCTTATATAGTCACTTCTTTCTATTCAAATTCATTCCTTTATTCATTTTATTAGTGAAATATTGCGTGTTTTCTTCTTTGACACTGTCAGAATGGAGTTGACTGCAAGAGTCACCTGACAGATTCTATTCTGGCGTCTGGCTTGCTGACTTCTGAGTACGTCACCAACATGGGATACACGCCTCTGCCAGGCAGGTTGTCCGACCGAGAGTCTACTTGAAATTAATTAGATAGGACGTTACTCTGAGCTGCGTCTTGGAGCTAATTAACTTTCAGTATTTGACATAATTCTGGGTTGTGTGCCTGTCTAAGGTGTGTAAAAATAGAATAAATGACTCAAAAAAGCGTGTTGAATGTACGTATTTCATAGATCTATTCAGTTGTTTTCAGTACCTCTACTGTTATAAATATTTTTGAAAGTCATGAATTAATCATGAGAATGACGCTGCCCCAGGCAAGTGTCAGCTTCCTCCCCGTCAGGCAAGACGTGGTCGCAAGGTGGTGGGGGGCATTAGCAAGGACCTACCCTCAGCCTGCTTCAGCCCTCGGCCTGACCTGCACAATCGAGCGGCGCTACTCGCTGCGCAGGTTAGAACTCGTGATATTATGAATGACAGGAGACTCTTCATGAGGAGTCCTCAAGATGAGACATTTGACGTGAAAGTGCTGAGAGAAATGTAAGGACAGTGTTCTCATAGGTGCGTATGTCCTACGAGAAGGGTGCGTATGTCCCCTTTTAGTCTAGTAGAGCCCGTTAGTAATCTAGACAAAAATCGAGCGATGGGGACATCAATAAAGATTAGTCGTCCTTCTGATTTCACAAAAACGTTTAGGATAAAATTTTCCATAGAAAATGTATATGAACGAGGTTGAGACACATTTGTGTATGACAAATTTCTAGGGTAGTCATTTCTCGATAGGTATAGAGGGAAAATTTTCTACAAAATATGCATTGCGATTCAATTATTCTACCAGATTTGCGGTCCATCTTTCATGAAAGATTGAGCGTCGAAATATTACGATTAATGCTGAACAAAGATCGCTTCATTCTTCAGAAAGAACAACGCTTAATTCTTCGCTGAACAAAGATTTAGTGAAAAATTTTATGAAAATTCATCACGAATAAAATCCAGGTCTGTGCAACTGTGAAATATGAGTTCTTAAGTTATGGCAGATTTCATCATTTCAAGTATGCTTTAACTTTACCATTTGTCCAAAAAAGCAGTTTTTGAAAATATATACTTCAGTTCAATGTAGTACGATACGCGATATCGAAGTGAGATCATGCAAAACTTCCCTAAAAATATATTAAAATAACCAGTGGACTAAAAACCGTTTCGTCAAGAAACGCAAAGAAGGGTGAAGAATGTTTCAGGTGAATTATACCATGCTTCTTAAGTGAAGAATCTTTGATCATTATTTTGAGTTCTATCATTTGAATATAAATGCGAAAGTAAAAAATCATTTTCTCTTTCATCAAAATTTTTAATGGCTGCAGGCAACGGCACATTACCTCACGGCGCTCAGACAGGCCGTGGGCAACGAGCTATTCCATCACCTGCTGTCACTGCACCCAAGACCAGCTGTAGCCATCGTCACCGACGGCAGGAAGGATTTCACCGAAACCCTGTTGAACTCTTTGCCTTTCGGAACATTAGGGCTGTCAGAACCTGAAGAATACCTATTAGTTTTTTACTCGAATACTCGTAAGCCTTTAACTCTTTAATTGTGTGTTGATAACCTTGTACCTACTGAGCCCGTTAGTAATTATTATTGAGCCGCTCATCCAATACTTTTTCCTAACGAAACTGATGTCCGGGACCTTACACAAAATTCACTTGAGTACCCGACGCAGCTCACTGCAGTGATTGCAAAAGATGCTTGCACAGGGATAACGATTTTTAAGGCATTTTAATGTTAGTAGGAAGCTCGAAAATTGAACTCATGGTTTCCAAGATTGAAGGATGATTCAGGGGAGGGCGTCTCTTTTGTTTGAATAATTGGACACGCGCTCAATTTTATCGTCGTTTCTGGAAAGAAAATAGGGCGCTCAATTATCGCCTGCCAATTGTGCGGCGCTAATTTACCTCCAACAACATTACGACGAATAATATTTACTGCAGTAAATTATATACAAATAATATGTATTAATTGGATTAAAAGAGTGAAATATGCATAACTATTAATCATTATATGAGTTTTCTGTGGGCAGTAAGAGGAGGGGGAGGAGTGTTTCGGTCAGGTTCTGCTACTGCTCTTGTACAAGCCCTAAAATCCTCCCTAGTCGATGACTCAGCAGCTGCACTACGGGTCAGTTATTGTAAGAATATTGCCCACGCAATGCCGTAGAGATCGATGATAGTTCTTTTCCTGTGGTCTCTGGTCGAGCATGATATTTTCCTTAAAATCTGTAAATATGAAGAGGTTTCTGTATCTATTGTGACTATATGAGGGTGATAGGCGCGCAGCCGTGGGCCGCAAATTTACACATCCATGAAGACGAGACTGGCTTAAAGTACTTAACATCGTGAGCTACCAAGCCCGCTAACTTGCTCGACCACTAATAGGAGATGTGAACTAAAGTGTAAACTTGTATCTTTCTGACCGCATAACAACTCATTCTGACCCTTGTCCCTTGCCAGGCATAACCCAATCCAGCACCTCATGATTTCTATATTCATCAAATAAACTCATCCATATATTCTGCATCTTTACTCATCATCCACTCTAGTACCCTAAACTTTCCTCCACTCAGGACCCTCTGGCTGGTCTGCACACGGCTGCCCACGCAGCACTGCCTGACACGGAGGTCTTCATGCTAACGGAGAGCGCTCCCTTGGGAGGGAACACGGGGGCCAACATGCCCCTGCATACACGAGAACTGCTGTTGCGCAAGAGAATCAAGGTGATTCCTATTCATCATATTTTCGACGCTGCTAAAATATGTCAACAGGCATCTATTTCTACAATGGAATGGCTGCAAATGTTTGGTTGTGCGTGGCTTGAAGTTAGCGAATGGAGTAGCTGGTTAGGTTAGGTTGATCAGAAGGACGGTTAGGTAACCAGACGTTATAGGAACAGCGAACAGGTCACTTTTATATCCTGCCTGGGAATTATTATACATCAACATTGAAAAAAATGTGTCCAATATTCGAATACGATGCGTCGAATGTATACGATTCGAATACGATGCGTAGAATGTAAAAAAATTGCAGCGTAAATGTATGAAAATTACATATACCTTTCCAAAACATAAACTCTGAATAAATTGCGGCGATATCTGTTTCCCAGAAAAGCAGATGGAATACGACAATGAAATCATTGATGACGAGTAAGACTGTTCATACGTCCCTGTATACATCCCATACACGAGTGTGCAAACAAACATCCCTGTTCTCTCCAATGTAGAATTCATTCAATGTATGGGCTGTTAACCTCAGCCACATGGTGCCGTCAGATATAATCTCTGGAAATTTTCATTTTTCTTTTATGTAGAAATCAGCATGTACTGCAGATAGAATCGCATAGAACCAACCTCTCAGGAAGGACTTCTGACGCGTGTCTGTGCTCGTCAGAAGTCATATGGGATCTCGCGCTCTTATAGGGGGATTGTTCCTGAGCGCCCCACCGCTGAGCTCGCAGTGTCTGACTACAGGTCTCAGTTGTGGGGTTAAGTTATTATGTTGGCAGGATTCCTTACATTTCCCTTCTGTCTCTCTCGTGCGGGCGGCCGACGTCCCGTGTAAGCGATCTCTTGTTCGAGTGCCTTAGTTTCTGTCACTTTCCACCTGTCCTTTCTTGTCACTTCTTTTTGAGATGCTAACACTGCTTCTTTCGAGCCAGCTTCAGCGGGCTGGACAATTGAGACCTTCCGCCTCTTGTGGGTGATGAATGAATTTCGATTTAAGAAACTTTCGATAACTGAGACCTTCCACCTCTTTGGTGATGTTCATCTTAACTTTCATTGCGAGATAGCGAAATAACTGAAGCGCTAGTAAACATTTGGCCACAAAACTAACTAAACTAACATAGAACCAGATCTGAACTTATTCATTCAGAAAGCGCGTGCACACTAGTCGCGTTCGAACATGCTCCAACGCTGCATATAACATCCTAAGTTTTGCTACAAACATGTAATTAACTCAACATTTTCTTTATGTACATTAGTATCAGCATCAGTAACCGCAAATATAGCATCAGAAAATATATTAATCGCTGCATGGCTTACGATCTGCATCAAAAATTAAGAAGGACGACAACGAACGCAAACAACTCCCGAGAATGCAGCATGCCTTCGAATAGGATGATTATTTATTGGCAACTATCAATGAATATATATCATACTCTGGCCTAAAAAGCTGTAAAAATTCGTCGTCCGGGTTTTGACCCTACACGGTGACGGCTAACAGTAGGAGAGTCTCAATTAAAAGCAACGAGTACCCACTATTCGAAAACTGGGCACATACAAAATATACGCCCTTCTTGGTGCCCAGCTGTGTGTGTGTCCATCTGTGTTTTCTAAAACCGTGTTGTGTGTGTTCTGAAATGTGATGTGTTCGTATGATCTGTTTAAAATTTTGTCCAGGATCATATCGTGTCTGCCTAATAGTGAAAGCTAGGTGACTATTGTTTGAACTTGGTGTTGTGAACTGTTGGGTTTGGGGAGAAAGATCATTATTGCGTGCATGAGCGAGTCTGGGGAACATCCGTCCGATGGTTTTATATGTATAACAAGTACTGTATCGTGTTTTGTGGGGACGTTTAAGCTAGACAGTTGTGATGCCAGTTGGGCCCGTTGCGTTCGGATTTAATGTTTTAAATGAGCGATGAAATAATCTAACATTGATGGGTGGAGTCAACTGCATGGGAGAAGGCGGAAAGTACGTCTGGCAAAGTTACCAAGATTTTATGGTTGAATGAGGTGTGTCTCGTTGTTTACGTGGTCTTATATTATGATGATATGTTCAATGTCAAATTCTTCATTGTCAATGTCTTTCTGTGTAAAAATTTCCTGACATTGTTTTCCACAAATGGTTTATTTTTGTTCTGATGTATAATGTTGTGTATTTAATGTTTTCGTGCTAGAGCCTATCATGCGTTTTAGCGATGACCAGAATTTTTAGGATCTATTTGTGTTTTTCAGGGGCTGATGAGTTTCTGCCATGTCTGTTGCAGCTGTCTGTTTGCAGTTGTTGGCGTAAGGCGATGAATTGTCTGCTGAGTGCTGTCGTAGGAGCGTGGGTGTAGATATATTGAAAAGTGGCCTGATATCGTGTTTAATGTAATGTTTCGTGAATGGGTTTAATTTCAGGAATGATGCGGTGTTCTATACTGAGGATTGAAGTTTCGGTGGCGTTCTTTACGTGTTTTGTCCATTATTATTTTTCTCAGTGCAGATTTTAGCTGATATATAGTCGGGTTGTGCGAATCTTTTGTACTGTGATAGGGTTTACTTGCATAGTGCCCAATTTTCTCGATTGAAGGATCTACGGGGACAGATGGTATTTGTACAGAGTTTGCATAGATTGTGGCTATTATGGAAAGCTGATAGGATTGTGTGGTGTTTCAAGTCTAAATTGAATGATTAACTGGATGTTGTGGAATGCCTTATTGTTGTGCATGACTCTGTCTGGTGATTGATGTCTTGCTGTTGTGGGTGATTAGAGTTGAAAACTAGGGGCCGATGTGGTAGAGTGTAAATTTCTGCCTATGTGGTAGAAGATACAGTTTTCTAGTGTTTTGTGTCTGGCGTCTAAATCTGCAAGAAGTTGAACGGGTTGGGGTTATCCAGTAGTGTGTGAAAGTCGATGTAGTTGATGTTCGTTTAGTTCTCGGTCGTATAGAATATAGCGGGCCCGTTAGTAGATAATGTTGGGTATATTTTCTTAAGTTGAATCATACTCATACCAACGTTCCGGCCAAAGCTGTGTTTCCTTCATAGATTGAACGCTTGTTGTCGTATCAAGACTTCCGACATTACCTAGAATTAAAAAATTAATTCCGATCAAATAAAGACAACAAATTTCGAAAATAATCTGGCTTACCTCACTCCATTTGCCACGTCTCTATGCCTCGCACATTGGGCGCTCTCGGCATTTCAATTGCTTAACATCTTCCAGGTAATGCCGTTGGTGGTTGGACACATTTTACAAAAAGATGAGACCGCACAGAACCAATCAAGCAAAACTAATTCATCATATGACACATGGATTTGGGGAAACGTTAGTGCCATTCCCCTTGAGCCGGAGCCTGCTGAAGGAGAGCAAGAGCTGCTTTCAGCAAGTCGCGTCTACCAGATCCTGGCAGAATTCGCCTTAGTGACAGGAGGTCACGTCATCGACGTGCCAACTGCTACTGATCTGAGGAGCGCTCTTGCCGCTGTCAAGCAACAGTATTTTCAGGGCGAGGTATGTTTCGTTCACTTTCGGCTAATGACACTTTCAAAATGTACCTAAGGATGAGTCGGTCATGTGCTTAGTGCAGTGCATGCATCTAATAACATGGGTTCATTGTGTGCTGCGCCTACTATCGTTAAACTTGCATTAATTAAAGACTTGGTAAATTGGAGACGGTTTGTCTGAACCTCGAACAATCAAATAAGGAAAAGAGCTGTTGAGTTATTTTGAGAGATAGTTAGCATTCAGTCGGCTGTCAGGGTGATGAGGATAAGGGTGATCGAAGGCTTTGTTGGGAGTTTGTGACCCCAGCCCTTTGGGGCGATCCTGTTAGGTTTGGGTCGGAGGTGCCCTTTTACAGAATGGGGCGTGAGGATGAGAGGAGGGCAGGGAGTGAAAATGCAGGCATGGAGTACGGTTAGATATACAATATTATGGTGGGAACAAAGACACAGAAAGACAAAGTTATCTGGATCCTGGTAAGACTCATTCCATTATAACAGCTATAATTAAGGTAAGTGCGGAGAGAGCACGGCAGTGATGGAATAGAGGCTTATTTACGGTTCAATTGTGCCCGCAAAGTTATTGTTCCGGGGTCGATATGCTTTTGTAGTTGGTGGAGTTTGCATGAATGATATAATGCATCATGATCCTGATCTACGGTTATTTTTATTCGGTTATGGATAGCACAATCAATCCGCGGTTGATTTGGAGACATAATGGCCCATCTAGTGTGAAGCAACCTTGAGGTCCGCAATCTAAATTCTAATGGCTAATTGCAAATTAATTTAAAAAGTAAGCATTTTACCTAAAAAATTTAAGATTTTAGGTAATTTTTCACTAACGAATGATCAATTGCGTCTTAATTTCCCAATGTCTGGAGCATTACTGAACGTCCAATTCTTTTGCAAGGAATAATTATTTGTACGCGGACCTGGTCGTGAGCTCAGTCTATTGGTTACAATGCGACATAGGCGACAAACTTTCAAGCACAGGGAAGAATATCAAGAGATGTATAAAAGCACATTAATTATACACGGCTATTCTCGTTTATAGTTGGGTTGTGGGGTATGAATTTAAATATTTAAAATAGAATCATGGCATGGGATCGTTTACTGACGGCTATTGAATCTGTGGTAAAAAGGGCCAATTGTTCAAAATTATAGGCATTCATTGCAGAGTAACATGAGGTCAAAAATCAGTGGCTTGTGATTTGAGACAAACTTATTTATATGATGTACTCCGCATATGAGATTTTGCTATTAGGTAATTATTTACATATGATTATGATAAACGCATTGTTTTTTCTTTTATTCTAACTGATGGTTTGGGTTTTACTTCGGCTTCGCATGAATGCCGAATATTTAATGCGAAGGTTTTAGTGCAGTTTCCATTACGCATAAATGATATCCATAGATTGTGTTTCGTACATATTGTTTTCTGTTCAGATCGTATTCTGGGCAGGTTGTATTCTGTTCTGATCATGTCCTGCACAGGTTGTGTTGTATCGCGATATTTCGGGGTCGAGTGCCAAGATCATCAACATCACAGTGGATAATCGCGTGCAGGCAGTCGGCATATCGCTCTACGGCACTTTTGTCTCAGCAACTATGACGGCTGATGGTGGTGGGTATTAGAAATTCATTAGTACGATAAAATTTCGTATGAGACGGAAAATTTTGAATTATGTGACGAACTGTGTCTTCTTAAACAAATCTAGATTTTATAGACGAGAACCACTCATATTCGTCGGATAGAGCTCTATTCCATCGTATTCGCCTATTTAATTTGTCTATAATTTGGATCTATTAATCGCTGGATTTTTGACACCTTACAATCTTGAACTAGTATTGAATCCCTCGCGTTCCATTGGAAAGCAATAAATTAAGGCAAATAATCTTGAGTAACCAATCACGCCACAATGTAAAATTATGAAATGGTTGTTAGAGATGAAAAAGGACATAATTGGAAGAGCAGATGCAGAGAATGGATTGGAAAAGCAAATGCAGAGAGAAATCTTCCGACACTAGTCACAATATAATAATAATAGTAGTATTAAAAATAAGGTGTTTTATTGATACGCTTACTGATAAATAAGTTGCTTTTAATATTTTTAACACGCAAAATGGCCAAAACCCACATTATTTAAGCTCAAAGTTTTAGAGAAAATAATGCCAATTTTAGGTTGGTTACTTTGTAATTCCCGCTATTTCGTTTGAATTTTCACATCTTATCACTCGACTGAGATCATTTTACTTCTCTAAATTTTTCAGGATCGATTACTGATCTTCTTGGTGCTCCTCCAACGACAACCAGAAATCCTTATCGGGTCAACCAGGTTCCAGTCACTCCAGACATTATGAAGGTAAAGATTAAACTTGACTTTAAAATAAACTTTATCTAAGGAGCATTTTTTCTCTTGTCTTCATTTGTTATTAGACGACATTTCTTAAAATAAACTTTATCTAACGAGCATTTTTTTCTCTTGTCTTCATTTGTTATTAGACGACATTTCTACCAGCAGCTGTAAGATCTAACTTCTCACGCCAGATGCAGTTGACCATGCGTAATTTGGGCATGCTTTGCCACGTTGACTCCGATTGCTTTATGGTACTATTATTTCATCTTTTTGTACTATTTTGAAACAAGGTTGCAACCCTATCAAAATTTGGATGCCTGTCAGCCGCTGGCTCAGGGTCGCCCCAAGTTCTTTTTGTGTTGTAATTTAGAAGCTCTATGTCCGCTTTAGGTTCCGGTTGCCGGAGCGAAATAAGCGCCGAAGGAGAATCTTGTGAAATACCCGTCGAGCTTGGGGCGATCGTGGGGCGCGCGTATTCGGTACCATGATGATTATAAGTCAATTTCGATGAAACAACGTTTAATTCTTTGCATGTTTGGGTAAGGGTGTTGAGCAGTCTTTTGGAATTTGGGTTTTGGAATGTGGGTGGGGTCGAATTCAGGGTACGTTTTACCTAGTGTATCTTAAATTCTCAAGTAGACAATTCAGAAATAATAGCTCCCGGCAAATGATTCTGCCAAAAAATGGCGATGCTGGTTTTCAAAGCGCGCTAAGAAATCAGAATGAAAGGTTGCACGCGTGCGACAGACTGTTCAGCATGCATGTGTGTTGTGCTTGACAATGCATTATACTATGGAAAAATTCAGTAACTTTTTCAGAATATCCTGCATGTCTTTGTTTACAGTACAAAGTGGGGCGCACGTTCATGCTTGTCAGGTCGGCATTGGCGAAAAAAATCAAATATCTGACATTGACGTACCTTCCATCTGGCGTCGCGTCAGTCATAGTTACGGCATCTTCAGCGGCGGATATCATCCCTTCGTTCTACCACGCTGATGTCAACAGCAGCTACCCGTCTTTGCAACGTTTATCACACCCCTCTTCTTCAGGTGAGCTATATGTGTGTTTGTACTAAGATCACTTGATTGCTTAAATCGCAAGTCCATCAATAATTAAAAAAAAACAGCCAAAAAATCACCATTTCCTATGAATGAAAACGTTTCGGAGTCCAGCTCCATCGTCAGTTCACAACCTAAAACCCAAGTACAAACAATTAGCAAACTAAATTCACAATGAAGATCTTAAAACATAAATCGTCAAATGAAAACAAATAAGAATGAAGTAAATATTAGCAGACAAACTTATCTATTCACAATTTCGAGGGCATATGAACTGTAGGCGGCATTTAAACTAGGTTTTTGTTTAAAAATATACAGCTACTCTAAAATGGTTGTGGATGCTAAAATTCTAAAATCACTATCGGACTCCGGGACGTTGCACTGCTCGGCATGAACGCGTACTGCTGGATGAAGGAGATGCACAAGCAGGTTTCCTGTTCAAAAATTCCTTCCTTTGTAGTCCGCCAGCCTAGTATAAAAATTGCGAGATGCCATACCGGCATACGCAGATGCGCACAGTGCACAACTATATTGATAAACTAAGGACAATCGCATAGGAACAGGTAGTGCATCTTTATACTTGAAACAAAGAACTGAATTTAAAATTTAATTTAAAACCAGCAATAAATAAAGATTTTCATTTTGCAGGTATTTAGAGAAAAACCTTTCAGCTGCTTAGAGATAGACTCCGAAGCGGGCCCAAGGTAAGGAAATGAACAATGAACAGCATTCCTATTGCCACGTTCGGGAACAACATCAGAATATTGCGTAGAATTGAAATTTCCATAATTTGTGTATCTACCAATTGGGACGGAAACCCATTGAGTGAAAACGTACTGCGTCAACGGTAAAATTCATAGTGCATAGTATGGAAAATAGTGCAAATACGAAAGCCACGGTTTATTGAATCCCATTTAATTTGAGACTGAAAGAACAAAAGCTGGTGCTTGAGCCGGTAAACGTTGATTTTCGGTAAACTGATGTCTGAAAACGGCCATTTGATTTTGTGGTATTGCATTCAAGAAAAGATAAACTATTGTTGGTTTCAATTTCCGTGGTAAATTTGATAGACTTGTGTTGAAGATTAATATAATCAAAGAAAGGGCCTACATGAGATGGATGCTTGAAAATTAAGAAAGTTACGACATATCGGTTATGGAATAGTGGCTTAAAATCAAAATGTTAATTGGCCAGCCATATAGCTTCTTGAACACCACATGAAATTTCTAGTAAAAGTAGGACCGAAAGATCTGTAATTTGGATCTGTAATTTATCGAAATTACAGATCCAATTGCTAAAAAATATTTTGAAGATTGAGAACAAAATTAATAATTTCCTGCGAAAACTTAAAGATTCCGCTGCACTTTCATTTGAAACTTACTTCAAACTTTATGCCTCTGGCTCTTGCCCTCGGATTTTGTAAGGCTTGCCCAAAATTCGTAAACTAGATTTCGCTTTGAAATTTCAATTCCGCCCAATCTTTCCTGCGTATAATACTCCGAACTTCAAACTTGTTAAATTTTTAGTTCCGGTTTTGAACTGTCTCACCACCAATTAATATACGGTTGGCAATACTTACTTGTTCGGGGATCGTTTGATTAAGAAATGCGTTTTTAAGTTGAGTAGTTTTGAGATTTTACTATTATTATACTTATATTATATCGGCAATCGCTTTAATTTCGGTAAGGCTGGGTCCGCAGTGGTTTAAATAGCGCGTATGTAGATTCTCTTATGAATATGTTTACGGTAAAAATAGTACAGAGAGAGGGTTCTAATGAAACACTGGTACAATTCATATTAAATTGGAAAATTTAATTTCACATGCTACGTTAACCAAAAATCTCTAGTAGATGAAAAACGGTAATCTGAACACAATCAAAATTGAGAACCTATTAGTTTACATCGCTAAAATAACTTTTTACCAGAAAAACGTTGATCAGTTGCAGTTCCCATGAGAAGACAGTAAACGACCGTAACTGTAAACGCGCACGTTTGCAGCCGTACCTCAGCTGTAGTCACGCGTAGCTCGGTTGCTTTTCCACCTAACCGTTGTGTCTCGCCAATATCGATGCCTTGCGGTCAGTCTGGCCGTAGGTTTCTTTGTATGTTTACTGCGGTCGATGGTCGTGACCGTATAGTTTTTTCTGATGAGAACTGTGATCGTGCTGTGCTGATGACCGTACCAATGAAAAATGCCGCGCAGTGGTCTGTACTGAGTCTCCATGATTGCCGGTGTTATAATCGTTGGACAAATCGTGGCTTCTCGCGTTGTCTCACGGCTGAGTCACAGCCGTAGCAATGATGTTGACCGTACATATATGACGAAGTCGTGGCCGATGCTTGATAATTTTTGGCGTTGTTATATCGGAATCGTGTGGTCAAATAACGCGACGTTTCGCACGGCCAGTTTTTCGCGACCCGCCGCCCAACGGCCGATGCTGTCGCGGAGATAGCTACAGAGTACAGACCGTACTGACGAGACGGTCACCACTGTAGAACCAATTCTTGGCGCCAATTCTATGTTCCTTATATACGCTCGTCTCGCCCACACTTTAAGCCTATCTATCCCTCGAAGTGACGCCGTGACAGTTATGAAATCCGCAATGGTCAGCCGTTTGATGCTCTCGCCATTCTCAACTGTAAACAACCCTCGGTCTCACGGTCTCGAGAACAGTAGCACCCTGCACCTTATACAAGCTTCACAGTTTCACCCCAAATTCCTGTATAGCCTGCTCAATCTTCACTCTAAGTCTCTAACTTCCAATAACTTTCATAACTCAAGTTATTAATTCACCCATAACTACGTTCAATCCAGTATAATATAATTTAAATCAGAATTACCGACGCTCTAATAACGTTTAAAGAATTTTACTAATGTTCAGAACTTAATCATGGCTTCTTTGAAGTCGAAAATTTGTTTACCAATATGTCATGAATCTATTGATATCTGCCTGAGATCTTCGTTTAAAAGTGTCAATGACTGTGTAATGGGTTTGAACCGCAATTTTTAAATATCTCTTCTTGAATTATCTGTTTTGAACTCATTTATTGTATTTGCTAGCAAATTTTATTGGCAAATTGATGGTTTGGGCATTGGTCATTTTCTCGGCCCTACTTTTGCTAACATTTTCATGTGTTTTCACGAGGCTACATCACGATCCTCTTGATTTTGGGCCACTATTCTATAACCGAATAGCAACTATAAGTCGATGACACTTTTTTAATTTGCAAGCATCCCTCTCCTGTAGGCTTTTTATTTACTTATCTTGATCTCCAACACAAGTCTATCAAATTTACATGGAGCTTGAATTCAAAATAGTTTATCTTTTCTTGATTGCAATGTCACAAAATCAAATGGCCATTTTCGGACATCTGTTAACCGAAAATCGACATTTACAGGCTTAAGCACCAGCTTTTTTTTTAGCTTTTTTAATTTCGTTTTAAATTACATGGGATTCAAACGTTGATAAACCGTAGCTTTCGTATTTGCTGTACTTTCCATACTCTCCGAATTTGAGATTTTACGCAGTACGTTTTCACTCAATGGGTTTCCGTCGCAATTGGTAAATACTCTAAGAAATTTTTGTCTAAGAAATATTCTAAGGTTGCTTCCGAATGTGACACTAGGAATGCTGTTTATTGTTCATTTTCTTACTTTGCTACAGATTCGGAGTCTATGTCTAAGAAATTGAAAAGTTTGTTCTCTTTATACCTCCCAAATGTAAATCTTCATGTATTGCTGGTGCATAACTTTAAAATCAGTATATTTTTCAAGTATTAAATACACTCCTGGTTCCTATGCGATCGTCCCTAGTTTGTTAATATATTTTTGCGCGGTGCGCATCTGCGTATGTCGGTATGATATCTCGCAATTTTTATACTAGGCTGGCGGAGCACAAAGGGAGGAGTTTTTGAACAGGAAACCTGCGTGCGCATCCCCCCTCATTCAGCAGTACGCTTTCATGCCGAGTAAAGCAACGTCCCGGGTTCAGATAGTAATTTTAGAATTTTAACCTCCACAACTGGTGTTTCTGATCCGCGAATTTTAGAGTCCCTGTATATTTTTAAACAAAAGCCTATTTTAAATGCCGCCTACAGTTCAAATCCCCTCGAAATTGAAAATAGATAGGCTGATCTGCTAATATTTACTTCATTCTTATTTGTTTTCATTTGGCAATTTATGTTATAAGATCTCCAATGTGAATTTAGTTTGCTAAATGTTTGTACCTGTGTTTTAGGTTTTCATCCGACGATGGAGGTGTGTTGGTTATTCAGGCGACCGGGAAAAGTATGAAAAGTTTAATATAGAGAGATAAATGAAACTTCAACTTTTCATGATACGAATAGATATTTACGGACTTCTCACACGAAAAACACAAGTGGCCCCTCGTGAGTACTACCAAGTGATTCTGGTGTCCAGTGCTCTGAACTTTCGACTAATCTTTCGAATTTATTTCAGCCTCCCTGAAGAAAGTGCGAGTCACCGGCATGAATTGTAACTTCTTATTTTTATTGTGCCTCTGTTCCTACGATTCTTCTGTATATTTGACTGCACTACAGACATATACCTGCGTTATGCCTCCCCCTACCTCCCTCATCCCTCGTACCATCTCCTTCTGTCTCGAACCCGCCGGGCTTGCCCCAGCGGGCGAGCACGGGTTGGGGGCCTAGGGCAAGTGTTCAGACCACGACAAGGCGCGGGGCTCAATAAACGATGCTGACGGACTGCCGCGACCCACCGAGTGACGCACAGCTAAGACATAACCGAATCTTCTTGTGCTACCAAACCATCTAACTTCTCTCCGAGTCTCGAGCGGCTCAACCCATCAACTTCATCATCATAACCATTATCATTCCATCATTGTATTATTTATCATATTATAAGTATTTCCATTCCATCTAAGTATTATTTAAAATATGTACACTTAAAGTAATAAGAAACAGAAAAAATAGGGAAAAGACGGGATGGAAAAAAGCGAAAGCCCATGTAAAAAGAATTTTACATCTAAAAGTACTCAAATTTGATTACTGTTAGATAGTTTGGGCACTCCACAACAATCACAACACTCCACCACAGTCAATCAAAGCCCTGACTGTTTCCCTATCTTCCCGCACCCAACGTAAACCTAAAGCCACACAACGAAACAAAAAAATTATGCGCTATGCGCCTGCCTTCATTTCCAACTGACTTTTTCATTTTTCCTTTCTCTGTCTGTCCACTCTACGCCACCTCTTGTTCTCTTCCACTAGTTCCTAGTAGCACCGCAACCGCAACAACTGCACCACTAAAACAAAACTCTCTTTACAACAGGCATGCACGAATACCTAGGAGTATCAGTGCCTGGCATCGACACGGCCAGCTTGCAGAGAGTGATATCCGTCGAATTGACGCCGCTCGCTAGCCCTGACTCCCGCTCTCTGAAGTTGCCAACAACCTCACCTCGATTCATCACTTATGCTAGACTAAACGATTCCAGCACGCTACCACTGTTGCCATTCAGCGTCGTCTACAAGGCACAGGACTCTGAAGGTGAATAATAAAACTCTGTGACACGATGATTTGACTGGTACTGAAGTGTAGAGGGGCAGAAATTTGCTGAAAATAATTTTGATGACTCATCAATAATTTAATGGGAATTGAATTTTTCCATAGCACCAAAATTCATCTTAACTTCATATAATATGCAGGCAGTGCCGGAAATATACAAGTAGATTTCATGATTTTAAGATGCTCGTTCAGAAATGTTTGATTACGCCTTACGCTGTATAGTTTCGTGACTCTGGGAGTGAAGTATGTTAGCAACTATTTGATGCGTCAACGCCCTTGGTGCTCACTGGGCATCCTATTTCTAAGGGGACATGCTAAAATTTGGAACTATCGTCGAACGTTCTCGATCAGGTCGTGACCTCGTACGCATGAGCCAGCAGATTCAGCTGCCTTGCGAGTTTCGAGTTTGCCTTGGCAGCGGCCGTGAGGTGTGGGGGAGTCGTGGAACGAAACTTTCGGTTCACTTCAGTCTCACCAACACTGCTGAAACGGATGAAACTTTTACCATCAACGCTGCCGACTCTTTAGGATACCCCATTGTATTGTCACGAAAAAGGTCAAGTTTTTACTACATATTTCCATACAAGTGCATGCAAGGCCCTTTTCCACTATGACTGACTCTGCGCGACTGACGCCTGAAAAACTGTTTCAGTCCATACTGAGGTAGTTCGGACCATCGAGACGTGCGCAACGGGGAGTCAAACGCTGTTCAATCTTTGACTAGACACACTATGAGCCGCATGCTGCGGCATGCATGCGGGTCGCGGCACTCGCGGGAGTGTCACTGTGACTTCCGTCTAAGTAAGTAGGTTGTATGCCGTCGTGACTTCCGTCAAGTAGGTTATGTGTTGCTGTCGCTCCAATATACGTACTGAAATGTCGAGCGCGGCGGAGCGGTAGCCCAGATGGAACTCAGTCTCGATCTCAGCAAATGCGCGTAGTGGAGACTCGCACGCCAGTTTTGAGGCCCTGCCGTGTGGCTTAGTGGTCTCAGGCCAGTCTCAATCCTTCCGAATCAATCCCGTAGTGGAAAAGGGCCTTAAGAAAGATGGGCATGCTGCCAAATGTGATCAAGGTTTTGATGTCACATACATTTTTTACGATGTCTCCCACTGAATGCATGTTCGTGTCCGCATGAAAATCCAAACATATTACTTGATGAAAAATCAAACAGCACGTCATCCAGGTTATTCTTGAATTAAATCCACGTTCTAAAACATGGATCATAATCTCAAAGTAGCGGGCAGCAACAATTTACGGCTTTGATGTGCATTAACGTCTCTTTTTCGGTACAGCGTTCGAGTGGTGAGCAAGAAGTCAGTCAACTTGGTGTTGTTCGTCCACTTACCTACTAGGGTGAACGCCTTCCAGCAGTTGGTCAATCATACGGAACACAGAACTTACGACATCTCGAGCATCAAGTCTGTGTCCAACTCTCTTGTGATCACAGCGACTTCTCCTAAGGGACAATACAGCAGCGTCGTGGCTTACGTCATTGACACAAGCGACGTGGAAGACGGTGAAATGTTCGTCACAAGGAACGTTACACACCTCTAAAATGTGTGCGTCAGATGCTCGGTTAAAACCTAACCGAACCTAACCTAACTTGAGCGCTCTGGTCGGTTGACTGACGAAGAAAATTAGAACTGTACGAAAGATCTTATACGAGGAAAGGCTCAAGTGGAACATGAGAAATATTGAGGCGGTACATAGACCGCTGATTCAGTAAAAAGATGCAGGGCTTCAAAACATTCTAGAAGACGTAGAAGTGCAAATGGATCACTTTATTTGTGCGTGAAGACTTTTAAACTTAAAGTAAACGACATGAATTGAATTCACGAATAGCTCGCTGGTGTCTTACATATCGCGTCGGTATTTTCATACGAGTACCCTTATCTTTGACATTATACTCTTGATCGATATACAGTTTGAGTAATGTTAAGATCTGTATTTGATCATCTTTCGCGTGTCTTACCTTGCCAGCTTACCTTTCCCCCTCTATTTTTAATGCTTTCTTCATTGCATGACTGAAAAAATTAGAGTTCGATATTACAGAAGTATAATCAAACATAACGTGGTTACAATTTCGGAAATAAATACTCACGAATCTATAATCGCAATAAAATTCTTCCAATTATATAATTGTTTACGTGCATAAGTGCGATTTTAAAGAATTACATTGACGTTTCTATTTTCTTTGAATTTTCTATTTCGTACGTGAAAAAATTATCTGTTTTTGACAAATGTAATTAAATCTCGTCGCAATTATTTTAAGTATTTATATATTCTTATAAAAGGTTTGCCAGCATTAAACAGAATTCGTCTCGTGGGCAATTCATTGCATAGAATATAAATGACATATTCCTAATAATGGATTGCATGCACGTAATTTTGCTCTTCGTATCACCGAATTTTATTTTGCAATCTTGATGGTAGGTACAGTCTGCTGCCATTGTGATGGTTTGGTGTCTTGCCCCAAGTACGAAAGTGCGCACATTAGTTCAGACTTGATATCTGCTCTCATGGCCTAAGTGGGCTCGCGGTCACGCTCGAAAGGAATCCAGTATTTTATTTCTCCTATTTCAATGATAGTGCAGATAGATTGACAATAATCATAGGGTGAATGAATCACCTTACACATTGCATAGTTGATCGTAAATAAGATTTATTTCTCCAGGTACCTAGCGTGCAAAGAGGACCATCTCCCTCATGCCTATCATATGCTATTTTTTAATTTACACAACATATAATTCTTAACTATTCAATTAACTGCGGCACAATTATTTCAAAAGTAAAATAAAGAGAATTTTTTTTTAAACTTAGTCCTGAATCTAGTGTGAATTTTTGCTGGCACTATAGCGATCCTGTAAACCGTTGTGAACTTTCCAATTGAATACCAGCCCTTTAACCCACTTATATGAGTATGATAAAAATTCATTACTACATATTTTACTCACGACCGCGCCGCTACCAACAATCTAACACAAGATCTTAAGACACTTTACTGACCCGCAACGTGAAGTCAGTTAATACTCAGTGGTCAGTTAATATACGGAAGTCACTGGTAGTGTTCCTAGCAGTAGGATCACGGAAACGATAGCCTCCTCTCAACAGGTTAACAAATTATCAAGTTTAAAAAAAGACCTGTTTATTGGAGCACAACAATGCATTATTTTAGTGAAATAAATATCATATTTATAGTGGATTAAATCCACTATAAATACACTAAATAATTTACCAGATTCGAGCAAAGAACTTAGATCAAATTTCCTCGGAGCAATGTGATATCATCCCTTATATATGAAGTCAACATGCAGCGCCATACATAGTAGTGAAAGTAAAAATACTTACTCAATTAAATCTCACAAACTTACCGGGAATGGTTCCAAACTCAGCAAATTAATTAACTATTGACCTATGGTACAAGATTAGGTGAATATGAGAATATAACATGGAGGTAATATAGGAACTTAAATGTTCCAATGTTCAATATCTGTTTTGGAACATCCAATGTTCAATATCAAGAATTTTGTAATGTTAGATATGATTTAAAATTAATTAAGTAGATCAAACTAATGTGGCAAGTTTATGGCATCAGACTTTGAACTAGTAAATGAATCGCCACCATTGTTATAACAACCACCTCTTCATTCTCTTGATTAACAAATTAGGAAACATGGTGTGGAAATGTGAAGGGATCCCTGCCTTTTACGCGGTGTGGAAACGTGAAGCGATCCTTGCTGTTTAAGCGGTAGCTTAGTTTGTCAGAAGATTCTGCAGCTCAGTCTGTCAGTGGGTCTGCAGCTCCGTCTGTCAGCGGATTCTGCAGCTCAGTCTGTCAGCAGGTTTTGCTGCTCAGTCTGTCAGCGGGTTCTGCAGCTCCGTCTGTCAGCTGGATCTGTAGCTCAGTCTGTCAGCGGATTTTGCAGCTTAGTCTGTTCGCAGGTTCTGCAGCTTATTCTCTCAGCGTCACTCAAGATGGTATGCAGGAGCCTCGCACTCCTAAGCCATCTCACTGCCCATGTTTGTTTATATTGGATATAGCAGAAGTGCACGAGTGAAAAAGAGCAACATATTCACTCTTCCATTTAGTTTGGTAATATTTCTGTTAAAAAATGTACGGTTGAATTTGATTTCGGAAACCACCCAATGTAATGCCGAGTTAAAGAATTGTCATTAAACATTCAAAATGAAAAATTACATCTTCGTTTGCTTCCTACTTGAGTAAAGAAAACATGACCAACCAATTCAAGCTTCAAGCGGCTTCACCCGTGACGGTGAGGGCAACCTACCGAATTGACGGAAAATTAATTTTAAATTTTAGGGAGAACCCGATTGTTTATGAATTTGTTTAATTTTAAAAAAGGTATTAATTCAATTAGCATTCAAGTTAAGAGTCAAATACCGCTCTACAATGCTACATGCGTAATCTAACCCCTCAAAATGAAATTTTATATTAATGTAATATCTTGACATGCGATGCATCATGCATACGCGCACAAATAACCTCAATATATTCTCACTTCAAGGCTTCAAAAACACATACAAAAAAGCTCTTAAAAAACGTGGAATAATAATATTTTACATTATGTTAGCGTGTTAGCACGTTACCCCGGCGTTGCGCGGGATCGATAATCGCTGCAATTTTTTAATCCTGCTGGCGCTAATGTTTTAATAAGTAAATAATAGCGACACACATTTCAATGGGTTACACAGAAGAAGGGTGACGGGAGATTTCGTTATCTTTCTTTATATATTTAATGTAATCTAATAATAATTTTGGCGGAACTTTAATGGCTTGAGTTAGTACCGCAAAATAAAGGAGCAGATTGTAACTAGCAGAAATTATTTATTAAATACTAGTTCAGAACCTAAAGTGAATGTTTTGTAACTCGTCCCAATATCAAGTTAGTTTTAATTGGATTAAAATACGGATCACTTCAATATTAAATATGGCTGCATGCTATGACTCAATACGCAGTAAATCGTACGGTTTTTCAAACGTGAGTATTATGTTCCAATTCTTACAGGATCAAATTAGTGCTGCAGCGTGAACGTTATGTTCTAATTCACACAAGATTATATTAATGTTACAGCGAGAGTTTTTTCTTATTAAACGACGATTTCATTTAGTCGAAGTAGCGACGTTCATGAGCGTCTATACTGTTCAAGTGTTGCAAAGTTAGCAATAATATAATATAATAATTATATAATAATAATAATACTTGCTAATATAATATAATAATAGCAAGTTGATATATAAATCATATAATTCACTGAATAATTTTCAATTCTATAACTATTATCAATTCTCTAGGTTAAACAGGTTCTTAGATATACAGAAACTAGCTCGTTAGCCCGACGGAGTCCCTGGATCATAAAAAAAACTACAAAAATCTAGTTATCAATAATCCCGTACTCAAATAACGTTAACCTGCTTAAAGACTAACTAACTTGTGCTAATCGAAGGAGGATCTGTGTAAACCAACGTTTTATGAAAAATAGAGAAGTTCCACCTGACTCCCTTTTTTTAAACCAATTAAAAAAAATTAATTTTACTGTTTGAACAAACCTAAGGCTGAGCGATTTTGATTCATCGTCTAGCCTTACCTTACTACTTTCCCAAGAAAAAAATGGACTTTAATTTTAATATAAGATCACGATACGAGAGGTATCGTGGATACGTGCCTGAAAAACGAATGCTCGTTTTTACGAAGCTTGGCATTAAGACCATGAACACACAAACAACAAAATAAATTATAATAGGTAATTTGTACACAGCACTATAGCACCGCTTCAAAACTGAGTAAAGAATAACCTTGAATGCAGCAGGTAAGAAAAGTGTTTCGGATATGATGTAATTTTCAGAATTACGTTGAAAAAAGCGATTCGGTTGCGCATACGCCGAAAGATATAACGAAATCTGTTAATTTTAGTGTAATATCATATGAGATCATCGGTAGGTGACGAGTTACCGTCAATTACTGATACAGCGACGGTCCCAGAAAGCTTAATTGAAAGTGACTTCAATGCTGCTGCAGTTTCGTCAACTAATGTTTTAGCTTTGGTGGTTATTTGTTTGACTCGAATCATGTACAATGGAAATTATTTTAACGATTGTTATAGCTAAAGCTATTGTTACGTCGAAGAATGTCTATCCAACAACTGGGGTGATATTTATACTCATGATAATGTTTAATTGGAGTCAACACTCAGCCTGCAATTATTGCGGGAGATTCACCATTGGAGAAAAGGTTAGTGGCGGAGGCTCGGACTTCGGAGTTCGGACTTCGGACAGGATTTAACAGGAAAGACATTCAGTGCGCCTGGTGGCATGTTGGCGTGTGGTTGCGTAGTTGAGGATGCCGGCCAGTAACGTTCGGGCGCCATGGAACGGTGCCTAATGTTGTCCTCCTCCAGCTCCATTCTCCCCGACAATATTAGCACTAAGAAACTATAGTACCATGACTATCATCTTGGTTTATTTGTGATAGCAGGCAGGAATGCGTGCGGTGCTTTGCAATGAAGGAATTGTAAGGGAAATACGACGCTACTCCGCCCTACACGTCCTTCATTCCGTGCTAGTTGAGGTGAATGCGACGCAGCGAGATCGGTCGTTTTTGTTGAACTCCTGATTTGCGTATATTTAAATGTGGCCTAGTTTTTAGTTCCATTCATTTGTTAATTAATGTATGAAGTGATTGAGACAGAAAAGTAGGAAGTGATTGAGACCACAAGAGCAAGAAGGAGCTGGAAAAACTACAGGTCAATTGCTCTTACTGGCATACTTACAGTTTTAGAACTGCTTGCTTACAGTGAATAGAACTGCATGCATACAGTGCTTGAAACTGCTCACTTGCAGTACTCAGAACTGCTTGTTTGCAATGCATGGACCAGGCAATAAGTCCAGCAGCTATCTCAATCAATCGTCAGCTATGGAAAGATCGGGTTCCAAAGGCCGGATCCCTTGTGAATCAAGTCACGAAAAGTTCAAGAATCGGCAACAGGCCATGGGCCTATTTCTTCAGCGCCGACACTTCTATTCTATTCTATTCTATATCACTGCAAATTCGCAGTGCTCTGAACTGCTCGCTTAGAACTATTGCTATAAACTGCTCGCCCAAAGTGCTAAGACCTGCTCACTGACAGTGCTTTTAACTGCACGAGCAGAGCTTTTAACTGCACGCGCAGTGCTTAGAACTGCTTCAACTTGTATCGCATTGGAGCAGCCGCTGTATGTCATCGTCAGTAGACACAGCACTGCAGCAGCTGCTTTTCTTCTGCTGTACGGCGCTGCATCAGCTGTAAGTTACTGCTGTACGGCGCTGCAGCAGCTGTAAGTTACTGCTGTGCGGCGCTGCAGCAGCTGTAAGTTACTGCTGTATGGCGTTGCAGCAGCTGTAAGTTACTGCTGTACAGCACTGCAGCAGCTGCTTTTCTTCTGCTGTACGGCGCTGCAGCAGCTGTAAGTTACTGCTGTACGGCGCTGCAGCAGCTGTAAGTTACTGCTGTACGGCGCTGCAGCAGCTGTAAGTTGCTGCTGTATGGCGCTGCAGCAGCTGTAAGTTACTGCCGACACGCACCACGCAGCAGCAGCGGTAACTTGCAGTTGCGTGCTGACGCCTCCATCATCCTGTGCAGTGCGCGTAGCCCGCATACGAGCTGCGCCCAATAACCGCACAGCAGCGAAGACCACAGCCGTGGTCCACACATGTGCGTAGTGCTATAGCTAGCATACGAGCTGCGCCCAATAACCACACAGCAGCGAAGACCACAGCCGTGGTCCACACATGTGCGTGGTGCTATAGCTAGCATACGAGCTGCGCCCAATAACCACACAGCAGCGAAGACCACAGCCGTGGTCCACACATGTGCGTAGTGCTATAGCTAGCATACGAGCTGCGCCCAATAACCACACAGCAGCGAAGACCACAGCCGTGGTCCACACATGTGCGTAGTGCTATAGCTAGCATACGAGCTGCGCCCAATAACCACACAGCAGCGAAGACCACAGCCGTGGTCCACACATGTGCGTAGTGCTATAGCTAGCATACGAGCTGCGCCCAATAACCACACAGCAGCGAAGACCACAGCCGTGGTCCACACATGTGCGNAAGCCACACTTGTGATTTGTTCAGTAGAATGTTGAGCATAGATTTGAAGCATGATAACAATTTATCGACACTAATAATTTCAAAATAATAAGTATTACTTTTCCATTTCAACCTGAACTTTGCCACTGAAATTCCAGTAATGAGAGAGGAATTTCAAGTTATTTTAGATTTTAATTTGAAAATAATAATAATACTGTGAATTTTACCTATCTTAATCGTATCTATATATATTTTTGTTAACGTTTGAAGCTTGGAACCTCAAACATTTAGGGGATCTTCGGACGTAAAACCAGGCTACTTTTCTTGGCGGGATATTATATGGATCTGAAATTTATTCTTAGTGCATGAGAGAATAGTCTGGAATGACGGCAGAATTTAGGATGACGGGATATGATATAACGAGCATCGGTATGATAGGAGGAAGAAAATGGGATGATGAGGTTCGGGATGACAGGCTCCGTTATCATGGAATTTCAAAAATAATAAAAATGAACTACCCGGTTTTGGACATGTCTCGAAAAAAAGTTGAGACATAGTTCAGACAATGTTAGTATGTAGCACCTATGTCGCAAGAATGTCTAAAAATTCGGACAAATGTTGAAAAAAAACTCGGATAAATCTCCGACAAACTTTTGACAAATGTCGAACAAGTTGCGGCAAAATTTTGGCCATGGATAACGGGATTTAATATGATGGGATTCAGAATAACTTGATTTGCGGTTGTGAAATTCTGGGAGCAAAATTAAAATCTCATGGATTACATATCCCTGGCTAAGCCGGGTGAACATGCTATGCGCATCTAAGATAAAAAATGACATTGTCAAAACCCCAACAGAGCTTGGTGCTCAGAATACTTAAACGTATTGCTGTCATTGCTCTATATTGATTGTTTCTTCACCGTATAGATATCTTTTATGGTTAGAAAGTTTTTGTTAACTTGGTCACAGCAAAATACAATGGATATCATGAAGATTAATATGAAAGAGTGCCGTGTTGTGATGCGCAAGCTCTCTGAAGATGCCGTCAGGAGGGGCTGGCACGCTGAGCTCAACCGCATGCAGAAGCTTCTAAGTCTTGGCCAACCCGAGTCCGATGGTGAGCTGGACATTTATGCGCTAATTACCTTGCACAATAAAGCTAAAAACTAAAAAATATATACTGATGCTATAAAACTGAAGTTTCTCATTCTATTACCGTATTTATAATGATCTCCATAATTAAGATACAATTAATGAGAAGTTGGCTTCTCTCATGTTATTAAAATATTATGTTAGTTTTTAATGACTTTATTTCGTGTCTCTTCTCTCCAGCAACAGGCGCCAGTGGCTCATCTTCTACCCGACCATTTGCGGCAATTTACGTCAAAGAAGAGCCCGGCTGTGAGGAGGAGGCAATAACTATCAAGAATGAACCGATTGAGACGGAAGAAAACGGGGTAAAATCATCACAACACTCATTTAATATCAATAATTTAATTCGCTAATTTATACGAGTCCCCAGTTTGGGGTCTCAAATTTCACCTCAGTAAACGCTTTTGTTTCATAGATGTGTTTCCAATTGTCTGTTGGATCATATATTGAAAATAGTTGAATGTTTTCAAAATATTTCTGCGTATATGTCATATAATTAGGCTTGCGTGTTTAGAAGTTTATCGTAGGCTTGCCTATAGTTATTTATAGCTATACGATTCAATATGCTTCACTAATTTTTATGAATGCCAAATTACTTATGTATTCATGATTGTTTTTGTATGTTTTTTGTATCTAGCATATCTTCAGGAAAACAGAGCATCCTTTTGAGAAAAGTTTTTGAGCATGTTGATGATGTCAAAAAGATTTGAATTGGCAATAAATTTTACGTGGAAAATATCATGTTCGCATGAAGAAAATTAGGCAGAAAATTTTATCTTATAGGTTGGCAACCACATCCAACTAATAATTTAAGGTTCACCAAACAACCGACTCTCGATAACATGAACTGTTCTTCTCGTTGATATAATAGAAACGTGCAGTCTTTATAGGTTTTAATTCCATAAGTAAAGTGCTATACCATCCCTACTTGAAATGAAACAAATTTTGACAATGTCGAACGCATAATGAAATAAAATGCGCTATGGAACAATTAAATATGAAAAACGTGTCAACAAATATACCCATACACGATCACAACATATGCTCTTTTCCCGCCATGTGTAGAAGAGTTGTTACTCACTTATTGATGCAAAATTCTGCTGCTGCTAACCCCTACACATCAATCGCTCTCCGCCATTCCTTGATTACTACCTCGTAATTGTATAATTTATGTCAATTCAGAAATAAAACCCCGTAATCAAGTCGAATTTTATAAAGAAACTACACCGCGATCAATTTTCCGTTGAAAATCACGTATTTTAGTTATTATTATTCATTATGAAACCTCTCAAAATTCAGTGATTGTAAAATCCTTTGCGAGAATGCAGTCGACATGCGTGCAAATAAAAATTCTTATTCGGGGAATTAATTTACGAAAAAGCTTTTCATTCCACACAACTGCACCATTTTGCCTAAGACATAAATTTTCATGAATTGGCCGCAAACTCCACCTCAGTCAACACGAAAGAAGCTCAAGCTTAGATGATCAGTAATTAACGTACCTCACAGGACATGATTGTTATGTCTAAGGAGATTGGATAAGGATAACAGCGATGCTGGAGATTGGGGTGGGTTATTCAATTTGAAACGTCTGCATGCGTCTCAATTGTAATTATGTAGAACGAATTAAAAAAACAGAACGTACATTCGGCTACGATGCATTTCCTCCGATTGGCACAGTTAATACGCATCCTCTGTAAAATCACTCATTCATAACCATCGCTTATAATTACTCGTTCATTCTAAGTTATGTAATTATGTCCGCCGCTATACACACGGTCCACTCATGAATGCATAACGATTTTCTGTTGTATTACGAAGAAATATTTGTATAATAGTGGAGAATTTGATAGCCATACATTGATTTTTTGAGAACATTTTACAGAATATATTCCTGCTATGACAGGCTTGTCCCGATGCACCTGCCAGCCATGGGTGTGGTGGTCGACCAGCTCGACCTCCCCCAGCCTCTGGACCCTGCAAGGCGGAAGCTCAAATTGAAGCTCGTGATGCACACCCAGTCCACCAACCCGCCTCGCCCAACTCTGCCGTGCCTGCAACAGTTGCGGTGGGTGGTGCTGTAATGATCAAAGAACTGCTGTAATGTCTTTTTTATCCCCTCAAATTTATATTCTTGACGCGTTCAAAGAGCTTAGCATTTTAGGGTGTAACGTAAACTCACGTTGAACTGAGGAAAACTTTCAATCTGTTTGTGATGAGCTTATTTCGAAAATTTTCTAGGCCGATGCTAATTATTCTATGATGTCAATTATAAATCAGTCATCGATTTCATGTCCTTGATTAATTAATTAACTGATTTGAAAACGTGTACGGTTGTATCGGAATTGAATCTCGGATGAAGAAAAATTCAAATGTTCGATCAGAAGTTTCCCTCTTTAGATATTTAGCACATTGCCTTCCCGCTAAAAAGATGCATGAGTCACGAAAACGAATAAGGCTGATATCAAATAGATCATCCTCTGCCTAATCTACTCATTTCAAACTTTGATTGATCACAATTTTATATTTCTCAACAGCTTGTTGCTTGCAAATTCTTATGAAGTGTCTATACATTTTCACTATAATCCTATCAGAGTTTACTGGTGAAAGAAGGGAGGTAAGCTGCTCGCTAGAGGCTACATTGAGTTGGTGAAGTTTGCATTTGTTTGTGTGATACTAAATTCTTGTGTTTGGCTTCCAGTTTTAATTTAGCGACAAGAAGTCGAAAAGGCATTAACATTTTTGAAAAAAAATTTTGAGACAGATTAATTAAGAATCAAACTAAGTTACATAAACTCCTCCTGCTCAGTTGAAATTTCCCTATATGCATAAATTTTTCTGGGCTGCGTGAATGTCTGTTTCTCTATTCCCGTTCCTCCTTAAAACAATCGACACTCTTATCTTCTTTTCCTGTATGAAGCATGATTAAGTAACAATGGAACACTCTCATAACAAACTCTATAACATGACCTGCAAACCGTAAGAGCTTATTCAATATAGAATCAACAATTTCACTGAAAACGTGGAGTGAAAGCGCAAAAATCATTCAGTATAATGAAATTGTTATCATTGAATTATTTTTTATGCAAACAATCTGCCGATATAAATTCTGGCAACTGTTTTGGGTTTGTGTCTATGCAATAATGATTGCCATGAATGCATTTCGTACATCTAACTTATTGTCGCCACTGCCCTTTCAGTGCGTGGGAAGCGGGCAACCCGCGCCTGCATTAGCTCCAGAAGGCGCCGTTGGCCCCGGCGACGTCGTCTCCAAAGCCTCTAGTTCCAAGCCGAGCAACAAGTGGCTGCGACACATTTGCTCTGATTGCGAATTTCGTTGCACAAAAAAACGTAAGCTTCAGCAACACATTCGTTCTAAACATTCCCGCGAAATGCCTTATCGGTGCCCTGAATGTAAATTAGCTTGCTCCAATGAACAAAATCTCAAGCATCATATTCGCTTAACGCATAATCAAACACAAACACCGAAGAAACTTTTTCTATGTTTGGAATGTGAATATTCGTGTTCAAATAAAACACTGCTAAAGAGCCATATACTTTATAGGCATTCGTTGTTGAAGCCATTTCAATGCGCCGAGTGCGAATATTCGACTGTTACTAAACACAAGCTTAGATTGCACATACTTTCAAAGCATTCATTGCAGAAACCTCTACAATGCTCAGAATGTAAATATTCCTGTGTCACTAGAAACCATATGAAACAACATACACAAAGAAAGCATTCGCGTGAAAAACCTCTGAACTGCTCAGAGTGTGAATATTCTTGTATCACTAGAAGCTGTATGAGATATCATGTGATAGCCCAACATTCAGCAGAGCCGCCTCTACGCTGCTCGGAGTGCGAATATTCTACTGCTTTTAAAAACAGGCTTGAGCTGCATGTTCTTTACAAGCATACATCCAAGAAACCGCTTAATTGCTCTGACTGTGAATATTCATGTGTGACGAAGTCCCAGCTGCAGACTCATGTTCTTCATAAACATACAGCTGAGAAACCTAGAAGCTGCTCAGAATGTGAATATTCTTGTGTGACCAAGGGCCAGCTAGATAGTCATTTTTTTCATAAGCATTCATCCACGAAACCTCGCAGCTGCTCTAAATGTGAATTTTCCTGTGTGACTGCGAGCCAGATGGAGAGTCATGTTTTTCATAAGCATACCTCTGAGAAACCTCTCAAGTGCTCTGAGTGTGAATATTCTTGCGTGGCTAAGAGCCGGATGTTGAGTCATATACTTTGCAAGCATTCCATGGAGAAACCTAATCGCTGCTCTCAATGTGAATATACTTGTGTGAATAGATCTGATCTCAAAAGGCATATAATATCCAAGCATTCCTTGGTGAAACCCTTTAGCTGCTCGGAATGCAAATATACTTGCGTCAGTAAGCGGAGCCTAACTCGACACAGTCAAGTAAAACATTCCGGAGAACAGGAATCATCACTCCCGATCGTGTAAATTAAATCCCCTAAGGAAACGAAGTACGTAAACAAAATATTTTCTCTCACTTCTTTCAAAAAGTAAGCCTCTTCGATGCTCGGAGTTGGTAGCTCAGTGACAAAATTGTCACCCCAATGTTTTTTCAGCGTAAGTTCATAGCAACTTCTTAATTATATAGGAAATGATTTGACGCTCTAGGTTCTAATCCAATTATTTTTTCAAAAATTCTATTCCAGAAAATGATCTGGGACATTTTACCTCAGTGTCTTCTTTCAGTCAACAACTATGCCCTCAACTTATATACTCTAGAAACTGGTTCCGTAAACAAAGGCACACGAATTCAACGGTTCGTTGGAGCAAATTAAGTCAAAATTAAGTGCAAGTTTTCATCACTCTCTGGTACTCACGCTCTTAAGTGTGAATCTATATTGCTCACGCCAATTTGATCGCACCGGCTATTGGCAAATCTGTTCTCATGCGAGATCGGCTTTTCGCCAATCTTATTACAGTAAAAATTGATACCTGCTAAGGACAAATAGCATCTCACGTTAACCGTCGTTGACGCCGTATATCCAGCGCCATTAGGTGTTGCATTATCATTTTGTGGACAGCGTAGAACTTATGTGCTGCACCTGCTCGAACGGCACGTAAGCCAAGCACAAAATTTAGGTAATTGACCAACAACAATTTCATATGAATACTTTTCTTTGTTAACTCTCTAATTTCGTTTGTTCCAAAATTTCTGTAACTACTTTTAACTTCGTTAATCCAAAATTTAACTATTCACCCCACACATGTTAGCAATTATGTTCTTATTTATATTTCCCATCAAGAAATTCTCTTGAATCAATTATTGAATGCGAATAATATTCTTCTAATGGTTTAGTAGTAGAAAGTTGAGTACAAGTAGAAAGCACTCTCTGATGCCTGTGAAACTGCGTTTAAATTAAGAATCCACTTTAGGGAAAGCACTAGGTTGCAATCGTCAGCCAGTCCGATATTTTTTCAGGCTTATTTCTCGTTTGATTGAGCTCAGGGGATTAGGATTAAGGGGAAAACTTCTTTTGAATAAGATTATGTCATTTCTCAACTCCTGTGCTTCTGTAAATGAACTGTGTTTCCGAATAATGAGTTGGATTTTAATGTAAAATTATTGCTTGTACGAGTATATTAAACTCTATGTTAGAACTTACTTACCATAGATCAAATCTGGCATTGTAATTTGAAGTAGCACCTGATATTTCCTATTCGATTGATGCCTCAGTTTACGTTCATACTTAGTACAATGTTCCAAGTCTACCCTGATACCGTGTAGTGATTTATATGTCTGTATTTTAGCGATCGAAGTCTTGCTAGTTTGGTCGGCGATATCATTCTCTAATCTCAATAAAAAATGTTTATTGACTCTCATTCGCTTTTCATTCCGAACACCATTATTTACCTGAAAATTAGTGATATAATGAAAACATCTTTAGAATTTGCTCAGTAATCTTGTCAAGCGAGTTGACTACACATTGTAGTAGATAGATGAATGATAAATATTGATTAACAATATTTATTGATGTAAGGAACTACTGCTAACCTTGAAAAGTTACTGGACTAGTATCAGCAGGCCTGGAATGCCTCAACCATCAACGCTGATCATAGTAAATGTGAATTATGAGTTAATTGTAAATTGATTAATTATAAGAGTTCAAGGGAATTATTAGTCGTCTTCAATTAAAATGCGGAAGAAATTGTTCTCCCATTTGAAATCAAAGAGAAGCAGCATATGCTGCTTGCCTGGTATAGGAATGCCGCTTGACAAGAGCGTGATCACTTTTCAAAAAACTTATTTCTTCCCAATACTTGTACATCATCGGTGGTTAATTAAAAAATACTAAATTCTGATTCACTAACTTGTGTTTATGTAAAGGAATTTCGACGCCGTCGCATTTTTTACGCAAGTGAAAGATGATGGTGTAAATGACAAGAACAACGTTATAAGTATTAAGATTACCTCGATTGCTTACATAGACAATTTACTAAAAATTGAAAATACACAAAACCACCCAAAAATTAACCAAATTTTTATATGAGAAAATGTTTTGGAGTTCAGCTCCATCGTCAGTTAAAAATCATAGAACACAATGTTCTACAATCAATAAACTGATATTCATATTGCAGATTATAAAATATAAATTGACAAATAGAGAAAAATATGTATAATAGACAGGAGCAGAAAGGTCTATCTATTCAAAATTTTAAGAGGATAGGAATTGAAGGTGGCATTCAAACTACGTTTCTGCTTGAAAATTTACAGCATTATGAAATTCGCTGTTCAGGAACCCCGGTTGTGGAAGCTAAAACTCTAAGTCACTATCAAACTATAAACTATAGAATAGAATAGAAGTGTCGGCGCTGAAGAAATAGGCCCATGGCCTGTTGCCGATTCTTGAACTTTTCGTGACTTGATTCACAAGGGATCCGGCCTTTGGAACCCGATCTTTCCATAGCTGACGATTGATTGAGATAGCTGCTGGACTTATTGCCTGGTCCGTAATTTGCTAGGCATTTTAAGACTGAACATATGCNCCCGACAGTCCTATAAGCCAGTCCAGCCCGACAGTCCTATAAGCCAGTCCAGCCCGACAGTCCTATAAGCCAGTCCAGCCCGACAGTCCTATAAGCCAGTCCAGCCCGACAGTCCTATAAGCCAGTCCAGCCCGACAGTCCTATAAGCCAGTCCAGCCCGACAGTCCTATAAGCCAGTCCAGCCCGACAGTCCTATAAGCCAGTCCAGCCCGACAGTCCTATAAGCCAGTCCAGCCCGACAGTCCTATAAGCCAGTCCAGCCCGACAGTCCTATAAGCCAGTCCAGCCCGACAGTCCTATAAGCCAGTCCAGCCCGACAGTCCTATAAGCCAGTCCAGCCCGACAGTCCTATAAGCCAGTCCAGCCCGACAGTCCTATAAGCCAGTCCAGCCCGACAGTCCTATAAGCCAGTCCAGCCCGACAGTCCTATAAGCCAGTCCAGCCCGACAGTCCTATAAGCCAGTCCAGCCCGACAGTCCTATAAGCCAGTCCAGCCCGACAGTCCTATAAGCCAGTCCAGCCCGACAGTCCTATAAGCCAGTCCAGCCCGACAGTCCTATAAGCCAGTCCAGCCCGACAGTCCTATAAGCCAGTCCAGCCCGACAGTCCTATAAGCCAGTCCAGCCCGACAGTCCTATAAGCCAGTCCAGCCCGACAGTCCTATAAGCCAGTCCAGCCCGACAGTCCTATAAGCCAGTCCAGCCCGACAGTCCTATAAGCCAGTCCAGCCCGACAGTCCTATAAGCCAGTCCAGCCCGACAGTCCTATAAGCCAGTCCAGCCCGACAGTCCTATAAGCCAGTCCAGCCCGACAGTCCTATAAGCCAGTCCAGCCCGACAGTCCTATAAGCCAGTCCAGCCCGACAGTCCTATAAGCCAGTCCAGCCGACAGTCCTATAAGCCAGTCCAGCCCGACAGTCCTATAGGGCCAGTCCTACAAGCAAGTCCAGCACGGCAGTTCCACGAATATTTGGTAGTCACGCTAGACTCGAAGGGACCACGCAGCGTGTTGTTGATGATTGCATGTGCCAGCTAGCAGTTAATGCTTGCATGTATCTGCGAGTTATCAATTATTGGGTACAACATCAATTCTAGATCCGTGGTAGGCCTATAAATATTATAGTTTCCTCCAATAATAAAGGATTTATGTATATATTATTAGTCTGGAATGACGGCAGAATTCAGGATGACTGGATATGATATAACCAGCTTCGGTGTGATAGGAGGAAAAAAATGCGATGATAAGAAGCGGGAAGACAGACTTCGTAATTATGGGATTAAAAAAATTGAACTAACCGGTTTTGGACATGTCTCGAAAAAAATTTGATAATTTTTTGTTTATAATGTTTATATGTCGTACCCATGTTGCACAAATGACGAACAAGTTGCGGCAAAAGTTCGGCCATGAATAACAGGATTTAATATGAGGGTATTCTGAATAATTTGATTTGTGGTTATGAGATTTTTGGGTTCAAATTTAAATTCTCATGGATTACATATCCCTGCAAAGCCGGGTAAACATGCTATGTGCATATTAGATACTAATGACATTGTCAAAACCCCAACAGAGTTTGATGCTCAGAACACTTCAACGTACTGCTGTTATTGCTCTATTGATTGTTTCTTCACCGTATAGGTATTTTTTTATGGTTAGAAAGTTTTTGTTAACTTGGACCAGCAAAATCCAATGGATATGATGAAGATTAATATGAAAGAGTGTCGTGTTGTGATGCACAAGCTCTCTGAAGATGCCGTCAGCAGGGGCTGGCATGCTGAGCTCAACCGCATGCAGAAGCTTCTGATTCTTGGCCAACCCGAGTCCGATGGTGAGCTGGACATTTATGCGCTAATTACCTTGCGCAATATAGCTAAAAATTATATACTGATGCTATAAAACTGAACTTTCTCATTTTATTACCGTATTTATTATGATCTCCATAATTAAGATACAATTAATGAGAAGTTGGCTTCTCTCATGTTATTAAAATATTATGTTAGTTTTTAATGACTTTATTTCGTGTCTCTTCTCTCCAGCAACAGGCGCCAGTGGCTCATCTTCTACCCGACCATTTTCGGCAATTTACGTCAAAGAAGAGGCTGGCTGCGAGGAGGAGGCAATAACTATCAAGAATGAACCGATTGAGACGGAAGAATACGGGGTAAAATCATCACAACACTCATTTAATATCAATAATTTAATTCGCTAATTTATATAAGTCCCCAGTTTGGGGGCTCAAAAAATTTCATCCCAGTAAACTCTATTGTTTTATAGCTGTGTTTCCAATTGTCTGTTGGATCATATATTGATAACAGTTAAATGTTTTCAAAATATTTGCGCGTAAATGTCATATAATTAGGCTTGCGTTGTTCAGAAGTTTATCGTAGGCTTACTATAGTTATTTAGAGCTATATGATTCAATATGCTTCACTATTTTTTGTGAATGCCAAATTACATATGTATCCTTGATTGGTTTTTGTATCTAGCATATCTTCAGGAAAACAGGTTATCCTTTTGAGAAAAGTTGTTGAGCATGTTGATGATGTCAAAAAGATTTGAATTGGCAATCAATTTTTCGTGTAAAATATCATGTTCGCATGAGGAAAATTAGGCAAAAAATTTATCTTATAGGTTGGCAACCACCTCCTATACTAATAATTTAAGGTTCACCAAACAACCGACTCTCGATAACATAAACTGTTCTTCTCGTTGATCTAATAGAAACGTGCAGTCTTTATAGGTTTAAATTCCATAAGTAAAGTGCGATACCATCCCTATACTTGAAATGAAACAAATTTTGACAATGTCGAACGCATAATTATAATAAAATATGCTATGAAGCAATTAATATGAAAAACGTGTCAACAAATACACCCACACACGATCACTACATATGCTCTTTTCCCGCCATGTGTAGTAGAGTTGTTACTCAAATCATTGATATAAAATTCTGGTGCTGCTAACCCCTACACATTAATCGCTCTCCGCCATTCTTCGATTACTACCTCGTATTTGTATAATTTATGTCAATTCGGAAATAAAACCCCGTAATCAAGTCGAATTTTATAAAGAAACTACACCGCGATCAATTTTCCATTGAAAATCACGTATTTTGGTTATTATTATTCATCATGAAACCTCTCAAAATTCAGTGATTGTAAAATCCTTTACGAGAATGCAGTCGACATGCGTGCAAATAAAAATTCTTATTTGGGGAATTGATTTACGAAAAAAACTTTTCATTCCACACAACTGTACCATTTTGCCTAAGATATATGTTCAGATTTGAAATGCCTAGCACCTTATCGAACTCGGTGGAAGTCTAGTAGCTACTTCAAACTATCGTCAGTCGTGAAAAGATCCGGTCAAATGACACGATTTTAGATCTTCTGTGAACAAGGCACGAAAAGGAAAAGAATCGGCGACAGGCCACATCAGGCCTACACTTCAGCGCCGAGATCAATATGTTATGTTATGTTATGTTAAGACATAAATTTTCATGAATTAGCAGCAAACTCCACCTCCCTGAACGTGTAAGAAACTCAAGCTTAGATGATCAGTAACGTACATCACAGGACATGATTGTTATGTCTCAGGAACAGGATGCTAGAGATTAGGGTGGGTTATTTAATTTGAAATTTGTGCATGTCTCTCAATCGAAATTATGTAAAACGAATTAGATATCCCAACGTACATTCTGCTACGATGCATGTCCTCAGATTGGCTCAGTTAATACGCATCCTCTGCAAAACCACTCATTCATAACCATCGTTTATGATTACTCGTTCATTCTAAGTTATGTGATTATGTCCGCCGCTAAATACGGTCCACTCATGAACGCATAAAGACTTCCTGTTGTATTGCGAAGAAATATCTTTATAACAGTAGAGAATTTGATAGCCATGCATTGATTTATTGAGAACATTTTACAGAATATATTGCTGTCGTGACAGGCTTGTCCCGATGCACCTGCCAGTCATGGGTGTGGTGGTCGACCAGCTCGACCTCCCCCAGCCTCTGGACCCTGCAAGGGGGAAGCTCAAATTGAAGCTCGTGATGCACACCCAGTCAACCAACCCGCCTCGCCCAACTCTGCCGTGCCTGGAACAGTAGCGGTGGGTGGTGATGTAATGATCAAAGTTTGAATTTAAAAGCTTGAATTTATTTCAAATTCATTCATTCAAAGCTTGAATTTATTTTCTTGACGCATTCAAAGAGCTTAGCATTTTGGGGTGCATCGTAAACTCACGTTGAACTGAGGAAAACTTTCAATCTGATTGCGATGAGATTGTTTCGAAAAATTTCATGGCCGATGCTAATTATTTTATGATGTCAATTATAAATCAGTTATCAATTTCATGTCCTTGATTAATCAACTGATTTAAAAACGTCTACGGTTGTATCGGAATTGAAACTCGGATGAAGAAAAATTCAAATGTTCGATCAGAAGTTTCCCACTTTACATATTTAGCACATTGCATTCCTGCTAAAAAGATGAGTCACGAAAACGAATAAGGCTGATATCAAATAGATCATCCTCTGCCTAATATACTCATTTCAAACTTTGATCGATCATAAGTTGATATTTCTCAACAGCTTGTTGCTTGCAAATTCTTATGAAGTGTCTATACATTTCCACTAAAATCCTATCAGAGTTTACTGGTGAAGGAAAGGTTAGCTGCTCGCTAGAGGCTACAGTGAGTTGGTGAAGATGGCATTTGTTTGTGTGATGCTAAATTCTTGTGTTTGGCTTCTAGTTTTAATTTTGCGACAAGAAGTCAAAAAGGCATTAACATTTTTGAAAGAAATTTTTGAGACAGATTAATTAAGAATCAAACTAAGTTACATAAACTCCTCCTGCTCAGTTGAAATTTCCCTATGCGTAAATTTTTCAGGGCTGCGTGAATGTCCGTTTCTCTATTCCCGTTCCTCCTTAAAAGCAATGGACACTCTTATCTTCTTTTCCTGTATGAGGCATGATTAAGTAACAATGGAATACTCTCATAACAAACTCTATAACATGACCTGCAAACCGTAAGAGCTTATTCAATATAGAATCTTCAATTTCACTGAAAACGTGGAGTGAAAGCGCAAAAATCATTCAGTATAATGAAACTGTTATCATTGAATTTTTTTATGCAAGCAATCTGCCGATATCAATTCTGGCAAGTGTTTTGGGTTTGTGCCTATGCAATAATGATTGCCATGAATGCATTTCGTACATCTAACTTATTGTCGCCACTGCCCTCTCAGTGCGTGGGAAGCGGGCAACCCTCGCCTGCATTAGCTCCAGAAGACGTCGTTGGCCCCGGCGACGTCGTCTCCAAAGCCTCTAGTTCCAAGCCGAGCAACAAGTGGCTGCGACACATTTGCTCTGATTGCGAATTTCGTTGCACAAAAAAACGTAAGCTTGAGCAACACATTCGTTCTAAACATTCCCGCGAAATGCCTTATCGGTGCCCTGAATGCAAATTAGCTTGCTCCAATGAACAAAATCTCAAGCATCATATTCGCATAACGCATAATCAAACACAAACACCGAAGAAACTTTTTCTATGTTTGGAATGTGAATATTCGTGTTCGAATAAAGCACTGCTAAAGAGCCATATACTTTATAGGCATTCGTTGTTGAAGCCATTTCAATGCGCCGAGTGCGAATATTCGACTGTTACTAAACACAAGCTTAGATTGCACATACTTTCAAAGCATTCATTGCAGAAACCTCTACAATGCTCAGAGTGTAAATATTCCTGTGTCACTAGAAACAATATGAAACAACATACACAAAGAAAGCATTCGCGTAAAAAACCTCTCAACTGCTCACAGTGTGACTATTCTTGTATCACTATAAGCTGTATGAGATATCATGTGATAGCCAAACATTCAGCAGAGCAGCCTCTACGCTGCTCAGAGTGCGAATATACTACTGCCATTAAAAACAGACTTGAGACGCACGTTCTTCACAAGCATACATCCAAGAAACCGCTTAATTGCTCTGAATGTGAATATTCATGTGTGACGAAGGCCAACCTGCAAACTCATGTTCTCCATAAACATACAGCCGAGAAACCTAGAAGCTGCTCAGAATGTGAATATTCTTGTGTGACCAAGGGCCAGCTAGATAGTCATTTTTTTCATAAGCATTCATCCACGAAACCTCGAAGATGCTCTCACTGTGAATTTTCATGTGTGACTGCGAGCCAGATGGAGAGTCATGTTTTTCATAAACATACCTCTGAAAAACCTCTCAAGTGCTCCGAATGTGAATACTCTTGCGTGGCCAAGAGCCGGATGTTGAGTCATATTCTTTGCAAGCATTCCATGGAGAAACCTAATCGGTGCTCTCAATGTGAATATACTTGTGTGAATAGATCTGATCTCAAAAGGCATTTAATATCCAAGCATTCATTGGTGAAACCCTTTAGCTGCTCGGAATGCAAATATACTTGCGTCAGTAAGCGAAGCCTAATTCGACACAGTCAAGTAAAACATTCCGGAGAACAGGAATCATCACTCCCGATCGTGTAAATTAAATCCCCTAAGTAAATGAAGTAAATCAACAAAATATTTTCTCTAGCTTCATTCAGAAAAGAAGCCTCTTCGATGCTCGGAGTTGGTAGCTCAGTGACAAAATTGTCACACCAATGTCTTTTCAGCGTAAGTTCATAGCAACTTCTTAATTATATAGGAAATGATTTGACGCTCTAGGTTCTAATCCAATTATTTTTTCCAAAATTCAATTCCAGAAAATTATCTAGGACATTTTATCTCAGTGTCTTCTTTCAGGCAACAATTAACAATGCCCTCAAATTATATACTCGAGAAACTTGTTCCGTAAACAAACGCTCATGAATTCAATGGTTCGTTGGAGCAAATTAAGTAAACATTTTACGCAAGTTTCCAGCACTCTCTTGTACTCACGCTCTTAAGTGTACAGACTTGCTTTAAGCCCCAACACAGGCCAGTACCTTGCGACGAGGACAGCCTCTCTATATTAACCTCTGTACACTTTACTGTCGCTTGTGTGTCATGTCCAAAGGCAAGCGAACCTAATTTACTGTCAGCAGACGCAGGGTCAAGTCGTGCCCGCAGAGCTTTACTGGCTTTGAAGTCCGTGAACTTCATGCGCTGTGGCGAATAGCCATCCACTATAGCCTCCCAATATGTGTAGCCCAAACTGCATTACATTGCCTGTACAAAATTCTACGTCAAAAATAGCCTTGTGATTAAATTCACAACAGAATCTCTATATTGCTCACGCCAAATTGATCACACCGGCTATTGGCAAATCTGTTCTCATGCGAGATCGGCTTTTTGCCAGTCTTATTACAGTAAAAATTGATACCTGCTGAGGACAAAATAGCGCCTTGCGTTAACCGTCATTGACGCCGTACCTTCAGCGCCATTAGATGTTGCATTATCATTTTGTGGACAGCGTAGAACTTATGTGCTGCACGTGCTCGAACGGCACGTAAGCCAAGCACAAAATTTAGGTAATGGACCATCGACAATTTCATATGATTACTTTTCTTTGTTAACAATCTAACTTCGTTTGTTTCAAAATTTATGTAACTACTTTTAACTTCGTCGTTACGCGAAAATTTAACTATTCACCCAACATATGTTAGCAATTGTCTTATTATTCAAATTTTACATCAAAAAATTTTCTGTACTCAATTAATGAATGTGAATAATACTCTTCTAATGGTTTAACAGGAGAAAGTCGAGTAAAAGTAGAAAGTACTCTGTAATGCCTGTGAACGCTCCGCTAAAATTGAAAATTCACTTTAATTTATATAGGGGAAACGCTAGGTTGCATTCTTTAGCCAGTCCAATTATTTTTCAAGGTTTTTTTCTCGTTTGATTAAGCTTAGGGTATTAAGCTTAAGGGGATGAGCTTAGATTAAGATTGTATTTGAATAAGATTATGTCACTTCTAAACTCCTGTGCTTCTGTAAATGAACCATTTCTAAATAATGAGTCGGATATTATTGTAAAATTTCACGTACGAGTATATTAAACTTTATGTTCGAACTTTCTTACTATAGATCAAATCTGGCATTGTAATTTGAGGTAGCCCCTGATATTTTCTATTCGATTAATGTCTCAGTTTACGTTCATACTTTGCACTATGTTCCAAGTCTACTCTGAAACCGTGTAGTGATTTATATGTCTGTCTTGCGATCGAAGTCTTGCTAGTTTTGGTCAGCGGCATCATTCTTCAATCTCAATAAAAAATATTTAGTGACTCTCTTTCGCTTTTCATTCCTAACACCATTATTTACCTGAAAATTAGTGATATAATAAAAACATCTTTAGAACTTGCAGTAATCTTGCCAAGCGAGCTGGCTACACATTGTAGTAGATAGATGAATGATAAATATTGATTAACAATCTTTATTGATGTAAGGAACTACTGCTAACCTTGAAAAGTTACTGGAATAGTATCAGCAGGCCTGGGATGCCTCAACCATCAACGCTGATGATAGTAAATGGGAATTATCAGTTAATTGTAAATTGATTAATTAATAAGAGTTCAAGAAAATTATTAGTCGTCTTCAATTAAAATGCGGAAAAAATTGTTCTCCCACCTGAAATCCAAGAGAAGCAGCATATGCTGCTTGCCTGGTATAGGAATGCCGCTTGACAAGAGCGTGATCACTTTTCAAAAAACGTATTTCTTCCCAATACTTGTACATCATCGGTGGTTAATTAATAAATACTAAATTCACTAATTTGAGTTCATGTAAAGTAATTTCGACGCCGTCGCATTTTTTATGGAAGTGAATGATGATGGTGTAAATGACAAGAACAACGTTATAAGTATTATTACTTTATTGCTTACATAGACAGTTTACCAAAAATTGAAAATATATGAAAACCACCCAAAAACTAACCAAATTTTTATATGAGAAAATGTTTCGGAGTCCAGTTCCATCGTCGGTTCAAAATCATTGAACACAATGTTCTACAATCAATAAACTGACATTCTCATTGCAGATTTTAAATTATAAATTGACTAATGAATAAAAAATACATAAAATGGACAGGAGCAGAAAAGTCTATTTATTCAAAATTTTAAGAGGATAGGAATTGGAGGTGGCATTCAAACTAGGTTTCTGCTTAAAAATATACAGAATTATGAAATTCGCTGGTCAGGAACCCCGGTTGTGGAAGCTAAAACTATAAATCACTATCAAATACCGGGACGTTGCACTACGCTATATAAACACGTACAGATGAATGAGGAAGATGTGCAAGTAGGTTTCCTGTTCTATACTAAGATTTTATTCTGAGTTTAAATGGTAAGCATTTATTCGTGAAGAGCAGCGAGTTGCCAGACATTAGTGGTAATACAGAAACACATCCAAGAATCATGGAGGAAGATCGTACCAGTTGAGTTTCAACTGACAGGTTGGAATTGTTTTCACAATTGAGGCGTAGAACAATGCAAGAGAGCTGTAGTGGTGTGGTTCTGAACCCTTTATAAGGCTAAGCAAGTTAAGTGTTTGCAGAACTTCATTCAGCCAGAGAATCAGTGTGATATGAACAGCTCTTCTGATAACGATATGATACTAAACATCATTTTACCGATCATGACTTTCAGTAGGTCGCAGAGACCTACTGAAAGATCATTAGGTAGTTTAACTTTGACGCTGGAGCAGAGGTAGACACTATACAGATCGATCCTCTCCAAGGTATGGGAATCACCCAGCATCCCTGTACGAGCACGTGACCTAGCAACCCATTACAGTGGTGAACACTGAACAGACTCCCAATATATTCAGCCTAATTTTTACAAGTGAATAATCATTGGTAGATGATCTTCGCCACGAGGCTCTGTTGAGCAAAAGCCACCTCATACGTTGTTTTTCAGTAATAAGCGAAATACAGAAAAGTCTCGTCGGAAGCGCAAGCGTTTGAACTTTGAAAAAGGCGACTCGGTGAAGCAGTGAGTGCAGCTAATATTTCGGACTGTATCAAGGGCATGAATATGGCTGTGTCATGGTCATTTGTCATGGACACGGTTATGTCCACGTTTGATGCATGTGTTTCTAAGATAAAGCTTGGCATTTCAGACTTAAAAGTATATCAACGAAGGGTTCTCTTATGTTGAGGGCAATGCTAATGATGCATATAGACGGGGAGAATATAAGCCAATAGTATTAGCGGCAAGTACTTTCCACTTCAAATATTGGATTAATTTCTTATTCAGAGTAAAGTCGCTAAGAGCGGGAACTCGTAGTTATCAAGAATGTTTTTTTTTTCGTCTGAAAGCTACACCAGTTGGGCTGTAGCAGCTGCCGCTGCACAAGTTCACATCCGAAAAAAGTCTGTTAATCTTCAAGTTATCTCTCCGTCCCACACAGTCTTTCACTGGTCGCTCGACAAAAGTTTTTCATCTCTTCAGCTAGAGTCGCAACTATTCCACCTACTGCTTCAGCAAAAGCCTTCTAGCATATACCAGCGCTCCAAATGCTTCCTCCTAGCGCTACTTCACTCAACGGCTTCTAAATAGGCACAGACTGAGGAAAAAATACTGTTTAGCTAATACTTACCTCGTGAATAAGCAAGCATTTAGAGGGTAAAAATAACAGGATAAATTATGAGAAGAAATGGTTGCAATGAGAATGTGGTGAATGAGAATTCGACAACGAAAAGTGACTTGGGAGTTTATAGAATAGAATAGAGATGAAGGGTCGGCACTGAAGAAATAGGCCCATGGCCTGTTGCCGATTCTTATATTTTTCGTGACTTGATTCACAAGGGATCCGGCCCTTGGAACCCGATCTTTCCATAACTGACGATTGATTGAGATAGCTGCTGGACTTGTTGCCTGGTCCGTAATTTGCTAGGCATTTTAAGACTGAACATATGCTCCTGCATAGCTTCGTCTAGTCTGTTTTTGAAGATGTTCATACTCGGAGCGTCAACGATGCTATCAGGTAGGCTGTTCCACATGTCGGTGACTCGAAGCGAGAAGAAATGTTGTCGCATGGATGTGTTCATGCGCCTTTTTTAACCACTGCGGACAAATCTGACGAAATTAAAGCGATTGCCGATAAAATAAAAGTAATAATAAAAGAGAATAATTTCAAAACCAACTTAACTTAAAAACTTTTTTATTAATCAGTCGCACTACAATTAGTGAAAGAAATGCCTGGCCCTTTTCAAGCAAGGGATATTGAATGGGGTGAAGGAATCTTAAATGGAATGGAGTGAAGAGAAAACTTTTCGCTTGGTCACCTAATTTCGTCCCTTTTACACACGAAGTAACCTGAGCTCTGTCCTTTAAAATACCTAATCATTTAGTTCAATAATTATCGGCAGGTTCATGACCTGTGGGCGAAAAGTCGAGGACAACGGCATTACAGTGGGGTCGCCTGCCGAAGATCACCACTGCCCTGGATGTAATGGACCATCATAATTCCTGCCTTCCGAACGTAGCCTCAACACTTCTGGGCAATCATATCTAGGCCGTGCGTCGAACCAGCCCTCGGTCGAACGGCCACTTGTCGAAGGACGATAAATTTTGGAACAGAACTATGCTATCTGAAACCTAACCTCATATGCGGTGAACGTAATATTACGTAATTTAACGATGCCCGGAAGTCATATTCGATCCGCGGCCTGGTGGTGCACGGCAGATTCTATGCAAGGCCGTAGGAGGACAAAGCCGAGTGGTTCACGGCTGATTGGTAGATGTCCTGAGAGATCCAAGGCGTTCGATTCAGAGCTTGTTGGTGCACGGCTGCGCTCCCCTGTCCTAGTGTACAGCCTGTACAGGCTTACTTGTCGGATAGTCACCAAGCGGCCGACATTTGCTGGATCTACTTTCCGCCTGCACTGTCCCCGCGCACAAGCACCTACACATAGTTGGACAACGATGTGTTGCTTTCTTCGCTGTAGAAGCGGCCAATGGCACAGTAGCCCTTATTCAGTCATGGTGAGAGCATTTGTGCTGTTCTAGTGAAGTATCTTGGGTCAAGTGAATCATGGCATGTGTGAACGATAATTGGTCTAAGAAGAACCCAACAAAGAGAAGTCCAGACGATATTCAATTGTTCTTTGAGATATTCCAAAAATCTGAATTAATGCAAAAATTTTCGCCTTGTTGGCAACTTCAACAAAATGAAGAGAGAAACAAGTACTTTGAAACTGAAAGAAGACCTTATTAGAGGGTTGAATTATTATTTAGTTGTTCCCGCCGCATTATCAAAGGCTAGAATAAAGAGTATAAAAACAACGTACAGACTCAAGTTGTTGATGGTGATTCCACTATCCATTTTCACAGACCTCACTTGGCGGCTTCTAACGACGCACTGGCGGGTGCGAACGAGAAGATATCGGCACCTTATACAGTTATACTGTCTTCGCGTACAAGCTTTCTTGTATAGGCCGGTATTTGCCAGATCTGCTTGCCGCCTGCACTGTTCCCGCGGGGATCGCAGCCGTGGGTAACAAAATTGACTCGTAAACAGGCCCTGGGCCTGACGCCAACCATCAGCATGCAATATCTACACATAGCCTCAGATCAATGAGCTGTGGGTAACTCCGGCTAACAGTAAATCCGCTGTGCACAACACAGCCACTGCTTTACTGCGCCGGAGCCCAACTGGCCGGAGCGCAACAGGCCCTACCGCAACAGGCGGCGCAGGTTAGGTTAGGTTAGGTTAAGTTACGTTAGGAGTAGCTGTTGCGCTCCGGCCAGTTAAGCTCTGGCCTGTATGCGCTGCGGCCTGTGACTGAACGGCGCTGCTGTGGTGGGCGCTTTGTGTCAAAAGCCGTGAATATGCCCGGCTGCGTTACGCTCGGGAAGGTCTATGAATCGTACTGTGGACTTGGGCTATGCTGACCTCTAGCTATCCAGCCGACCCCGCGTACAAACACCGTAATTGAGCTGATGAACACTTGAAGCACGGACGCGCGTGCTGAACAAGGGAATCCTAATAAAGCCTTTTACAATATGTGAAAGTGATCGAATTTGCTTCAGAATGGATAAGCTTCCTAATTCCGAAGTGAAAGCGCTAACACACACTTCCGAAGTGAATGCATAATTTATGAATAAAAATATTAACTTGTGCGGTATTGTCAGTTTTCAAGAGAACTTACATTCCAGCTCGTTGCGTAAGCGTAGTCATATGAATTTTAATGTGTTAATTCATGCTTATGGTGATCAAGTATATTTCACGAGCTGTTGACTGAATCATTACATATCATTATAATGTTCTCGCTAAATGACTCTACCATAAGCTACAAAAGTATTCGCACGAAAAATTTCAGCAGCTCCGGATTTCGGAACTGTACATAATTTAATCCACATGAAGATAATATTCATGTCAGTGTGTCTTCTACAGATTATTAATTTAAATCAATAAAACTTGGATGTTATCAGAATGGGTAAAGATAAAAATGCTCCAAGAACTAAGGGAAACCAGAAGGTATGCTCTATGACTTCGGATTCAGTGCTGCTTAAATGATAACCTTTCTGTATAAAATCATAATTACTTCATAGCTAGCTACTCAAGTTCACAGCCATCATAAGTTTTGCAGAAATAAATCATAGTTTAGGTCAATTATTTTTCATTCTATGATGCCTGGTGCACAATTCTCTATATGACATTCTATGCACAATTTTGTGATGACCGATGATCCACTAATTTTTCGATAGGCCTAAGTGAAAATTTTTTCGCCTAACAAGGTAAATGTAATCAATATTCTTTGTTTTTAATCAATATTTTACCACGTTTTTCTTAGCTCGCTTTCGTGTCTGTGATGATCAAATCTTGCAATCGATATTTCACCAACTTTCCCATTAGCTAGCGCTCTGAATTCTGAAACTTTTAGGGAAGCTCAGCTCCCGATAACAATACAATCAATAATCAATAATTTGTTGCACGTTTCTAGGCGTATAAACTCTAAAGGAACTCACAAGCAGGGGTTGGAACCTTTAATGCACGTCATCCTCGAGAGGATATTTGTGTTTAGACCAGGCTGTAGAGTAGGGCCTTTCAGCTCGAGATATCGGCGTCTTTTCAAGCTCTCCATCAGCCACATCGACCTTAAATCGGCGTCCATGGCCGATCATAAACTATGACTCAGGCAGCCATCATGAGCCATGACTGATCATAAACTATAGATTGCTCGATCAGCCCCGCTGTCACCGCGCCCATTTTCAGCTTGTTTGATTGCTTGTATCTGTCACCTGATCACAATGTGCATACGTCTGGCAAGCCCAATGCTACTGCTGAAAGAACTTGTCAATCTATTGTGTTCTAACGTGATCTATTGTGTTCTAATGCGATCTATTGTGTTCTAACGTGATCTATTGTGTTCTGACGTGATCTATTGTGTTCTAAATGCGCCCCACGTGTTTCGTTTTAGATGTTGTAAAATATTTTAACTGAAATACAAAAGACCAAGAGAATGAAAGCAAACAGAGATCAGTAGCTGCCGAAAAAACATTTCCTACTTTTGAGTCCACATGAAAAACGTGGTCTTTAAAAATTTTTTTATACATTTTATTTCTTAACTGGAGCCTTTGCTTACCAAGGTTCTAATGTAAATGCGTTTTTGGGGGTCTCCCTAATAAAATTACCAACCCTACCACCAGGAATTGGAATTGGAATTGGCACTAGGAGCCCCCAGGTGTGGAACATGGGCACGCAGGATGTAATTTCAAAAAAAGTGATGGTCTTTGTTACCCCAGCTCTCGGGGTATCTTAGACTGGGTGGTAAAATCAATTATATTTTTTGGTAAAATAACTCCAAATAACTCCAGGTTTTGGTGCATTGTAGTAGAACTCTTCTAGTTACATATGCAAATGACAAACTTGAGGAAAGTGGCATAGTTTGCAGGTGGGGGGCGCCACCCCATAATGAGAGAAATGTGATGACCTAATGGCAGCCCTGATGGAGTAATATTGACTGGCTTGGAAATTAAGTTAAAATTACTATATATATATAAGACTCTGTAGAGTCTGAAACATAAAGAAAAAAACATAAATAGGCTGTCAAACATAAAATATGTTAAATATGGTAATTTTATATTAACTTCCAAGCCGGTCTATGTTACCCCATCAGGGCTGACATCAGGTGGTCTAAGTTCCCCCATTTGGGGGCGATGCCCCCTTTTGCAAACTATGACACTTTCCTAAAATTTGCCATTTGCATATGTAACTAGGAGAGTTCTACTACAATGCATCAAAACTTGGAGTTATTTAACCAAAAAAATAAAAAAAATTGGAGGGGGTACTCTGACAGGCTTTAAATAATAGCAATTTTTCATGGGTCACATTTTTAATTTTTTAACCTATTAGATATGCAAACTTTTTAAATCTTTCTATTGTGTTATGTAGCCTCAGTATTAGACCTTTAATGCCCACTGACAAAATTTTTCTATGTCAAATAGTTTTTGATTTTTGGGGGTTTTTGTTAAAAAAACAAAAAGTGGTCTAAGTTACCCCGCCGGTCTAATACCCCATTTTATGGTAATTAATGAATATGGTAATATCATATCAATAAAGGAAAAACAAGTAAAAATTGCAGAAAATGGCATTTATTTTACATCTACATCATCTACAATGAAAGAGGAAGACTTCAAATTACTGTTAGTAATAGATGAGTACACTCTGCATGCTTTAAATGTTTGAAATTGAGTTTGATTTCAAGTGTCCCTTTTTACCCCATTTCAAGATTAATTCAGGAGCCTTTTACATTGCGTTCAGCGCCTTACAAATAGCATATGGAATTTTTTGAAGATGCCATTCGATAGCTAACGCAAAGAGCTATAAAATGAACCTAAACATGTTTCTGAAATGTTTCATGGTAAGAAGTTATTAACAAAAAATGCTCAAAACCATCCCTTTTTACCCTGTTTGATGGTATACTATCAAAATTGCTTACAGTATTTTCTTATTAAAAAATTACCCAGCAACGCATTTGAAAATGGCTGGTGACCTTTTGGGCTAAAAATACATATCTTGGTGATGCTCCTTGCAAATGCTGCACCCTGGTTGGAAAGCAGGACCTGAAAGCTTGGAAAGGCCAGGAACTTTCCACTTTCAGTCAATTATATACAAATCCTATCCCTTTCCAGCTTTGATTGTGATTACAGCAATCCCTTGATTAACGCGGTTAATAAATCCCTGAATTTTACCGTGTTAAGCAAAACCGCGCTAATCAAACTTAAGAATATATGGGCATAATTATAATGAATCCTCAAAAATAGCAAAGTTACATAATAATTTTTTTTTCCACTAAAATTCATCATATTTTTTTCTAAATAATAAATAATCTTTTTTTCTAAATTTCAAGCTTAGTCTCCAAAGTGATATTTTTACGTTTAAGCGTTCCCTTTTTGTCCATAACTATGACGGTAATTTATCAAGGAAAATTATGTAGTTGGATAAAAATGAGCAGTAGATATGGCAGCGATCTTGACCAGTTGAAGACTAACGAGTAACTAGAGCACCGGCATGGCGCACTTACTGGCGAACATTGCCGAACTCGACCATTTGAGTTATGAACGAGACAAGGCGCGGTTAAACCGACTGTAGTCAGCACGAGTGCCTACGGAACGGGACCTTATTTAAAGAATTATTGGCTGAAATTCATAAAGTAACAACATTTGGCGAATTTTTCCAAAAGTCGTAACAAAAGTAACAACATAAGATCTAATAAGCAATAAGTAACACTTTTGTTACGAACATAACACCTCTGGCTAGAGGCGGGAAAATGATGCGTTGTGAAAAAAAAGTTGCGCTAATCAAAACTGGCACTGCGTAGACTAAGGGTAGGTCGCAAATTTTTTTTCCACGTTAATCAAAACCACGGTATTCAAAACCGTGCTAATCACGGGATTGCTGTATTCTTGTTTGCAGTCCATAATCCCATCAAACGATGGGATTGTGATGTTATCCCCTTTACAGCTCTAATTGTTTGATGGAATTGTAATGTCATCCCCTATCCAGCCGTGATTCAGTGGATGATTGATGGGATTGTGAGTTCATCCGTGTTGTCATTCCAGGGTTCATAGTTTGCAAGCAGCATTGCCAAGATACAAACTTTAAGCCCAAAATGTTGCCAGCTCTATTTGGAATTAGTCACCAGCATTATTCAAGATGTGTTACCCAGTAATTTTTTAAAAGAAAATGCTGCCAACAACTTTGATATTATATATTTTACTCTACTTGTACTGCAGCACTCATTTGCATTGCAACTGTTTTCTGGATAAGCAGCAGGGCATCCTGATACATCCAACATACCAGAAACCTGTTTGCACTTGCAGTCTTTCATATTTTCAATTATTTTCTAAATACATCCTATACAAATAATACAATCTAAGAATTCTTTGAAACTTTTTAACACAATAGGTACATTGTGATGGAAAATATTTACAAGCTACTGTTATTATTCATACCTATCTTGTAACTGAGATAATACTAATCAATTATCTTACACCATAAATCAGTTCACCATCAGTTGATTACACCATAAATCACCAGCACCATTATCTTACACCATAAATCAGTTTTTCATCATTCTAATTACTGATTAACAGATGTTTAAAAATTTTGTTTAGTATTCTTATAAATTCTTACGAGCAAATATACTTTCAACAACAAAGCCAAGACATCATGCAAATGTATCTGTAAAATGTATATATTTTATATATCAAATCAACTGCATAGAATGAAATTAATGCTGAAGGGACTGCAACAGCTGGGACAAAAATATGTACATTTTTGTAGGCAAGCAGCTGTAAAAATTTCAGAACAATTAAATGTCTAGAATATCATCAGTGAATCAGAATACCATCATATACCGGTAGGTACATACCAACAGTGGTGTACGTATATCTGCCATACAATATAGGAATACGACTGTGGGATCTTTTCATACTGGCATAAAAGAATAGTTTATACCAATGATTTTTTTTAATTCTGCATGAAATTCCAGATTGGATCTTTCTCAGGCTCTTTTTTATAAATGTCATAATTTACTTCACTACTAAATATTTTAAAGTTTGTTTACAAATAGAATTTTATTATATTTTTATAGAGTTAGAATAATTTTTACAAATTTTTTCAGCCTTCCAGTAGTGTGCGTTCTGCTGAGCTTCTTGGAGGCTTGAAGAGCAACGGTGCATTTCTGGGGTTTGGTGCTGCTGGAGGCTTCTCTTCAGTTTCTGATGGACATCGTGAATCTGATCTCACCATTACAGATGGCTTCAGGCTTGCCTTCAGGAAGATGGCTAAAAAAGATTCCATCACAAAAGTTAAAGTAAAACTTTAAAAGAATCAAGAATTCAAAGATGCTGTTAATTTTTCTAGCTTAAAAAATTTTCTAAACATTTTTTAACTCTTAGTACTTCAATTGACTGATGTGATATTGCATCTTCTATCGTAGATAAAATACAGAAAAATATATATTCCATGTCTGAGCCACAAGATTTTTAAATGCTAATATTTCAATCCTTCAGAGTGGCAGGGATCCATGTTGCAATTGAACATAGAACAGATGATTGGTAATTAGAAGAGTTAAGATAATGTAGCCTTAATTAAATGCCATGGATGTATAGGCATTTTTGTGTGAAAATTTTGAGTCACCATTCTTGGTAACTTCCTTGCCAATGGATTAGACTTAGTCCAAATCACCTGCCTCCTGTCAGTTCAATTTAATAGTTTGAATATTTTATTGTAAAAATTTTGAACTTGTAAAGTGTAAACCATGATTAATCACCATAAATTACAAATTTTACAAATGTGCCACATTAATATTGCAAATCCTTCCTTTTGTTCCATTCATGTTTTTGTATTTTTTTATTTCTTTTTATCTAACTACCTTCCCTCCCTAGGCTCTCCAAGAATTTGAGGAACTAATAAAAACAGAAGAGTTGAGCTCAGCAGAAACTGCCCTGCCATTTTGGCCTCGTCTGTATTGCAAACTTTCCCTGGACACTGAGAAAAAAGTATGTTTCCACACTTTGTCAGAATTTTAAACCACTTGTCTGTACTCAATGAAATTTATTTTATGCCTGAAATTAATTCTATGTAAGATACCTTATATACAGCACAATTTGTCTTTCAAACAAAAAGTTTGAAGAAAAGTTTATGAATTCTGTGTTTTTTTTTTCATTGGTGATAAGCCCACAGATTAGCTTCTTGGGAGACATAAAATTTTCCTTTTTGTAAAGAAAATTTTGCACATTCTTGTCCCAAGATTCATGTTGGAGATAATTACAACTATTATTTATTGTATCATAGGTACGAGAATGTGCTCAGATATGCCATGGACACCTGGCCATCAAGGTGGGCAAGTCAATGGCTCCACACCTCAAGAGTGTTGTGCCCACTTGGCTGCTTGCCATGAATGATCCTTACTCTGCCGCTGCTGTGGCAGCTAACAGAGCTTTCAAGGTAGATTACCTACTTCATGATTTCCTGCACTCTTGACTTAATTCCTTTTAGGTTTAATTTGTAAATTGCATCATGATTAATGAAAAATTCACAAGTATTTTAGCTGAAATTCATTTTATAATCAATACTTAGATGTTATGTAAATTGCTTATATGTATATGTGCATTGTATTTCAGGAGGTGTTTGCTGAGGACAAACGGCCTGGGGTATTGTTTCTGTGCAGCAAAGAAATATTTGATTTCATCCTAGACAATCTCTTCCAACAAACTGCTGACAGTCTCTCCGATCCCAAGTGAGTTCTGCAATCTTATAGAACCACCAATATTTGTCGATTTCATCTGTATTTCAGGGTGATTTATTGAACACTGTGTGAATTATCTCCTTTCAAGGGCCAAAATTCACTGTTTTTGTGAATGGTAAAACAATTTTTATGAATCCCATTCCAATTAAAAAATTATAATCTTTTTGTCAATTATAAACTATAACTGGGTGTTACCAGCATCCATATTCATGACCTAAATCATGAATCTAAACACTTCTTTTTTCCTAAGTTCGGATCTTGTGTCAGAGACTAAAGTTGATTTGATGAAGACCCCAATTTCTATTAATTACAGAGCTAGCACTTCCGTGGAACGTGAAGAGAAATACATTCGCGTGTTGTGCTGCAGTTTGGAAAGCATTGCTCTAGTGCAGCGCCTCACCAAACACCACACAAGTTTTGCCACTCAGATGCTGCCGGTGCTGTCCACCCTCCTGCACAAGGAAAATTTCTGGAAACTACACAAGCATCCAAACCTCAAGGTAAACAACATTTTGGTGTGTGAAAGTTTCTTTTTTTGATTTATTACATTGATCAAATGGGCTGGAAAATTTAAAGTGATAAGGGATTGGGTCCGTCTTATTTGAAGAATGATAGGTGTAGCATATTTATTTTTAACGTAGAATTTGGTTTTGTACGTAGAAGGGGTAAAATTAGATAACTTGAATACTTCAGTTTTGTAGCTTCATTTTATAGATCTCACTACATTTCATTACAAATAGCGCGTTATGTTGGGCTCTATTTGATGTTGTTTCAGGCTACGTTGTTAAGAACTACAGTATTTGTGGCGTGAAACTTTTCCCCCTCATTTCCTAATTTTGAATAGAATGAGGTTACTTATTGCTTATTAATTTATTTTAATTAATTGCTTATTGTTTTAGCTGTTCCAAACATCAACTATGAGACGACTTACAGTCACAGTTGCCATGAGTGTTGCCGCCTCAATGTCAACTACTAATGTAATCTCCCAGTGAATGTATTAGCTAGCGGTTGACAAAAATTTCTAATGAAGTGAATGAAATAACGCTAATTGATTGTTTTGTTTCACTATTAATCGGTTTAGTGGTGCAGTAATTATTTATAATTATTATTTTCACTAGTATACATGCCCTCAGGAGTATCATGACTAATGAGCCAGTATCATTACACACACAATGTTTGAGCAGATATCATCATTCACACTAGGTGTCCTGGTCGAAAATCTTGAGCTTTGGCCCATAGACATTGTGTCTGGACCCAATCCCCTGATTGTCCCGAGGTTTGGGTCCACAGACAATGTGTTTGCACCCAGGACGTACAATAGTTACGAGATAAATGATTGATTGTTAGGAGATAAATGATTGATTGTTACAAGATAAATGATTGATTGTTAGGAGATAAATGAGTGATTGTTAGGAGATAAATGATTGATTGTTATGAAATAAATGATTGATTGTTTGGAGATAAATGATTGGTTGATTGTTAAAAGATAAATGATTAATTTATTGTTACGAGATAATTGATTAATTTATTGTTAGGAGATAAATGATTGATTGTTTGGAGATAAATGATTGATTGATTGTTAGGAGATAAATGATTAATTTATTGTTACGAGATAAATGATTAATTTATTGTTAGGAGATAAATGATTGATTGTTAGGAGATGAATGATTGATTTTTAGGAGATAAATGATTAATTTATTGTTAGAAGATAAAGGACCTCCGCGTGAGCAGGTGCGGTGCAGTTTCTTCGAGTGCGTGTGCGAGGTGACCAGGAGCGGCGGGTGCGACGTGCGCGCCGCGAGTCTGGCGGTCCGCGCTGGACTCAGTGACGCCGACGCTGCTGTTGTGCCGCACGCATACGCTGCCCTGCTCCAGCTTGCTGACACTCACAAGGTCAGGCTCTATCACTTATTGTCTTGTGTCTAATTATTTATACTGCTAAATAATATCTAAAATATTGTTCAGCAATACAGGCCCGTCATTACCACACTTGTCTTTAACTTCAACGCTGCCCTGCTGCAGCTCGCTGACACCCACAAGGTCAGCCTCTACAACTTATTGTCTTGTCTAATTATTGCTACTGATAAAATATTGTTCAGCAATACAAGCCCGTCATTTTTTCACTCGGGTGTTCATTGATGTGCCGCACTATTTCATGGGCCATCATGGTTTATTTTTATTATTTTCATAAGCATTACTACCTAGTTGTTCTTAAATTTTACCGTCACTAACAAAATTCTCATATGAAATACATTTTACTTAAAATTTATTATTTGCGATAGCGGCATAGGTTGGTCTCGGCTGCTCTATTCGTTACAGATTTAATGTTGCTATTTTTTGGTCGTTTTCATGTATTTATTGATGCATATCATCATCTGCATGGTGACCGATGGACGGTAAGGCATATTGTTTTTTGATTCCTAATTTCAGGTTATGAAAACTATCCGGTTTTATTTTTGTCTGCTGTATATGTGCATTTGTCTATTGTCTCTCAATTTGTGTCTCTAATTTGTCTCTTGTCTCTCAGGTACAAGTATTTCGAGGAAAATATTCTTATTCTTATTTTGTGTACCTACATTCATAAGGTAGCTAAGCTTGTGTTTATCCTTTATATGGTCATTATTGATTCATAGACAAAATATTAATGTATTTCCATTGTTCCAACTGCTAAAGAGAAATGATCGTTGTTTCAAATAAGATATTTTTATTATCTTAAAGCTGTGTAAAATGAACGACGATTACTGAAGAAGACTGACATTTTATTCATTCTTCATGCATATGAATGCTAATGGCTAATTCTTCATGCATATGAATGCTAATGGCTAATTCTTCATGCATATGAATGCTAATTCATGCAGCTGCATTCTAATTGGAATGAATATCTCAGGAATGTTGGGAGGAGCTTGGTGACAGCAGCCGCAAGCCTCTGAGCGAGCGCCTGCTTCGCCTCCTACAGGAGAAGTGCAGGGGCGTCGCTGCAGAAGTGCTGCCTCTGCTTCTGCCTCTCCTGGCAGTCATGCCTCGCACCGCACTAGCTCAGCCTCAGTCTTTCTACATGAAGTTGTTGAAGCAGATCTATGGCTTGTGAGTGATGCGTTGTTACGAAATCATTATGATTTACTTTGATTGTAATTACTTATTGCAAATTGTAGCTTGCTCCTTCCTTAAAGTAGCTTGTGTGAAATAAAGATTTGTTTGCCATTGCGTTGCGTTGGCCTGCTTTCGGAATAAATTCTAAAGTATATATTAAAGCTTATTTATGTCAATTTATTCATTTCAGATACTGCCTACATGGTAAATAAGCTGTTGAATGTTTCATTAAATAAACAAAGCAATGATGATGGATGAATGGTATTACAGAAAGGAATGTCTTTTTATCGCATTTTCTCATTCATGGAAAAAAAGCGCTATTGTGCTCGCCATGTACGTCCGTCCGTCCGTGACTCCACGTTTTTGTCGACAAGAAAATGCGCTCTCTGTCACTCACTGCAGTGAGTACTGATTTAAATTTTTTAAAAATATTTTTACCATTACAGGATAGAGCGCAGTGAGGAACTGCAGAGCAGACAGGAAGCGACAGTCGCGGTCAAGACGCTCTTCGAGTGCGTGCGCCTGTTCAGTAAAGATTCTGAACTTGAAGAGGGCTTCTGGCAGCAAGTTATGACTGAGCTGGTAAGGGAAAATATAAATTATATCTGCCCTTGAAAAAATTGTTGGCTGTAATGACGTTGTATAACGTATTGCTTCGAGAAATTGATTTGTTGATATTGTACTCTCTTGACATTCTAAAGCGATTGTCACAATAGTTATAGACGTTCCTAGATTCTTGTTGTGTGTTATAAATTTTCTGGACAATGTTTGTTTATTTCATTATTAAAACAAAACTTTTTATTATAGCTAGGCAGCGCTATGCTGCTTTCCTTGAACTCCGGCAAGCAGCTCGACAGCGAGGTTGTTTACGAAGAACTGGTCTCGTTGTCGAATTTCTGGGCACGAAACCAATTGGACCAGACCGTTCTGGACGCTCTTTGGAACACTTGCTTCCATCACTGCCTTGGTGTATTGACAATCAAGCAACCTTTGCAACTAAGGCAGATCTTGCTGCTATTGCAGACAATACGCAACCCACAGCGTCATACAAAGTCCAAGAAAAGTGGTGTCAAGTTTAGGGAGTGTAAAGTTATTGACGAAAGTTCGAACAAAATTGTTCAAGAGAAGTCGGGTGTTCAAGCAAGTTCCCAGGAAGAAGGCTCTCCAAAGGATACTGATAAACATTCCGAAATGAAAGACCAAGAAAATGATTTACGGACTATTACCGTAATTCCTAACCCCTCCGATGCTGATTTATTTAAAAATCAGGAGAATAACGAAAGTTCTCCGCTTCGCAGAAAACAGTCTATGGGGGCAAGCTCTAAAGAAATGTTCATATCTCAGTTCATCAACAGCTCTGAGGTTATAAGGGAACTTGTCACATTAAGCTGCCGCTTATACAATCAAGAAAACGAGGATTTAAGCAGCAAACTTTCACTGCTGAACATCTTCGTTGAGTTGGTCTCTATTTTCCGAGACGTTCGTCCTTACGATCAAGTTCTTCCCGAAGATGGTGCCGGCTCTTGTTGTCATTTCCTGATGGATGTGTTGGTTCCTCTGCTCGGGTATCCTGACTATGCCGCTCAGCAGCTGCTCACCAGACTGCTCCATGAACTTCTGCTCACGCTCAGCGATGAGCAGCAAACTCAAGTGCTCGCTGTCGTGCTCGTGAGTTAACGCGATTCATTCGACAATTTTCGTGGTTTTCAATTATTTATTTATGTTATTTGATTGTTATTCAGGAAGTAATCAAGATTTTTTACCTTGGACCTGTACCTGTATCATGGCTTTAAATCCAGATTCGAATGCCTATTCAAATAATAGTTGAGGCTTGTCTCTACCCGTTAGATGGCTTACGAATTCCGAATTTTTAAGGACAAAGTTCTTTTGGACCTCATGCACCACAGAGCACGCGGTGCCCAACTGCCTCAGTTGTGGGGTTAAGTTGATATATAGGAAGGTTTCTGCCCTCATAATTACTTTCTTTGTTTCTTTCGTGTGGGTGATCGACGTCACGTTTAAGCGACTACTTGTAGAAATGTATGCGTTTATTTTGCTATTTCCTTGTCTCTCCTACGTCTCTCTAAGTCTTTAACGCTGCTATTTTTTCATCAGCTTTAATGTGATTGCGATCTTGGTTGATTGATTGATTGATTTTTATTTAAAGTAATGTATGTAAGCCCTTTCTTATATGTTGAAGATATTTATTCTGTGCTGACTGTAGTATGCGATTTTTTGATAGCTGATGCGTTAGTACTTAGTACTAAATCTTGTGTCCATCATTCTATTACTAAACTCTGCTCGTTAGATTTCATAATAACTCAATGGCAAACTTTATTTTGATTTATATGCATCAATTTTGCGGTCAGAGACTAATTCATTTTATTCTATAAACTTGAATCTAAACGCATACTTTTTAATTTAACAGAAAGGCTCTACTGTTGAGGCGACGCGTGCTCTGCTGGAGCACATCTCAGTTTACCATCACCCGCCATCACCACCTCTCACGGAGTGGCTGTCATCAGCCCCTCTTGGAGCGAAGCTCGTGTCGCTGCTCAAGGAAGCTTTAGCAATCAACTTCGCCTTGGCATACGAGCAACAAGAGATGCAAATAGAGGAACAGCAACTCAGACGCAAAAAAGGCAAAAAGGATAACACTGGTCGCAGAAGCAATGATAATATTGATGAAGAAGAAAGAGGGAGCAATGATGACGGAGAAGCCATGGTGAACGCCAAGACCCAGCGCGGACACCTCATTGCATTGTTCCAATTGGTCCTGTCTTCTCAAGTCACGGCGGCTGACAAGACTTTAACTGCTGGTAAGACATTGTTTGCGGACTAAATTCATAAATTTCCGCCTCTGCTCCGTGTTTTTAATTTAAAATCCATATACTCATATTTATCATCTTGTACATTGGCCGTAAATTTGCTTAAATGTATCTCTTAAGTAACTCAGGAGTAAATGTTTTTGTGTGTATTCCATTAATTGCTAAACTCCTGAATGAAAGCACCAAAATTCCTTGGGACAGCTCGTCGCCTGGAGTTCAGCGCGAACTACGTGTCTCAGGTGCTGATGGTACTTTACTCGTCGCTGCCCAGCGAGCTACACATCGACAACCACCAAGACACGGCACAGAGCATCGTCAGCAACGTCGAGCTCGTCGTGCAGCTCGCCAGCACCGTCTTCAGCTGTAGCTCCTGCTGGCTCCTGCCTCACTCCACGGACTTGCTGCTCGCTCTTTTCTTGCTCCTCTGCCCTGTCGATGTTTTGCTCGCTCAGCCAGAAGCAGACAGTGAGTTGAGATTTTACGTGAAGTCCTATTTACTTGTCAGCAATTTCAGCCTTCACAGATATTCTCCAGGGATCAAATGTCTTGGGTGCCTATACACTGTTTTTAAATCTGTCTGTTAAGGCTTTTTCATTCATGTTTATTATAAAAGCAATAATTTGATAACTTCTATATTTCGTATTTGACGGCTACATTCATAATGCTCAAGAAGCAACAAGTTCAAGAACAATTCCTGAGATTGTCTGTCAAAACATTTCTCTTTCTAGGTGTTCTATTTTACGGTATTTTTCATTTATATTGCGCTTTTCTTACAACTGAACATTTTATTTCTTCCTCAATTACATTTTTCTCCTATTTTATTCAGAAGATAACGACGAGTCAACTGACGTCCTAGTCGGAAGCATTTTACCTGAGAAACTCATCACGCGATTGCGATTAGTAGCCTTCGGTGCCTTTGAACAGCTTGCTTTGACAGCGGTGTCTATTTCTGGTACTGAGAACGTGAACATTAAGGACGAACTGGACGTGTTCCTCAAGAATCTGTTAGGGCATATCAAGACATCGCTCTACAATCCCGACTGCAGCTACAGAGGAACTTCTCACTTGGCCACCCTCACCAGCGAGTGCCTGTTGATTGTATCATCCGCGGCCGCGGACCAGGACTGTGATATTCCTCTGGACCAGCAGCAAGTGAGAGACGCACTCACGATTCTTCTGCCCTCCGAGGGTGACTTGGTCGAGTGGGAGACGCAAATGAGCCACGATTACCTCGTGCCTACCGCACTCGTTGGTTCCTGCAGCTTCCGCAAATGTGAACTCCCTACAACACTCCAGGTTTGGTCATCTTTCCTTCTTAATGTATTGTTCCCCGAATAAACTCCTATCATTCATGAAACAGGTTATTTCACTTTATTAATTAATATTCGTTGTTATGAACGAGATTTACAGCATCGGACCATCATATGACCAATATATTTTTTTCGTAATGTCTAAGTCAAAATCAAAGATATTTTTCTATTGGCAATTATCTTAATTTCTATTTGTAATAATGCTTAATGTCTCAACGTTAATTTTATCTACTAAATTTTTTATATTCTTCTTGCTAATGTCTTCTAATTTAATCTGACTTCTGAATATTGTGTACATGTTATACTAAATCTATGTATTGTACAAAAAAAACACTAAATCACGAAAACAATACCGGTAAATTTATTCTTTGTCGTGTACTGGTGTTGAACAAAATTCATACAAACACTAACAAATATATGTATTCTTTGTCTTGTACTTCTGTTGAAATTTATAATTTTTTTTTTTAATTTATATTTTTTGATCAGAAGACGATAGGTGGCGACAGCTACTGCCGCACGGCCGTGTTCTTGGGCTCCGTGCTACTCAAGCTCTGCGGCGACGCCAAACAAAAGCACGATGACGACACAGCGCCTAGTGACGGAGTGCCTGCTGAAGACGCGGCCCTGGGGGAGGTCGAGCAGCTCCTCCTTGAGCTTGAGGGTGAAAAATCACCAGTGGCTTGTGAGCAACAAGCCCACGCTGGTGACGAGGAAGAACAGGTAGAGTTTCAAATGATCAAGTTCTGCTTACCTAGCCAATCGAGTGGCGTGAATTCTTTAAGACCTGTTAAAATGTAGTATATCATTTCTGATCACAATGGTAGAGATGTTCATCATTTTTGTCAATGTTATGTCAATGCTTAGAAATTGTAATATTGTTTGATTTTAAATTTTTCTTCCAACTCATCATGAGGAAAGCGATACATGAAAAAAATATTTGTTTTCATAGCAGATTTTGAAGCTTCCGTAGAGAATGATCCCGCTTTCTGTCCTGCCTCTTTTTTACTAGCGTACTTTTTGAATTCAAATCCTCTGAATTATTTTCAGAGGATTCTCAAATATACTCCCTCTCAAAAAGTTGTTTTGTAAGTAATGTAAGTACCCATTACCAACACTAAATTTCATTGGACTGAAATGTTAGATATGTTAGATTTCAATACAAAAAATTTATTGAAGTGAGCATGTATAATAAATGAAAATACCAACAGGTTTCCCTGGGTCCGTTCTGCCGTCTGGCGTGCGTGTGCGTGCACGCTGCCTGCTACCTGGACACCGTCGTCGCCCTGCACGACGCCCTCAACCTCCGTCACGTCCCTGCCGCCCTTCGCGCCACCGCCGCCGCTCTCAACGTCAACACCAACGCCCTCGTCAGTAGTGATTGTCCACTCTATATCGCTGAGCAAGATTACATCTATAAACCACTTTGTTTGAAGATTAAGCTCTGACGATGTAAATAATTTTGCTGACATTCATTTTTAAGCTGTATTTCTTGTCTACTGTTCAATTTTATATGTGCTTAAACGAGTTATTTCATTGTTTATCCCTTCTTTATATTCTTGTCCCCTGTGTCCTCACATTTGTATTGTGGTTTAATTTGTAATTGCCATTACAGTTGCGGCGGCTGAACACAGGCAACGTGCAGCAGATAAGTCAGATCGTGCGCGACATGGCGGGTGAGAGCGACACTGGTCTGTGGAGTGTCACACTACGCCGCTTCATGGCACTCTGGCACCACCGCGTCAACGCGTCCAAACTCCTGCACACGCTCAGTGCCACGGCATTCAATGCCACTGCTGTCAAACAGGCAAATTATCCTAACGAATACTGAGATAGTGTTAACTCATTATTATTATTATTATTATTATTATTATTATTATTATTCTACGAAGCATTTACCGTGACGTCTGGTTCAAACGAACTTCGGGTGCACGTCGCACATAAGATTAATAGCATAAATTGATTTATTGTTATTAATTCATTATTGATCTGCATCAAATAATGAATAATTAACAATAACAACTCATTATTTAAGAGTTTTATCGCGTGGGAAAAATGTAAGATGGATTTATTACTTTGGTTATTCTGTAGCTTGGCAAATTTTTCTATTGAATTATATTTCTTGGAATACTCTAAATTCAAAGGTTTTTCGCGACTGGATAGATGTGGATATTAGAATAGAATCGGCACTGAAGAAATAGGCCCATGGCCTGTTGCCTATTGTTTTGTCTATTATTTCGTGAGTTTAGCAAGTATTTTGCCATGTACGGTAGCCTTGAGTAAAATTTGTGTTAGCTTAGAATGGATAAATCGACTAAATGAAGCATAAGAGATAGAAAGGTTTATGCAAGCGAATAATTGTTAATTGTTAATTGATTTGTTTTAATTGTTAATTGTTTAGTTAATTGTTCCAAGTACTGAAAGTGATAGTTTGGTTTGAAAATATAGCATTTAGTGAAAAATGTTGTATGAAATACGGTATGTCTAGAAACCTAATTAACTCTGCAGAGGGGTAGATTATTTGTGATTTGTATAAGAAAGTTAAACTGGCAGATTTACCCGATGCATCAGAAACCGTGTTTTTCGAACAGGAGTTGTTTTATGTTCGATGCTTTGCAACATGAATGACATACACAATACAATGCGAATCTCAAATCTAAGAAATTTTTAAATTACTCATTTGTTAGATTGGAGATTGTAAGTAGGTTACAGATTCACTAGGATAAATCCAAGTATAGGTTATTTTTTTCTGGTCGCAGGTGTTGCTCCAGTTCGTGCCGGCATCAGAGCTACTACCGCTCCTTGATACGGAGGTGGTCAACCTGCAGTCGCTGAGTGAAGACCCGTTCAGTGGGGCGGACGTCCTCGCCGTGATAGGTGGTGCGCTGCTGCGCTGCCCTGCAAACCACTCACGCCACCATGTGCAAGCTGTTATGGACGTCTTGCTGCAGTGGTGGAAAGAATCGCCCACGATTTTCCTGTTCGCACAGTACGTTCGTCAAAAGATTTCCATGAAAAAACATCCCTATCATTAAATTGTTACAAACCTTTTTTTCCATCCTGTCTCCGAATTGCAACTCTTTACATGGCTTGTACTAAGCACATAGCTCGTTCTCCTTCACCTGTGTTTTTAAGTTAATATTCATAATGTTTCTCTTATCATTTTAGTCGCAGACATTCCTAATTGCTATAGGTATATTTATTTTAACTCTATTTTAAGGATATGAGGTTGTGTTGGAATCTTTTAAGAGTTATTACAAATGGCAACCTGCAAACTGTTCTTAGGGACGTGGACTGCATCACGACGCGTGATGAGGACATCAGTGTGGTGGTGAAGGTGGTGCGTGTGGTGAGGATTGTGGTGCAGCGGCACGCTCGTCACTTGACACCACTTCACTGGGAGCGGCTATTGTGTGCCCTCACGTCCTGGGTGCAATCAATGGGCGACTCCACTCGGGTAATTCTGTGATTTATATTTGATTTTTAATATAAATAACTCCTTTGAAAAGTAGCTGAAATTTAGTCTAAGTTGGCATCAATGGCACGAGTTCTGTTTAGTCCATTATTCCATGAAATTTCTGTTTCGTTTATATTATTATGAACTTATATCTTTTTAGTGAACGTGACTCGAATGATTTACAATTCTTTCATTTTCTCAATCTCTGACAAATACTTTGGCTAAAACGATTATTATATTTTCTCTTTAATCGTTTTTTTTTGTAACAACGGAATTAGGCGTTTTGTCAAAGAAAATTTTTCTCTATAGTTGAGCAGGAGAGTTGTTTCGAATTTTAGCTATAAATAATTTAGCTCATATTTTACGTGCAAAATATGATGGTGTAAAATATGATGGTGTAAATATGATGGTGTAAAATATGATTGTCTCAAAATATGATGGTCTTAAGACTTATGGTTTTTGAGCAGCAGAGCGTAGAGAGAAGCAGCTCGTTAATGTCGCTGCTGTGCTGCGTCGCTGAATGCGTCGCCGCCGTCGAGGCCGTCATGACCGCCCTGGACACCGCCAGTCCTGCCGTCAGTTGCTGGCCGCGTTAAGTTGTTTTGCTCAAACAGATTTGCTCTTCATGTCATAATATCCTCTCTTATTCCTCTCAAATCTCCTGGTTTTGGCAAATTATTTATCTCTCCGTACTCCTCTTACTTCGCTCTTTTGCCTCCTGTTAGCATTTTTAGCGCATTTTCTCATTTATGGAAAAAATGCCCTATTGTGCTCGTCATGTCCATCCGTCTGTCTGTGACCTCACGTTTTCGTCGACGAGAAAATGCGCTCTCTGTCACTCACTGCAGTGAGTACTGAGTTACATTTTTTATTTAATTTTAACGTATTTTCTTGTTTTTATTTAATTTAACGTATTTTCTTTTTCCCTTGTGTCGTCTCATTTTCCCTAAATCTGTCGTATTCTCATTGCTTCTGGTTGCTTTGTTCTCCCATTCTTCCCTGGTATTTCTTTCTTTCTATGTATTTTTTCTCACTGTTGAATGTTGTTGTCTTTTCAGTACTTTTTGACATTCTCTACCATATAGGTGATTGCATCACAGCAAATGATCTCCAATTTCATCGTAAATCATCCATAAATATTTTGTTTTGTGCTGTCACTCAGAGTTCTTATGTGAGTAGAATTACGCAGTATTATTTAGCATCAAAACAATTAGTGCACAAGAATATTGAAAGACTTCATCAGCAGCTGCGTTAATATTTCAGGAGCGCAGCGAGTTCCCTGAGAAGCTGCAAGAGGAATGGGAGGAGTTCTTCAGCAGCTTCCTGCACTCCGTCCTGCTGCCGCTACACTGTCACCTTGCCGGTGAGTTCCGGTTTAATATTCAAAGCTCTTGTTAATATTTTACGTTGATGCTCTTCCTAACCTTCGGTTGATCATTAAAATTGTAAACTTCATTACTAAACTTGTAGCAGGAGCAACATGTCTTAGTCGTCAGTACATAAAATGGCTCATCCAACACGACGCTTGGACGTTATAAAATTTGAACGGTAGCGTTATAATTTTTTATAGTAAATGAGCAGTTTCAGTAAATTTTATGGAATAATCTCGCTTGCCATTAAATTTTTGTCAGAGTTGGTGTTTCTTTTGACATTTCGCCTACTTAAGGTAACTGTTGTAATCAGGCGTCTCGCGATGATAGGCATTGAAAGCACCGGTCATATCTGTATACATTTGGTTATAAGAGTCGTACAATAAAACATATCATTTGTGGATGGAGTGTCATAATAAAATTTTCTTGTGTTTACATGTAAATTAAATTTAAAGTCGTGCGCAACTCCTGGCATGATGCTGTGTGCAGACCGCTACTGCAGTCCTGAGCGGCGCAGCGTGCTGCTCTACTGCACGTGTCGAGCCCTGAGTGAGTACGCTGCTGCTGTCCCGCTGAGGGAGCTGTCACGGCACGCCCTGCCTCCCCTCCATCATCCCAAGGACGATGAACGAACTCTCAAGCTTCCTGACAACCTACAAGTGGGGAAAAAGTTTATTAACTGTATAGATCCTACTCTTCTGGTTAATTTAAAGACAGTTTAGAGTAAACTAAGTGACCCGCGTGCAAATAAAATTCACAACGAACATAGAAGGGTGGCAAATTGTGATAAGAGGTGCTATATTTTTACTATTAAAAGCATGATTATTTAAAAATAATGCAATTTCAAGTAGAACGGAAATGCGTTTTTTCCAGAAAAATAAATTAATGTTAAATGGTGTTGAAAATTTTAATTTTTCTTATTTCTAGCCCCGCTTATTTCGTAAACGTGAACACTACTATGTTTGGTCAGGTGCTGCTGAACCATCTGTGCGCGGGACTCGTGTCATGCCACCCTGTGGTGAGCGGCACCAGTCATGCTCTTCTGGTGCGATGCTTGCCGTCTGTCATGCAGCAGCTCAACTCAACTGCCGCCCCTAAAATCTCAGAGAAAGAAGGTGCACTGACGGAAGAGCTTGCATTGCCTAACGTGCTCATCCGACTCATCGTTCAGGTAAAGATTTGCTATACTAATGTGAAAATTACTTGAGTGAAAATGCTATTGTTACTCTAAATATGCGTGTGAAATTCAGCTATATGATTCTGATGTAAGAAGATTTCGTCTTCTTGGTTCCGGGGGAATGGTTACGTTTTCGGTTAAATGGCGCAGCAAAAAGTCTATAATGAGGAAACTTTTAGCGTATTCGGTAGAATTTTGATCAAAGTAACGTGCGCGTTATTGAATGTATGTCTTATTCGTTCAAGGTTTGCCTTTATCAAGTTCTAGAGTTACAACCTTAGTTCGATAATTGTACCCTTCGTCGAAACTGCGGAATAAATTCATTCTTACTGATCATTTTCTTTCTCAGTTTATTGACTCAACCAGACAGCACGTGTGTCCAGCACCTCTTTTATTGTGAGAATTGCGAGTTATCAAAATTTCTTATATTTTACATTTCAGCTGATCGCCTTTTAACGTGTATTTCTCAATAATGTATACAGTGTGGGAGCATAGTGTCGGCGGTGTTGGAAGATCGGCCAGTGTTGGGGGAGCGAGTTGTGGTGCTCCCACACACGGACTCCCACAGCTACGTCCTCGCCTACTGCCTGGCATGGCACGCGTGCTTTACTGCTCTCCTCGCATGTCCTGACGACGTCAGGCCTCTCTACGCCTCCGAGTTAAAGTAAGAATAAGGTTCCAACACGATGCCTGTTCTTGTGTAGATTAGTATTCGGCATTAAATTTGCGAATCAACATATATACTTTCATGAATATTAACTTAGGGGGAAAAAGGCATCACACCTGTATCAAACAGCCTCATTTCTTCATCGCATAAATGCCTGATTTTCGTCAGTCCTTGATGAAATGAAGTTTGACCAGCGGTTTTGTCAGGCGGCGATATTAAGCGTCGCCTGACATTATATATATTCGTACCCGAGGACATGGATTCGTTGACAAGGTGCGTTAGGGATAAGTAAGACAATATCTGTCTAGAACTTATCTTGATACGGGGTGGTAATACATGAGAATTATATTAGAGAGATAAGGCTAATACGTCGACCGTTAGGTTTGAGAGGCTCTAACGCGAGTTACATGACTGCTTACTTGTCAGTTACTGGGGGCCTTCCTAAGGTTCCCAGTTTTTTTTATAGACCCGTGACTTCCGCCCACTACTGGGGTCTTGATTGTGTGATGTTGTCCATCCTGACTCAGGTCTAGTAATTTTTCATCAATCTACACAACGTTTAGCGAATATTACATCTCAGTTGCAGGTGATCTAATCCTAGAATATAATTATAATGAATAGATTGAGACGCCTGATTGACATCGGACAGTTGCAACGTAGAACATCGAGGCTCTCGTCGCAATGGATCGACCTGCAGTGAATTCCCCATTCTTGAAATTCATAAACAGTTTATGTTATAAGGATTTCTGTAACTGACATCGCGTTATGCAGGAATGGCGACCTGCTGCCGCTGCTGCTGACGATGCTGGTGAAGTTGATGCCCCCGCAGCATCACTTCCCTCGCAGATGTCGTCTCGCTTCACGCGACCCTCCGCCGTCCATGCTCACCACCTCGCTGGACCTACTTAACCCTCAAGGTTGGTAAAGTTTCCAGTATTTATCAAAAGTTGACAAAAATTATTTATTGTGCAAGGCAGTTTCTTTATGTCAATCGAATATATATATATATATATATATATATATATATCGGTATAATTCGGCAGAAGCTTTTCTTTTATGCAAGTTTGAACGCATAGAGTAACAAAATTTGGGTTGACATATGAACGAAATCAAGTAAATTGGATACCATTCAAATAATGCTAAAATTTCGTTAATGTGATACATTTCGTTAATGTGTGTATCACATTAACGAAATTTTAGCATTATTTGAATGGTATCCAATTTACTTGATTTCGTTCATATGTCAACCCAAATTTTGTTACTCTATGCGTCTTTAACTTGAAAATGAATGTTGTACATTCGAAACGTCGTTCAATATTAAAAATGTCTATCGGTAATTTGATTTTCAATCTTCCAACACCTACGAAGAATTTAGTACGACTTATTGAAAAAACTAACAAGAAGCTAATATATATATGTGTGTACCAGTTAATATGGTAATTATTATCGTTAAAAGCTAGAATTTATTGAGGAAAATAGCGTTGATAGCATATTTTTAGTAGTACTTTATGTGATATTTTATACATACTGTGTTAATTTTAAGAATCCTCTGTAAATGACTTCACCTAAATGATTTGAAAGAACTTGCGGATTGCACTGTCAAATGCCGTACATGTGAATGACTGACCATTGGAAACTCACAATTTAATCCCATGGGGATTAAATCCATTTGATTGGCTCACATATCGGCATTTCTTCATCACATCCTTCATTTTATACTTTATTCTGCAACAAACTTGTTTGGCTGTATTTATTTATCACATCCTTCATTGTATCATTTTTCCTGTAACTAATTTATTTAACTGCAGAGTGCGGCACGAGTTACGTAGTGTGGTGGGTGGCGTGTCAGCTCTACCGCCAGAGTCTGTCGCTCTTCCCCTACTGGGCACGGACCTGGTACCACGCGCAGTCCAAGAAGAACTCCGAGACCATCAACGTGTCAGTTGTAATCTTTATTGCTTGTGTGTTGCTTATCAACGTGTCAGTTGTAATCTTTATTGCTTGTGTGTGGCTTATCAACGTGTCAGTTGCAATCTTTATTGCTTGTGTGTGGCTTATCAACGTGTCAGTTGCAATCTTTATTGCTTGTGTGTGGCTTATCAACGTGTCAGTTGCAATCTTTATTTGTTTGATCAAGTGCAGCAACAACTTCTGATCGATGCATCCATTGAGATTAACAACTTGTCAATTGTACGCGTGATTACACGTGGTGTAAATTTGTCTTTTTTCGATAGGTGCTCTTCCTAAAGTTTTCTTACTAACTCTTCCTATGAATGCCAAATCATTCACTGCTGGATATTGTTAATATGCCAAATCGTTCTGTGGAATTTAATTGAGCTCATCATTAATACATATATGTTCCCAGTGGTTGAGGCTAGTTCTCTAAATTTCGATTTTAGTTCTTTAGTTTAACACAACTAGCGATGTCATCCTGTGTGTTTACGGGACATACGGGTCTATTGTATCTATTTTGATAGTTTCCAATCCTTAACTAATTTGATAGAAATTAGTTTTTATTTTGATGAACGACTTTCTAGTTACGCTAATTAACGATCGTGGAGTATATTTTGATTTTGTTCACGTCTGCAGGTTCACAACGCAGCATTTATCGCCGCTGATCATCGCGGAAGAGTTGGCTGCCATTCGAGAGTTCAAGAGCGCTGACGATATTGTAACGGTACGCTATGAGATGCTGCGATAAGTTCGAAGAATTTTAATTTCTCGTTTTAACAAGCTGTTTTTGTCAGATATTTATGTTTTCCGGACACATCAGATCTGGTGAATGTCATGTTTCATTTTTTATTTATGATTTTTAATTTAAAGGCGCTTATATGAATTGGGCGTTTTTCTGCGCAGTAAAGCATTTATCTGCTGCTCCAATATATAATCGGTATAAATATCTTTTATCTATATTCAGAACTTGAATTCATTGTTATTTTTTTGCATGGTAGGTGCGTGTTCGGTCTCAGCGAGAAGTGGTCGCCGTGTACCGCATCGATGAGTCAGACTTGGAGCTCACACTCCAGCTGCCTCCCAACCTCCCCCTCGCTCCCGCCTCCATGGTCCACTCCGAACACTCCGGTGTCTCCTCAAAGCTCTGGGAAGGCTGGAAAAGTGGGGTGAGTTTGCATATGTTGTTGTAATTGCTTATCTTGGTGGTTGCGATTAGGAAAGAGGGTGATAGGTTTGTTTTTCCGGGGTCTACGGCCACAGGTACGACCATCACTGGCTCACCAGAATAATTCTTATTTGTATTAGACAACACCGTGGACAAGCCAGGCTAGAAACTAGAATCGGATGAACGGCTGAGTTGTCAATGAGCTGAGCTTTTCGAAAGAACTCGTCTTGTGTAGGACTCAAACCCAGAGGTCGCTGGGCGCGAGAGACAATACTGCAACTCTACTCTCTCAATACTGCAATACCGCAGCTCTAGCTTGCTCATCAGCTTAGATGGAGCAGTAAGTTTGGTATGAAATATTATTGGTTAATATGAATGCGTTACGTTAGCTTGTGATAAAAATTTATTTGCCCAGTGTAGATGCGAAAAAATGCGAGTCTCGGGGAGTTTTTGTGGTGGTTCCACTTTTCATGTCTGTTTTGACAATGTACATATTCCCGCCACCAATCGCACAGGCACAGGATAAGCCGAGCAATAAATAATGCCAATATATAATAGCAATAAATAATGTTTCAGTTAGATTTTAGTGCTGTCGTCAGGGTGCATGACTGGTCCATTTTTCAGATTTCACGATCCATTATATGCCGCACGTGAGATATTTTACCGTTTGAATTCGAAATCTCACCGATTATAATTATTGATTTGTATTTCCAGCCACAAAATGCTTGAAAGCTGAACAGTGAGCCTAAATTTCCCAGCGCCTCACCCTAAACTGCAATCTATTAGCGTTACCTACATGTATATGCGTTCTTCTGAGACTGACAAAATAACTCGTTTCAGCTGAAGACGGTGTTGTCGTACCGCAACAGCCCCCTGATCGCCTCACTCAAGGTCTGGAAGCAAAATCTTGACCAGAAATACCAAGGCGTGGAGCCGTGCTACATTTGCTACTGTATCATGCAGAACACAAGCCACACGCTGCCGGGCTCCCAGTGCCGCACCTGCAAGAAGAAGTTCCACTCCGCTTGTCTGGTATGCCACTTATTCAAATTTTGTTTTGTTCTGCAACGCTTTAATACTCCACATTCAACCATATTAGGCAACTTAAAACAGTTTCAGTCCCTTATTATGCTATTCTCGTAACCAGACTGGCTTCCACCTAGAGTAATAGACAAATGAAAGAGAGAGACATGCACGACTAAATTTTATTTGACCTACCAGATGTTCAGAGATATTTTACAATTTTTCAGAATGGATTCCTTCTAAAATAACTTGAAAACGCATCTGCGGCAGTAATAAATTTTAAATTCTCGCGTGTACCTATTACTCTGGAAGTTGAAAAGCGCTCACAACCGATCTGTGGTAGACAGTATTGCATTGTCTTAAAGGATTGTTGTCCTCATGGAATAGGTTGATTCCCATATCATAAATTAAGCAGTTAAGTGTGACCTTTAATTGAGATGATTAACTAGGTTTTATCCATTGCCTTTGTGATTAAGTTCAAAAACAAATGTACAATTCACACTGAGTCGAAAATAATCGAAAATTGTGTTGATATTCCTAGCGAAGCCAACGTAGTTGTTTCATTTTATATTATAATTTGACTGTTGGAGGGTGAGGACTTTCATCTCCTGGACACAGATATACTATTTTATCTTAAGCCTTACACTAAAAAAATACCCCTTTTCCACTCCAGTACCAATGGTTCCTATCGAGCCCGCAGTCAAGCTGCCCGCTGTGTCGGTCGGTTTGGTAGACACGCCGCAGTCCTGAGATGCCACAACGTCTGCAAACGCAAGGCGAACTGTTCCTTGCATTTCGAGCGAACGGTCTTAGCTTTTTATTTACTGGTGTTCAAGTTATCTTATTTCAATAGATCATTTTTGTAACATGCAGACGTCCTACATTGTCATATGTTGTTGCTTCATCTTGTTTTCTGTCGATAATAGCGATATATTAGGGTTATATAGCCCGGTCTGAACCTGTATTTCAATATGGGAATTACGTGTCTATTACTCGTTAAATAAGACGTCATTGCTTGAATTTTTCCAACGAGTCACATCATTTAATGTGAAAATCATTTTTTATAAAGTCATACACAAATTCAAGTTTGTTAGTATTGAACACTTTTTAAAACTAACTTCACTAGATTGGTGATCCAGTATTTTGTGAGGGTTAATTTACCTTCAGCTTGTTTCTTAATCACTAATTGAAGAATACTATTTAAACAGTGATGAAATAAAAAAAAACTACCGTAACGTAACCGTCAGTATTTCAGCACTTATACCAGGTCAGCTTGGAGAGTGAGCATTCAAATATACATGGCGTTTTCGACGTAAAGCTATCAATCAAACGAGATGTTTTGAATCGATTGCTCGATTGAGTCCGTATTTGACATTTAGGAGCCAACAGCCAGTCATTTGTGACGATATTTCTGCTTGAAAAGTACTCGCCTGGAATTGTACGTGGGTTTAATCTTGTTCATTGTTTCCATTGATACGTTTATAAACGGAGTATAAATTTCCTATAATATGGTTTCGTATTTTGAATTTCCTATGTACTCTATGTTGATCAAAGAAGTAAATCTACCTAAGAAACGTAGGCCAAGCGATTTGCGTTAACACGTTCAAAATTACCATTGCGTTAACACGTTCAAAATTACCACACGTTCAAAATTACCATTACTTAAGTCGCTTGTCATATTACGATAAGACCATATTACGATAAGATGCTGTCATACGAGTTAAGTAATTGCTTCAAGTACGCATCGAAATACAACAGACAATTTGAGACTGTTAGAAAAAGCGATGTAATCTTGTGAAAATATAAGAGCCAAAGAATTGGCGCATCGCATTGATAAATATTTTAACATTGACCTGTAATAACTTAGGAATATAGTTCACAATATCTCGAGGAGTTCTTCTCAGTTTAAGAATAAAGGCTAAAACCAAAAAAGTTGCATAAAACATTTTACTGAATAGAAGTCCTAGATAAATAAAACAGAACGGGCATAGCCCGAAACGTTCTGTTTTATTTATCTAGGACTTCTATTCAGTAAAATGTTTTATGCAACTTTTTTGGTTTTAGCCTTTATTCTTAAACTTAGGAATATATTATAAATGTTAGAAAGACTTTGGTACGTAGTTGAATATAAGAACGAAACTAAGGTTAGTTGTTATTATTAAATATGGGTCAGAATGTACAAACATATGTCTGAATTCACGGTCGTCAGTTATGACGCGCAGAGCAAGCAGAGAATTGAGGTCGGCCATTGATGTGTTCTAGGAAGCAATCTTCCTAGACGCCAGCAGCACAAAGACTTCAGTGTTCTTCTGGGGCCTGCGGGGGCAGTCGTGGTTTTGTACCGCAGAGACTTGCGCAGTGTGGTGACGTGACAACTTGAGTGTGTGAAACGTGTTTGCGCCTAACTTGAGAAATCAAAATAAATTATTTCAGAAAATGAATAAATATGGAAACGTAAATTTAAAAATCAATCAATCTATTTGATAAATTTAAAAATCAATCGCTGAAAACTTAATTCGCCGACCGTAACTCTAGCTATCATGCCATTAGATACGAATAATATTGACAACTGTTAATGAATACGCAATTAAATTATTTCAGAAAATGAATGAATATAGAAATGTAAATTTAAAAATAAATCGCTGAAAACTCAATTCGCCGACCGTAAATCTAGCTATCATGCCATTAGATCCGAATAATATTGACAACTGTTAATGAATACGCAATCGAATAAAGATCTTGCAATTCCCACCGTAATATGCGCCGCTAAATTTATGATTTTCAATTTGGGAAAGTGATGTTCAATTCATCAGTCAGGGGCAACGATGCGAATCATTGCGAATCATTCTTAACACATGCCAAATTCTTAAATCAATAATGATAACAGAATACCAATTGCTATAAGAGAATAGTCGTGCAAAAATCTTAAGAAGTGTATTTTTTTTTCTACTAGATTATTCACTGATGTTACTTGCTACTTAGCATAAAAATCCAATAATACGTCAACTTCAGGTAGAAATTCCTCTCAGCTTGGCTTATGTACCAAGCGACAAGACACTCCAATATAGACAATAAATCAGTCGAGCTGCCGAGACATGTCTTGTGCGCACTCAATTTCTTTGAGTTTTCTACGACAATATTTCTATAACCAATCAAGGGAAGGAAACCTCATTCACAAAGCATGGATGAGAAATGAAAAACACAAGTCTTGTATAGATGACTTGATCGATGGCGTGCAATTCTTAATTACTAGCAGAATATACTAGCAATAGTCTCACACACTCCAAGCTAATGGGATGGGCACTCAGTAGTGTGCACAGGAGCCGGGAACTTATAATGTCGAGATATCGAAATTTGATCACGCCCTTAACTAAACAGGTTCTTTACAGCAAATGAATTTTTGTACAAGTTAAACAAGAAGGAATAATTGAACACCATGAAAATATCAATTGTTTTAGCATTATTGGTTTCCCTGTCGTTGGCGAGGGAGCTGAACTCTCGTTTGGGCCCTCAAGACCACGCACAGCTTCACGACCTGCGCCTGAGCAGACTCAAGCGATGGAGCTTCTGGCCTTTCTCGGTACGAAGTTCTTAAGCAACATTAGGGGTGTCTCTGACATTTCAACAAAGTGTCAGATAAGTGAAATCAAACATTTTTGGGACACAAAAAAATGAACATCTTAGAAATATGCTGCATGAACAAGCAAAGGTTATCCATTGTGTTCCAGGAGCCGAAACTTTATGAACAATGTTCTGAAAGTTTGTCTTAAACATCTATATTATAAATATAATATTCCATAGTATCAATGTAGTTGTCTATATGTGTATTTTCCGTTTTTTCCAGAGGAACACACAAACAACAACGACTAGCACAAGTACAACGACCACGACTGCACGCAGCATCGTCATATCCCGAGAGACAACAATGGTGGCTCCGATACTAGAGGCAGATAAGCAGCGAGAAACACCACCGAGAGGATTTTGGAGTTCGTTCAATCCCGTTCAAGGGATCAGTAATTTAGTCAGAAGAGGCTATGACAAATTTAAAAATTCGACAATGGGCCAAGCGATTCGTAATTCAACGATTGGCCGCGCAATTCGCCAAGGAACGAACGCAACAAGGCAGGGAATAGTCGTCATTGGGAGGAGGGTCAGCGACGCTGTGCGATCAGGATACAGAAAAATAAGAAGAAAACTCACAGGCGAGCAGAAGTACGAATATTTCGTTGACAAAGTAAGGGACGGGGTAACGAGAGGTGATAAGGACGCGATCGCAATGCTGGAAAGACTCGGTATTAACGTAACGTACAGCAATACTTCCGGTGTGTCGACGTCAGTGAGAAGAGATCTCCCAACAATAAATGAGATCCTCGAGAAAGAAGGGATGCTGAACCCAAATGTTACAATTACAGGTGTGATAACAAGTCCAGCAACTGAGACGCCAGCTGATCGTGTTACCAGTCCACCTAAGTCAGTGGAATCCACGGGATTGATCGGTACGATCGAAGCACCGTTAGTAGAAGGGGACACTTCCCTCGAGAATCATAACCTGAATTTCACAGACGCAGATGAACATTCTTCGTCAACTGCCATTATGGATAATATCGCACCCACACATGCAACTATCGGAACCTCTACATTTATTAGTTCGATAAACAGGGCCTTAGAGACAACATCTAGCGGAAATGAAATTGACCTGACAGAGAAGAATGGCGAGGGGAGGAATCGGAGTGCGGAGGAATCGGAGGAAGGCTGCACCGAAGAAAAAAAGGAATCGGAGGAAGGCAGTACTGAAGAAAAGAAGGAATCAGCGGAGGATAACAGTACCGAAGAAAAGAAGGAATCGGAGGATAACAGTACCGAAGAGAAGAAGGAACCGGAGGAGGATAACAATACCGAAGAAAAGAGGGAATCGGCGGAGGATAACAGTACCGAAGAAAAGAAGGAACCGGAGGAGGATAACAGTACTGAAGAAAAGAAGGAACCGGAGGAGGATAACAGTACTGAAGAAAAGAAGGAACCGGAGGAGGATAACAGTACCGAAGAAAAGAAGGAATCGGCGGAGGATAACAGTACCGAAGAAAAGAAGGAATCGGCGGAGGATAACAGTACCGAAGAAAAGAAGGAATCGGAGGAAGAAAAGGATCCGGAAATAAATTATTCCACAATATTAACTAGTGTTATTGTAACGCCGTCTACAGCTCCATCAGCTCAGTCCACCACAATACGCCCAACTACCACCACAACAACTCCCTCTACCACAACTCCAACCACCACCACAACAACTCTCTCTACCACCACAACAACTCCCTCTACCACAACTCCAACCACCAACACAGCAACTCCCTCTACCACAACCTCAACTCCCTCGACCACCACAACTCCCTCAACCACCACAACAACTCCAACCACCACAACAACTCCAACCACCACAACAACTCCAACCACCACAACTTCCTCTACCACCACAACTTCCTCTATCACCACAACTTCCTCTACCACAACCACAACTTCCTCCACCACCACCACAATTCCCTCTACCACAGCTCGCTCCACTACCCCTTCCGTCATCACAACACTCAAGACCACAACGAAGCCCCTAACATCCACCCCCTCTGGAGACGATGTCGATATACTCCCACTCCCGGGCACGGAAGGCAGTGGGGCTCTTCCGAGCTCCCCAAATGAAGAGAAAAAAGATGATTTCCCAGACCCATTTGGTGCCCCACGAGGCGGGGACGGTGCTTTCCCCAACCCATTTGCAGCCCCGACAAACGAAGAAGACTTTCCTGACATATTCAACAACAAAGTAAGAGATCGTCTCAGGGCCATCTATGAGCGAGGCGACTTCAGTCATGACGACCTCAAGAATGCATTCAATTTTGACCCCAATGACGCTTATCATTACTATTACGACTACACTGATACTAAGTAACTACTTGCAGCGTGAAACTTAAAAATATTTATGTATATGTAATGTATAACCTATTTACTCTATAGCACTTCTGATAATGCATATTTTTAACGCTGGCGCACGAGTCCTATTTGATAAGCAATGTGATAGCAATTATGTGTTATCTTTAACAATTCAGATTAATGTGGCAAAAGACTTTCGTAACATGAAAATAGATAAAAAGAAAGCAGATTCATGGAATATTGAAGTGTTCGAAGATGGAGTGAATTCTCAATGTTTATGAATCTGAAAAAAAAAACGTAGTTACTACTGTCCCAAGCTAAGACCCAAAATACACGTGGTTTGCACGACTGGCAGATGTCATGTGCATCTATTAAATGTTGTTTTTCTTTTGTGAGTTGAGAAGTAAAAAGCATCTATTGGATTCGATTATTTTTTATCATACAATTTCTGGCAGCGATAACAGCGTAAAGCTTTAAACAAATGATAAGCTTTTTAAGGTTTATTTTAACTACTCGGTGAATATTTGACGAGTTAAAACTTTAGTCACGATCAACTGAATAACAAAACTGGAGTCTAGAGGGAGAAAAACACTGTCGGTTTAAATGAGCAACAATCCATCAACTCAACATTTGCACAAACTAACTAATTTTACTGAGAACAAATCGAGCAGTAAACTTCGCAATCTCCTATAAATTTAAAAACTAGGCTTACAATAAAGGCATATCTGTCAACTATATCCTTGAGTAACGGCGTACCTCTGTTAATGGTCATCGTGCATCGGCAATGAGCCTGACCAACAATACAAGCAAGTGCAATTTATTGATAGTCACAGCCAGCCTTGAGCATTGGAATACGGAAGAAAATGTATCCATAGAGGCGTCACAAGTCGAGATCAAGAATCAGAATTGTTCAAGGAAGAGGTCGACTTAAATACTTGAAATATTAGCCTCACAAAAATGCTAGCGGCTATACAATACAATGCACACAATAGCGCTAACATCGCCCACTTCTTTGCATCAGGTTCATATAATGAACGAAAGAAGAATATCCGCGAGACAGATTAAAAGCTTAGGACTCTCAATTCGCAAACTAAAGTGAAGACAGACACCTGAAATTCAAACTGTAGAAGGCTCATTGCTCTTGCTTCTTTACTCTGTCATTGGACACATTCGCCTTCTCAGCAATGATAAGTTACAGTACCTAGTAAATTTCAATCAGCAACTAAATAATTTTATAATCACCTCGCTGAATAACAAATGTGCCGTACATCACAGGGTATCATTGACACATTCGCCTTCTCAGCAATGATAAGTTACAGTACCTAGTAAATTTCAATCACCAACTAAATAATTTTATAATCACCCCGCTGAATAACAGATGTGCGGTATATCTTAGTGTATCATTGACACATTCGCCTTCTCAGCAATGATAAGTTACAGTACCTAGTAAATTTCAATCACCAACTAAATAATTTTACAATCACCTCGCTGAATAACCAATGTGCGGTATATCTTAGTGTATCATCTCTCGGCCAGAATGTGGCTCGGGCCCCGAGGTAAGCGCTCAGCTCTGCGTTGGCTACAGCAGGACATATGGGAACCGGGGAAAACTGGCATTCCTCTTCGCTTTTCTATGAGCATCGCCTTGAAATTTCTGAGGACGAAGAAACGTCAGAAGAGTCTAAATAACAAACATTTCGGTAATTAATTCAAATAAGAACTTGCGTAACAAAAACAAGAGCTTTATTAAAGTTAAAATACTGTGGGAGAGGCTAGACCGCGGGCCCTAAATCGAGAAATAATTCGCGTTGGAAAAAATTGATTGATCCACAGGGTAGAGAATGACTGAATCGGGCGCTGGAGATTGCCAGTAAGACGTTTGAAAATATCTTAGACGTCCAGGTTAATGATAGAAAAACCGTGCTTAACAGTTTGTCATTACTTCAATAATTTGTGTATTGTAAATTGGTGTGTAAATTTTTAGATAGTTTTCATGAGAAGCGTAGATTTATTCAGCACGATAGTGCCAAAAATATTACTTTGACATTTGACATTGGAAACAATATAATATAATAATTTCGAATTACACGTTAATATCGTAATAACTCGAGTTGAAGAGATTATAAATAAGAATTCCAGCATGTATAGATAGTTAGAGCTACTCACCCCATACGTAAGTCTTTGTAATAAATGGTGCCATAGCTCACACAAACTCCGGAACAAAAGTCGCATCCAATAAAGTACATAAGACGTCTCCGCAGAGTGCTGGGCAAATCCTTCGTCAAGTGGTGCAGGTATTCCGGATCTCTGTGCTTGCTGAAATTGTGATTAAAAAAATGTGTGATATCAATTCTAAAAAAAATAATGTGAAATCTTTTTTTTTATACAACATAGGCGATATTTTTCACAACAATATAATGATGTATTTTCTGTATCACAAACGTCTTGCACTACACTAAATTTATAGTTTTACTAAAAAAATCAATTCAGGAGTACTTGAAAATGCAATTTTTTTATATGGCCAAGTCCATCTCTGAAAAATTAACAAATTTATTACAGCATTACGCTCTTTTGCTTCGCAATTATTTAATATGGCTTCTTTTGGAAGACCTCTACATCTAGGACTATAATTTGCGATGTCATTCAAAACGCTAAAAAATTTATAAATTAATTCTACATGTATACATTTCAAATTCTAGCAATCTCCTTTTTCCAACATTCAAACATTCATAACAAAGAAAACAATACGCAAAGAAAATTAGAACAGAATTACATTAAATCGGGTCCAACCCATGGAATGACAGGGAATCTATGAACTGAATATAAATCAAATTTAGATGCTCGGCAGCTTCAAGGTAGCAGTTTTGACGCTAGAACTTCAGGCTAAAGCAATCAAACAAATGACAAGGAGCTTACCATCCCCACAACAATGTTCTTGCAAAGGTAGCAGTTATGACCCAAGAACTTCAGGCTAAAGCAATCAAACAAATGACAAGGAGCTTACCTTCCCCACAACTATGTTCTTGCAAAGGTAGCAGTTGTGACCCAAGAACTTCAGGCTAAAGCAATCAAACAAATGACAAGGAGCTTACCATCCCCACAACAATGTTCTTGCAGAGGTAGCAGTTATGACCGTAGAACTTCAGGCCAAAGCAATCAAACAAATGACAAGGAGCTTACCATCCCAACAATGTTCTTGCAGCCATCTCGGTGAGCGGCAACACAGGAGGACTGTTGCTGTAGTAAGGCTCATGAACATATTCGTGTGGCAAGATGTAGTCGAAACTTAAGCTCGTAAGTGGCATCTCTGATACCGCAAAAGGTAGTGAGGTCAGCGGGTTGTCCGATAAGTTGAGGTACCTGAACAAAATGTCATTTAACCGCTTGATATTTATGCCAGTTCAGCAACTCATGAAAAATTAACTCAATAGAAACTATCAGTAGAAGTAGGAAATTTTACACACGTATAAAGATTGATTCAGTGCAGAGAAATCAAACAAGGACCTAAAAAATTAATGGGGCTTTCGCCTGTATATCTAATTAAGAACATGTCTGCATAAGAGTTGTGTATTACCATAATAAATGAGTAATTTTAAGGTTAAATATCTTAAATGCAAAAGCGCAGAAAATTAACTTGAAACGATCAATCTACAAACACGCATGGGCAGAATTCTTTAAAGTATAAAAAGAATTGGATAGGTTAACAGGCGCACTAAAACCTCAATGGTATATAAAGACAACATAAAAAGAAATCAGATTTGTCATAAACGTACTGCAGGCTGGCTAGTCTTTTGATGGTGAGCGGGATGACCATGAGTTGGTTACTGCTCACGTCCAGCGTGAACAACTTGTTCAGCAAACACAAGCTGGCCGGCAGCAACACCAACTAGAACAATGTAAATGTTTTAACTGAATACAACAGTGTCCCTGTAATTGAATACAATAGTGTCCCTTCTCAAAGTTTACAATCAAGTATCGCGAATGCCCTATCTACCTCATGAGGTGTTCAGTAATATTCATAACGTGCGTTACTTGCTATAGCGCGGATTTTTGCGAGTCGTTTATTGCATGCGTAGAGCGTAATTTTAGGATATATTAATAAAGTAAATTCATCATAATTCAATTTCGGTTAGATCGTTTTCTGCTCGCAGTTTTCAATACGTAAAATCTCGTAGTACTCCTGAGTAAGCACTACGGTTTCTACAGTTTAACAACCTTTTGAATGAAGAATGTTTTTTGAATTTGAAGAATGTTTTTAATAACCTTCAATAAAAACATTCTTATCACGATTGGCTGCGTATAACTCACTTGATTGCGCGCCAAGTCGAGCTTCCTCAATGTGGCGTTGATTTTACCATCGAACAAATGTGCTGGCAACGAGGCGATCTTGTTGCCGGAGAGCACGAGCTCGGTGAGGGCGGCCATATCTGCGACAGTCCTGGGCACCTCGACTATGAGGTTGTCACTCAGATTCAGAATCTCCAGCCGACGCAGGCGCAAAATCCGTCCCTCCACCCGATTCAATTTGCACTCTGTCACCTGCGCACAAAAATATCTATAGTATTTGCTCCATTTTGCTTCGATTTGCACTCTGTCACCTGCACAAAAAAAAAATATCTATAGTATTTGCTTCATTTTGCTTCAATTTGCACTCTTCACCTGCACACAAAAACATCGATGGTATTTGCTCCATTTTGCAAACATTTTAATAAATAAATAACAGTTCATTTTGAAAACCGAAGTACTTGAAACGCAAAATTATTATTTGGATATTAATTATTTGAAATTATTCCTAGTAATGGGTAAAAATTGACTGAAAAGTTGAATTCTTACTTCAATCGTTCTGCACTATTTTACTTGCTTCAAGTGACTATGCACGCACACTGTCAAACATAAACCAAATATATACAGTGGGTGCAAAAAGTATCCGACACAAAGGAAAAACTTTATTATTTTGAACCTTAAATTTTACGAAACTGCAGTCACCAAGTAAACATTTAATTATATTGTTGCTTTGATATATTTGTATTAGCAATGTAAATTTACATAAGAATATTGTTTCTTCGTGTTATTTTGTTGTAAAAGCTTTAATTAAATAAACTTTTTCCTTGTGTCGGATACTTTTTACACCCGCTGTATATACAACCTATTACCTACTCGCCAGGTAACAAGCATTAACCAGTGTCACTCATCACGAAAACTGACACACTTGTGCTTATTTTTCGTCATGAATAAGGAAACAATGTCAAATTTGTACATTACCTGCGCAGTCTTGTTGTTGTTGGTGTGCACCTACGATCGACAATTCATTCACAAGATAGAACGTCAAGGCATGAAATTTGTACCCTTTTACCATTACCGACAAACATTTACATGTGTACTTTGTTCGTAATGTGATTAACAGTGAATGAAACAAAAAATATAACTCAGTAGGTACTCACTGCAGTGAGTGACAGAGAGCGCATTTTCTCGTCGACGAAAACTTGAGGTCACGGACGGACGGACAGACAGGTTAGCCAAATAACTCACGATTAACTGCTGGAGATGGGCCGGGAAAGCAGGCATTTTTGACACAACGGTTAGCCAAATAACTCACGATTAACTGCTGGAGATGGGCCGGGAAGGCAGTCTTGACTGGGTAGTCCTGCTGTGAAGTGATATTTAGGGATACTTCGGGCTTCGTGAGGTCTCTGGTTCTGATCGCCTCCACAGAAGATAGATTCTTTGGTACTTTTCCTCTCACACAAAGAGAAACTGAAGTAAAGAGTACATTAAAATTACGATAAAAAGATCCAAGTTCTCTGAAGCAATTTAATATCAGGAATAAAACTTTTTCATTATGTTGGGATGGTTAAAAAAATGGTTCTTTAAACGAGTTAACAAATTTCTCTCATTAAACTTAAGTAATTTCAAGAACACATTTCAGAGCAGAGGAAAAAGCTAAGTCAAGTATTTAATGTAAGGTTTATTTCAGTTAATTTTATGCTGGACACTAACTGGTTATCCTTCAGGAAGCTCATATTGAATGTTTTTTCTTCAAATTCAAGTTTTCAAATCTTCCCTTGGTAACAGTACCTACATATTGTTGTCAAGAGAAGATATACGGTACTAAATACCTATTTTGCACAATTGAATTAAGGACTCCTTCGTCGGTCCTATGACCTATTATATTATATATTATATTATATCTCTATTTATATATAACTTACGAATTTTGACGAATTTTTTGGCTTGTTCGGCATCAGTCTTGACGAGAAGGTCCAGGTTAGGATTTATTAGCCGTATTGTGAACTTGCCCTCTTCGATAAACTTGGAAAAAAGGTAACTGACGTTGTTCAAGATCTGCACGAGATAATACGGTTAATAGATTCGCTTGACAATATTCGCGAAGATAAAGTGCATTCATTATACTTAACTCCAGCACCGAATGGTGAAGTTTTAACGCATTCATTGCTCAACTCAAGCAACGAATGCTGAAGTTTTAAATCCGTGAGAAATTCGGGTTGATTGTAAATGCTCATGTATACATCATTGAATAAAATTTGTTTAATTAATCACATTTGAATACATGAACAATCCGAAGCAAAAATGTACAAATAACATAAATTTTGCGCATCGGATATCAAGTGTTTACCAAATATGTATGCATGGTCAGAGTAATTCATTGAAATATTAAAAAGCATACTGGAACTCGTATATTAAAAAAATTTGTGAGGACGGACTTAAGAACAGTTTAAATGATGTAAAAAACACTAACTTAGTGTTAGTCAGGGCTAAAGAATCAACAGCATATTTTATAAATTCATCCACTACACCGATACTTAAAACAGACTCTACTTGCAGTAGAGTAAGGTTATCAAATTGTATACGTTATGAGCGTTACAGTCGTATAAGAGTAATACCGCAGCCATGATTGTCACACACCTTATACTGGGTACCAAGTTTGTTAGCAGCGTTACAGTTGTACAAGTAATACCACAGCAATGATTATCACCAACCTTATACTGAGTACCAAGTTTGTTAGCAGCGTTACAGTTGTACAAGTAATACCACAGCCATGATTATCACCAACCTTATACTGGGTGCCAAGTTTGTTAGCAGCGTTACAGAGATGCAGGCACACGCTCTGGTCATTACCAGGCACGGCGCACGCGACACTCAAAGTCGATCGCACGGCGCGAGGCTGCCGACACGACACGGCTGCCGTGCCGCGATGTAGCGATGTCACTTCGCAGTTGATGCGCATCTTCCAACTTGAACGAGCAACAAATGTGATCATTCAACAGCGTCAACAAATGTGATTCTTCAACAGCGTCAACAAATGTGATTCTTCAACAGCGTCAACAAATGTGATTCTTCAATAGCGTCAACAAATGTGATTCTTCATGTCTGGGTATGGTAATACTTCTTATACTCTTAGTAATATGCAAGTATTATGGGTGATTATAAAAGTATTAATCGGTATTAATACTATTAATAGGGCGAGCTTGTAAAGACCGAAAATGACACGACTAATGTACAAAGTCTAAGGTCGCATTGATTAGGCAATATATCATTCCACCTCAGAACTTTTATTTACCGAGGTGTTGAGTTGAGGTAATTATGTCTTGACGCTTAAAATTTGTCCTGTCAGTTTAAAATTTGTTTACAGAAATCGATAATGGAATAAAACCAACACTTAAACTTAGAATGCAACACTAAAGTTATATATTAGGTAATGTTTTAAATCATAATTCAGAAGATATAAAGATAGGATCCGCTATAATGATATAGCGGATCCATTATACTCATATTATTTATTAAAAAATTGCGATTAATATTACAATTAAATAATTTGAAAAATAAAAGCCTACTATTAAGCAGTCTTAACGGATTTCTTGCCGTTTATTCCAAAGAAGCTCTCAATAATCTTGAACCCATTACTTACAGATTCAAGAACAATTTTGAATAGACGAAACAATTTGGCATAAGAGAAAATGCGAGTAAACCTGCGATGCAAAAACGTATGTTCTGAAAATGGCTCAGGAGCGCACTACTCACGTTTGTCAAGTGCGACGATCACTGCACTCTATAACTTTTCAATTAAATAATAAAAATTGTCCCTTTTTGCTTCAGAACGCAGTAAAACAATCTGCGTCAGCAAAAATCACGTTCAAGATACTGAACATAAATGGCTTTAGTCGTAACTCGCCCAACCTGAATCTTTGAAGAAATATTTGTTCATTATCCAAGTTAGCGGAGGATCCAAGTATGCAAAATTCGCGAGAATCCATTCACGGTGACACAGAGAAATACCTTTGCACGGAATAGTGAAGCTTGCATGGAATTGTGAAGCTTGACGCACTGAATAGTGAACCTAGACTAATGGAAAAATATCCCCGTAAATTACCTAAGCATTTAATGGGGTGAAATTTCTGTGGAAATTACGAGACAATTTCGCAAGTTATTTCGACAAGGAAACCCAGGGGCGTCACCCGCCTGTCCACAACACAAGTCGTTGACTGTTCACAAAATATTGAATACTTTGTAAAAAGTAGAATCATTGCAACTTGATGTCAGGAAAGGTCAGTTTAATGAAAGTTACTGCCAATGGCATCAATCAGGACCAAAAATAAAAACAATTATGATTCAGCTCTGAATGTAATTATTTTGCCTAATGATATCAACACTAAAATGTTCTTTATGTCAACACGTGATTTTATTGTAACTTCATATAATTCAACATGTGATATAATCAATGCAGCACGCTTTGCACGACGTTTGAAGCCAAGTCGAGATAAAGTTCAATTAAGGATGAAAGTTAAGTAAGTCAACGACCATAGCTGTAGTCCCAAGGTACCTATAGGTATAAACTTTCAAATTATTCACATCTAGCTGGGTAAAGATTCAAGATACAAATGAAGAACGTTTATACGAAAAAAATGATTACTCCATACGTTAAACAATTTTCTACCTAATATACATCATAAAAGAGTAGCATAAGGAGGCAGAGGAATATATAAACGCTGAATTTAGAATAAAATCCTACCCAACCATGACATCCACATCAGAATTTATTATGCAAATTACATAAAGGAAGTATAAATAGCATTCAATCAAAACGGGCTTTGGACTATCAGCTTGTTGCTTTAGAAATACAATCGACATACAATGTCATAGTGCTATTGTCAATTGTTTGTAGCCGTGTTTGTCATACGAATGACGATAGATCAACATGATTGTAAAAACGTGGATATTTGAATAAGTTTACACACGTGCGATTGATGACCAGAGAATTCGTTATTTCCACCAAAATTTCAATGTTTAATGCTTCTTCTAACTTGAAAATGAATGTTTGTTGCATTCGAAACGTCGTTAATAAAGAAAAACTACTTCCTGAAACTTGCCTTTTTATCTACCGCCATCTGAAGAAAAGTTCCACTCCCTGATAATATAAACCAACGAATTCTCTGGTCATCAATCGCACGTGTGTAAACAAGTAAATCCTGCCATCTAATAATAATTGGAATAAGTATAAATAAAATCCTCCGCAAAAAGCTTACGTAGTGTCGAAAAAGCATGAAGTGTCACAATTTCAGCATCTCATAGTGTGCCATCCTTCTTTCAGTTCAAATATTTAATGAACTTCATCGCAAGGTAACTTTTCAAAGCGTTGATTATCTAACCAGATTAGCAGCTTATTTTTCATGGCAAGAGGTCATCAAAAAGTATCATGTTTTGAAAGAATAAATTAAATATCAGACACTAGAATCCTGCGTTTCTTGGTCTCTTCTTGAGCCGACCTGTAGAAGGAGCAGAAGGACGCACGCCCAAAATAGAAGCGTATGGCGTCGATAAACCGGCTGAACTTTGCGTACTCCGTTGACTAGCAGAGTGCGTACTCTGTTGACTTTGCGTACTCCGCTCTGCAACGCTTGCAGAATATGGTGTTCTCAATTGAATTATTTGTGGCATATTCGCGATACTAGGAGTGCATGACTGACTATCTTGTCTTGCACCCAGTTGACTTTGAGTAATATTTGTCAGATCTTGGAAGTTTTGAGGAACATGTGTTGTAAACGGCGTCCTTGGATGACTGGGAAGTGTCGAAAGATACGGAGTTCTGGGAGCCTCCAAGGCAGCCGTAGCGTCTAGAAGCTCTTGGCTAACACCAGATTTAACGGTGCGTTTAGATGGTCGATCTGAATTTTTAGATAAACTAGTGCCAGAACTTCGGCTACTCGAACCTCCATCTGATGAACGAGATTTGACTTTATTCGTGTATTCTGACACGCCAAATTTTTTGCTGTAAGGAACGGAGCGATAGTATTGGACTTTGTTGTCCGGTGCAAATGCATCTAGATTTAATTCAGAGGCTTCATTGGGGTCAGGTAAAGGCCAATATTCCAATACCCGCAAGGCAACCATGTCTTTGCGAGATGAAATCCATTTGTGGCTCATACGCTCTACAGTGTTTGCATGGAAGTACTTCGATATTTTATCGTCCGCTTGATTTTCAGATGATGAGCGCATAAATTCTGTATCAATTTTGTAGTTAAAAGTAAGTTCATCAATCCACTTAAAAACACGATCTTCATTTGAGGTCTTTCTGGGTGCGTCGCTGTTCCTGTAGCTCTCAACGAAATTAGTTACGTCCCACACCGGAACGGAATCTAAATGCTGGCTTCCACCAGATGTACTGGTAATGACATTGCCGACAAATTTACGACTTGATTTATTAGGGGCAAACAAATCGTCAAGCTTTATTGTAGTTTTCTCGTAGTCTTTCAGGCGGCGAACTAGAGAACTAGTGTTTGTTAGAGTTGCCGTGGCAGAATCGCTGTCAATAAGACTGAACTTTTGTGAAAAAACATCACCTGCTTTGCTGGACAGGAAGACTGTGAAGCTTTTGCCGTCGCTTGAGCAAGCCGATCCAAGACCAGCATTGTCAAAGTTAAGAAGAGTATCTGAAACCCTATGGTCAAACCACAACCCTTTCTTGTGTGCATAATTTTTAACTGGAGTTGCAAAATCACTGTGATATATTAAAGAAGGAGATTTAATATAATTGTCAGGAGTCTCCCTCAAAATATCTAGGCCTTCAACCGAAGCAAAGGCAACTCTCTTCTCGAGATTGTTTGCCAACATCATAATGTCAATGTTGTGCATAGTTTGCAGAACGGAACGAGCAGGTCTCCCGAGGAGCATGTGATTGTACTTCATCACGGGTACACGGGAATTTCTCTCGTCCAAAAGAATGAGTTCGTCACACGTGACGACAAACATGTATGGACTACTCGACGAATGTTTCAAGTTGCAGATTTCGTCAATGTTCTTCTTGTTTGTACTACGGTACAAATCGAATAAACGGTCACATTTCTGCTTCCTAAAGTCACAGGAATAAATGCTAGTCTTGTTAGTGGCGATAGCAATGTTATCTTCATATGCAAATACCGCTGAACACCATTTACCGTCCAGACCTCTATTAATGTTGTCAGGAATCATCGATGACCATATGCATGGCTGCATTCTTTGACTATCATACAAGCTGATTCGTTGACTAACGTCGGTTTGTAACCATTTATCTCCATATTTCTGGCTTAGACAGGCGCTGGTTAAACTAACATCCGACTCTATTTTAATATTACAGAATTCTAGTTGGTCATCACAAACTTTGTGCAAGTCAACAAATTTTTGGGCTCTTGTTAGCAGCAGAGTTTCGTTCCTTACTTCAGCGCACTGCATATCATGAATTGCATTGTCTTTTCTAAAAGAAAGTTTTGGCCCAATAAGCTTTGTCTGCTCTTCAAGAAGACATGGCAGTTCATGAAGCACCACCACAGATCCTTCATTGGTATTCACAGCTTGAAATAACCTGACATCACCATTTTGGGAAGGCACGCACTGCAGCAAGTTACCCAGGTAAGAGCGATTATCAGCATATAGCTGAGATTCAGTGCAGCGTGTACGGCTTGGATACATCAATGAACTTCTAGGTATGAGAGCACTGCAGCATGGAGATGAACATGGATACTCTGACTGCCATGGCAAGGGACCAGCAAGCTTGCGAGTCACCACGAACGGCAACTCGTCTGAAACAAAATAAAATGGGATCTCAATACCATTAACTCCAAGTCAATAAATAATGTAATGCCCAAAGCTTGGAAACAACAAATGACAAAAAAATTCTTGCTCTGGCCACAAAAGGAGCAATCAAGGATCACAGATAAATCCATTTGTTTTAGCTTCTTACAATTTGTGATGTGTTTCTTGAAAGCCTTGTAGCTCAAGAAATTAAGTGCTTAGTAAAAAAAAACTCTTGTAAATGTGAATTTTGGGGCTACTGTGCCAAAGCCCATCATTAGGAAGAATATTTCTACAGATACCACAAATCATAGAAGAGAGTAAATGATTGACATCATAGAATAAATGGTAAAAGCTGGACCAATACAAATTCTTGCCATTTGCACATACAATGTGTAATATCCTTAATTACGAAGCTGGGACTAAATCCCGTGCAACACCAGTGGTAGAGGGCAGAGACCAGGGCAGGGAACACAAGTTTATTCAAGGCAGGTCTACACGAGAGTGACTCGTCGGTGAAGACGAGGCTTAGCTTAATGAACAATAGAAACAATAGAAAACGTCCTATCTAATATTTACAGGGCTAACATTAGTGAATGTTGAGCCAATAGACTTCAGTATACAACACAATGCCACACATGTTGAGAAAACATGGGATTTACGAGACTAGAATTTCCTCACATTTATTCCTATGGTCCTATGGCTGCTTGCTTTTCTTATCTCCACAGATTTCAACCAAATCAAATCTGCTGAAAGTAATCAACACAGCAACCCAATGCTCTAAATGTAAAGAAATAATTAAAAATTACTTTGTTCTATATTCAAGGAAGACAAAGAAGAATAACAGAAAGCCAGGGCATACTACCAATACGGTACTTCTAATTAAAGCTACCTTTTGCAACTCATTTTAGTTCCCTTGCATTATTATGTTCAATTATTAAAGAAATATGAAAGGTCTGAGGTGAGGAAGTGTATAAAAATATTTATCACAAAAGAGGAAGTATATAAATTCACAGAAAAGGTTTTCTGTGATAAGGTTAGAAGATTGATACAACTCTAGCAAGCTGTTGCTGACGCCACAACAGATGACAAAAGAAGTGGTAGAGGAACAAGATCAGGCACCAAAGAAGGATCAATACAAAATATCTGAATTAGCCAATCAATGGAGGGTGCAGAATAGACATTCAAATCAACCACACCAAATGATGATTACCTATTCTCAACAGAACGCATTAATTTGAAATCAAACCTTATGGAGCCTCAATACAGAGGGTTCCTTATGTTGATGGAAGTATGTACAATATTAAATTCAATAGAAGTGATTACTTAGATTGCAGATGTTACAAAAGAAGTGGATGATATGCAGGCTAAAAACTTCTATTTGGAAGGCATTATACATCACTAACCTAACAAGCTAGAGGAATGGTAGGCTTGTAGCTGTGATTCTACGTATCTCAGTAAAGTGGCCTCAAGAGTTGTACTGTTGCCTCCAACAAGCTAGTCCCTATCCACTCAAACAGAATAACTTGACTAACAACTGTAGGAGCAGCAACAGAAGTGTTCATTAACCAGTACATTCAACAAAGTCATGAGCTAATGACTCAAGTCAGAGCCACAGCCACCACTACAGCAACACCATTACTTTCTCATGCACCAATGTCCATTTTGAACACACTCCAAAGTGAAAATAATTATGATACATCAATGACTGTTTCACTATCAGGAGCTATCACGGGGCCCCATCTTCCACTGGCATTGTAGTAGTTCAATATGCAATAATAATGCAGTGTAACACAGCACAATGTCATCACAGGAATGTTTGTCATACAATAATCAATTGAAGAGGAACTGCATTTGAAATGCCAAAAAATACAATTTTAAATAAAATAAGTACCCATTTTACTTCTCCTGTTTGTATAACTATGCTAGCAGAGTACCTAGCTATTCCAACTAATATGTCTGTTACTTAATTTTAATACACAAACAAAACATTTTGGCACATCACTTTTGACAGTTATGAAAAATAAGTCAAAAGAAGCAAAAAAATATTATCCTTTCTGGAATACTAAATACCCAGCTACTAACAATAGCAAGTAGGGTAGTCAACCATTAGCTTCATAACTCAATCGCTTATTGGGTCATGCTGTAGGTGTAAAACTTTTAACATAATGGCTGTCAATGAAATGAAAAATAATACAACTTACCTGTGTTCTTATTATTTTTTTTCGATGATGCACTATGATATCCAATGACGGGGGCTGAATTACAGGTATCCGGAAGAGGTGCATATTTGTCAAAGGTGAAGACCCTTGATGAAGCAAGTGAAACAGTAGGAGCTGCAGGTAGCTCAACAGTTTTATCCATCTTACTACGTATTTCAGGTCAAAAGGAGATTTCTGAAAATATTCCTTTTGCATGAGTAACAATATTTTTAGGATACAAAATTAGAAAACATACCATCAAACATGGTAATAAGGGATGGGCGGGGTAAATTGGGACACGCGGCCCATATTTTGTAGAAATGTTGTAGTAGCTAAATTGATGAAAATATTGCAAAACTAAAAATAGTGGCATAAACTTCAACGTTTTTACTATCTATTATGTATAAAACTAGCTAAGAAATCATACATTTACTATCTCTAAAACATTGCTGAAAATTAGTGTGAAAAGTGAGATTTTGGAAAAGTACCTTTACCAAGGTCTGGAGCAAAAAAAAAAATATTTGCCACATTAAAAAATTTTACTCACATAACAGGTCAGTTGCACACAGGTGTGGCTTGAAAGTGCTATTGACGGAATTTGCCTATCTCATTCCAAAAAAATGGCAGCCATTTCCGCACGAAGGGGAAATAAGGGATACCCCTCGGGGTAATAAGGGACACCCCTAACAACGCATTTACAGTAGAAGGAACCTCAGTAGCAAAGGCTCCAGTTAACAAAAAATTGATTAACAACAAAAAATTTTTGATTACATTTACCTTGCTCAGCAAAAAAAAATTCACTTATCGAAAAATTTATGCATCATCGGTCATTACAAAATTTTGCATAGAATGTCATATAGAATTGTGCACCGGGCATCATAGAATGAAAAGTAATTAACCTAAACTATGATTTATTTCTCCAAAACATATGATGGTTATTACTAAAACATTCCTTTCTGTTTCAGGTATGTTTTTTAAGATTTTTTTATAGTGAATTCATTTAACCCAATTAAAATGGTGTGAAATCACAAGCCATCCAGTAAGCTTACAGATACAGAAGAAATGCTATGTATAGAGCTGCTGATATGAAGCTTGCAGTAGACAAGGTCATTGTAAATGCTCAATGGCATGTTTATGGATACAGTAATATCACATCAATAATACAGTAATGAATGAATTATCATATCAATAAAGGATAAATAAGTGAAAAACACAAAAAATGTCATTAATTCTACATCTACATCATCTACAATGAAAGAGGAGGACTTCAGAGTACTGTTGGTAATGGATGAGTACAATCTGCATGCTTCAAACATTTTAAAATTGAGTTTTATTTCAGGTGGGTAATTACCCATTTTTGCCAAATTACCCCATTCCCAGGGGTAATTTGGGATGGTTTTTTTTTTGCATCTGGCACCTTCCAAAAGCATATGGAACTTTTTTGACAAAGCCATTTGATAGCCCTCGCAAAGAGCTATAAAATGAGTCTGAATTTGTTTATGAAATGTTTCATGGTAAGAAGTTCCAACAAAAAACGCTCAAAACTGTCCCTTATTACCCTATTTGAGGGTACTTTAAAATGGCATAATGCTGCACAGTACAACTTAACACTTACTATTCAGTAGCAAGATCAGAAAATTACATAATATGTATTTATTACTAAAATCTTGAAGTTCCTAAAATACACATTTTAACTCAATTTGAAATTGTTGCGGATTGCACTTTCGTCAAATATTTGATAGAAGGTATTCCATCCAGGCAATCCAGCAGTAATCTTGCAGCTCCAATAAATGGCTGGAAAGCTCTAGTTGTGGCTCAAAAGGTACCGTAAAATGGGGTAACTTAGACCGGCGGGGTAACTTAGACCACTTTTTGTTTTTTTAACAAAAACCCCCACAACTCAAAAACTATTTGACATAGAAAAATTTTGTCAATGGACATTAAAGGCCTAATACTGAGGCTACATAACACAATAGAAAGATTTAAAAAGTTTGCATATCTAATAGGTTAAAAAATTAAAAATGTGACCCACGAAAAAAAAGATATTATTTAAAGCCTGTCAGAGTACCCCCTCCAATTTTTTTATTTTTTGGTTAAATAACTCCAGGTTTTGATGCATTGTAGTAGAACTATTCTAGTTACATATGCAAATGACAAATTTTAGGAAAGTGTCATAGTTTATGAATGGGGGGCACCGCCCCCAAATGGGGTAACTTAGACCACCTAATGTCAGCCCTGACGGTGACGGGGTAACATAGACCAGCTTGGAAGTTAATATAAAATTACCATATATAACATATTTTATGTTTGACAGCCTATTTATGTTTTTTCTTCATGTTTCAGACTCTACAGAGTCTTATATGTGGTAATTTTAACTTAATTTCCAAGCCAGTCAATATTTACCCCATCAGGGCTGCCATTAGGTAGTCACATTTCTCTCATTATGCGGTGGTGCCTCCCATTTGCAAACTATGACACTTTCCTCAAGTTTGTCATTTGCATATGTAACTAGAAGAGTTCTACTACAATGCACCAAAACCTGGAGTTATTTTGAGTTATTTTACCAAAAAATATAATTGATTTTACCACCCGGTTTAAGTAACCCCAAGAGCTGGGGTAACAAAGACCATCACTTTTTTTGAAATTACATCAAAACTATGAGAGGCAGGAGCCAGCAATTTATGGTAAGTGAAGCTAGAGTATAGACCTGTATTTTGCATGTTTCAATTCAAGTTTAATTTAGCTAGTAAAAAATGGCATCATTTATAAAAAAAAGTGGTCTAAGTTACCCCATTTTATGGTAGATAGATTATATAGATATATTCCATGAAAAAATGGAATATATCTATATTCCATATATATACATCTATTCTATGGTATATATATCTATATATTTGATTTTTCTTTTCTTTTGATATCTTTTGGTTCAGCCCATAGATCTTTCACCTCAAATATCTTGGACCACTCGGAATTACCTACCTGACACGCCTCTTCAACAAATCCCTCCAAATATGCTGAATTCCCAACATCTATAAATCTGCCAAAGACATACCGCTGCTCAAAATCAGCAAACTGGACACTGATGCTAAATCCTACAAAGTACCAACCAATCTCCCTACTTTGCTCCACCTTCAAAGTCACACATCATCTATGATCTACAGGCAGAACCAAAAGAAACCTGCTCACCAAACCATTATTGCCTCACGCACACTGTACCTCACCAAAGCCTTTGACACCATCAACCACCGGATTCTGATCAATGACCTTCTTGCCTCCCCACTACCAGATCTAGCTATCACCCACTGACCGGCTGGATCTTCAAATGCCTAAACAGCTGTTCAGCCTCAACGGAATTCCACCATCAAAACTCTAAACACTGAATAATCCACATGGGTGTTCTACAGGGCTCCATTCTGACTCCTGCCTTCTTTAATTACAAATATGTCTCCAAGGCACCCCAACCAGCAGCCACCACCCAACATCAAGATCATCTCCTATGCTGACGATTTCTTAATCTATGGCACTGGTCCCAACACCAACCTTTTCACCCAACAATTCATCAACTACTTCCCTCAACTCAGCTCTGCAACTATTTCCCTCAGTGCAACCTGGAAATCTCTGCTACAAATTACGAAACCTACAGTCACCCTCATTACCACTGTGCAGAGAGTGGATGAATATTGCATGATCTTTGGCGACGCTTCAGTAGCAAAATTTATGCCTTCGGAAGATCTTGCCTACACATTTAGATTGAAATTGTTGCATTCAATATATTTGTCCGTCTTCGGCTAACTATTTAAAAAAAAGTAAGGTTTCCGGTATGTTGGATGGATCAAGATGCAGTGAAGCTTGTCCGGAAATCAGTTGCAATGAGTTCCCGGCAAAAAATGTAAACATCAAGTTTACGATTACGTAGTTGCGGTCACATTAGAGCGGTCAGACTGCATTATCACATGTTCAGTTGACACTTGTCGTACAATCGGACTGTTTTTAGGGTAAAATTTGTTATTTGGGGTAACACGTGCATGAAACCTTGTAAATAAGTTTGTGGCTTGTAAATAGTTTTTCATTACTCAGCGTAGATGGCTTTTCATTAAAAATTACCCGGCGACGCATCTTATAATTACCCGGCAACGCATCTTAAAATTACCCGGCGATGCATCATAAAATTACCCGGTGACGCTTAGGGCTTAAAAACCCATATATTGGCGACGCTGCATCCACCCTCTGAACCCTGTCCTCATTACACTGCACATGGCCCAGTACTCACTACTCAGTAGCCAGTAGGTAGCCCAGCACTACCACTACCATTAACAAGATTGTCAAGATCAACAATCAGCTCTTGCTCTTCCTGCTAGAACACAACATTCACAACCCAAAAATCCTTGGCTTAACTTTGATATCAATACCATGCTCAGTGCTCACTTTCACCACCCAGCACAGTACCATGGCAGCAAAAGCCTCAAAACACAACATAGGCTACCTACCTACTGAGAGTACTCTCAGCCCTCAGGCCTCAGCCTCAGGTCAGGCACCTCCTTTAGACATGATAAGGAAACTAGGTAGGCTACTGCAAATCTGCAATCATCATCATGTTCAATCAGGAATGGAATTTTCCTACTTGTTTGAGTTGTTTCTCAAATCATGCAGCTCAAACATGAAGAATTTTTAATACATTTGGAATCTTACCAGCTGATCATGAACTTTTGTTAACAATTAAATAGGAGGTAATTCATTTGGTGGAATTTGGAAATCTTGCAGTTCTGGAAACAGTGGGAAAGCTTTAATCGCAGCCCTAAAGTAAAGGTAGATGTTTTCCACGCTTGATGTCTGCAAGCATACAAAGCCGTCGCATCGGCCGCCCAATAATTGAATTCAGTACGGAACAATTATTTCTCCTAAGAGACTTGGTCAATACTAATAAAACTTCAACCATCAATTTCATGGAAAGTATTCATATACCGAGAGGACACCTCGACAATGAGCTAAAATTTTATAGGCAATAAATTAGGGTAAACGCGGTATATTCCGACATCGTGGGTAATTCCGTCACCTCTCTAGTTTTTCCTTTATATTAAGCTTTGTTTTAGTTCCATGCGTTTGTTGATGGTTGAAATGGTGACGTCATACATTTGCGATAAATAAATTAATAGATGATTAAGTTGAGAAATGGATTTAGACACATGAAAACTAATTCCATCACAACATGAATTGGACACACACAGATCGTTCCAAGCTGTGTACAAAAATTAAAATTTGCTTAATTAAAAGCTTAATAGTTGTTAATTAAAAGCGTAATTAAGTAGTGTTCAATATTCATTAGTGTTCTAATTCACAGCCGTGTTGTATTCCAATACAGCTCACGCAGCGAACGGAATTCGAACACGTGGATGACGGCATTACGTATCAGTAGAATTTGAACTTTGAAGCGTGGATGGAATACGCCTCACCACGTGCCAAATATAGCCACACACAGTGACGGAATATAGGGATTTGGTAGGTTTGCATTCTAAAGGCTTTTAAATAAATATGGCAACATTTTGATGTTTCGTCTTTGCTGACGAGTGACGCGTAGTGCGGTGTTTTTAGAGTCACATAAAGCAAACAGAACTTGAGTAATGCATACGCTGATATGGTTATTTTTTTATAGTTTACTGAATATACCACGTTCCACGTTTACCCTATTAGGCATATTGAAATGCAAGTTAATACATCCAATAAACTGCTTGGGCTGATCAGACGCTCCTACGAGTAGCTACCTAGATATAGAAATGATGAAGTTGTTGTTCACCTCTGTCGTGTACCCGAACATAGAGTTTGGAAATGTGTGGTCACCGAGACTTGAAAAGGACAAAAATTTAGTTGAGAGTGTTCAAAGACATGCAAAAAGGATAATCCCAGGATTAAAGGGCAAGTCTTATGAAGAAAGATTGAAGATTATAAAGCTTCCCAGTTCCCAGTCTCCGTTATCATCACCTGCGTGGCATAGTGACAAACCAGAGAATTTTTAGAATCAGTTCATTTTTCATTTATTCATTTACCCAAGATTTAAACCAATTTCTTATGTATGATGATGCTGGTATGATGGTATCCAGGATACTTTACTGGTCTACTTATAGGACTCAAAAATGAACTTGAGGGAGAGTCTAAAAAAACTCTCTGCTTTGCCACTATGGCTAGTATCCAGGATACTTTACTGGTCTACCAATAGGACTCAAAAATGAACTTGAGGGAGAGTCTAAAAAAACTCTCTGCTTTGCCACTATGCTGCGTGGTGACCTCATACTGCCCTCATTGAAGTATACAAGTACCTATGCTTATAGTTTGTACAAGGTCCCAGAAGGATTACTAGAATTTGAAACATGAACCAACACCACCGTACACCAGGGGCCACAGCCCACAGCTAGAGCTAGGGCTAGCTACTAGTATGGAATATATCTACTTGGCGAGCCGCGACTGAATTTTTCGAGCCGTGGTTTTATGGATTTGCCAGCCGTAAATTTATTTACAAAGTTTATGCACGTGTTACCCCAAATCTCTAATTTTACCCTTAAACAGTCAAACGGCAACAATAAAATTTGTCTCTACTGTAAGTTCAGCACGTGTTAATATACAGTCTGAGCGCTTTGATATGACCGCAACTATGCGCGATCTTCAACAAATGTTTTGTTTATTTGTTTACATTACGATGTTTATGTTTTTTCTGCAAGATATTTTTGGCGGAAACGGTAAAGCAATGCGGATTGCGGAAGTTGAAAATTTTATGAAATGACATGTTTGCGAAGAGCAAACCGCAATTTTTTAATCAAACAAAAATTTATGACATTCGAGCCGCGAGATTTCATACCTACTGAAATTATATGATATTAGAGCCGCGATATTTCAGACAAAAATAGGACTTTTCCAGACTAAATTAGAGCCGCGATATTTCAGACAAAAATAGGACTTTTCCAGACTAGGCTAGCTATAAACTAAAAAAAACTGCGGTGCAACTTATCCACGTGACAACATTTCTTCTTGCTTCGAGTCACTGACATGTGGAAGTGGAACAGCCTCCCTGAAGATATTGTTGACGCTTTGAGTATGAACGCGTTCAAGAACAGACTAGACAAGGCCATGCATGAGCATATCAGAGCATATGTTTAGTCTTAAAATGCCTCGTACCCTACGGAACAACTGATATCTAGAGTAGAAGCTATTTTAAATCTACCGTCCGTTAAAAAGATGTGATCAAAATTCCAGTCTAGTCAAGCAAAGTACAAGAATCGGCGACAGGCCTATTTTTTAAATGCCGAAGATACTATACATCACGTAGATCGTAGAGTCGTCAGTCGTAGACGAAGAGCACAGTAGGTACGACAGTAGCACTACTGCACTAGACGTGGTATGACTGGTATCTTCACAATCTAGGCAGGAGTTAGAGAACTAAACTCGTTTTCAATATACCTTGAAGGCTCGAACCAAAACTCTTACTTCAGCTATCTCACCATCGGCATAAAATACAAATTCGAACTCTTCCTGCATGCAGTAGCAGTACGCCAGTACCGCAGTGAATGAACGTAGCTTTCCCTATTTCCACAGACACACTGACTGCTGAGCCATAACCGCTTGAACTTCGCGGGGCGGAAACTCGAGTAAACTCCACAATCAAACATGTTTAATTTCATGAAATTTTGAGTATTATAAATTTCCATTCCCACTCTGAATTTTGGTAATGAAAGCATATGAAATGTTCGGTGGTATGAATTACTTTTTCACTCCTTTTCACAATTGGATGTTTTCTCTTTACAATAAAGGATTGTTTTTGGCTTATTCGTTTATTATGTTACACATTGGTAACGAATTCTGATCTTATTTAAATTCGAAGGAAATTTTATTAAAGGAAAGACACTTCTGAGATCAATTTCAGGGAGAATTTTTTATATCGTGGAAGTAACATTTTCTATGCATAACTTTCTCTAGTCTGAAATGATCTTAACTTAATAAGCATAAGCTATTTATTCACAATACACGCCTACGACCGTTGTCTGATTTTTCTTGTCCGTTTCGTTCTCTTTTACTTTTAGTGCTCCAAACGCAAAGTTTTAGCACCCGCGGCACGCACCCACTCCCACATTTCAGCAACTGCGCACGCCGAATTGCAATTCCTGACTAACGATTATGCGCTAAAATACTCATTTTTCAATGCCCAAAGCTATGTAAAGAGTTTTTGACTCGTTTTTACATTAGTCTGTAGACGGTAAATAAGATTAAAACGGCAAAACAGGATTTTTATCTTCAGTCAAACGCAACTGCGTGAGCAATTGTCCCACATGTTCATGTATAGTGAACATAAAGTTTGCTTGTTACCTGAAAAATCTCAAATCTTGAAAAATCTCAAATCACTCATAGAGTGCATGAAGTGCGCGTCAGTTTAGAACTCTGTTAATTCGGCACACATCTGACGAGTTCAGATCAGTCCTTTGCGGTGAGATGTGCTCTACGTCAAGCTTCCGTGACAGAATCCGATTTCAACCGGTTTGAGGTGCCATTTAGAAATGTAGTTGCAACGATTGGCATTGTAAAAATTTCCAGGCGTTGATGTGCAGGTTGCACGTAAGTATACGTTCTGTTCACCCAATTACTCATGGGTGTAAAATTCTTTACCTCTGGTTCGTCTGCAAAATGACCCGAAACCGTACATGGAGTTATGCGGCTGACCGTATGTCATAGGCAACCAAGTGTCAAGGCAATCATGATTCAAAATAATCAAGTGTCAAGGCAACCAAGTGTCAAGAGCAACCAAGTATCAAGGGCAACCATGTGTCAAGGGCAATCCAGTGTCAAGGGCAACCAACTGTCAAGGCAACCAAGTATCGAGGGCAACTCAGTATCGAGGGCAACTCAGTGCCGCGGGCACTGGGCAACCAAGTGTCATGGGCCACCAAGTGACAAGAACCACTATGTGACAAGAGCAACCAAGTATCAAGAGCAACCAAGTGCCGTGGGCAACCAAATGTCATGGGCAACCAAAAGTTATGGGCCACCAAGGGTCAAAAGCAACCATGTGTCAAGATTAACCAAGAGTCATGGGCCACCAAGTGTAATGTGTTAGGACGACCAAAAGTTAACTATTTTGCAATCGAAAGTTTTTTCTTTTTGCCTTTTTTATGAGCTTTTTTGAGCATTTTCTTGATTTTGTAGTGCTGCCAAGCCCTCTGAATAGTTCGCGCAGAGCGTTCCCGGCAAAATTCTGCCTGTAAATATAACAATCATTTTTTGTAGATTACAATAAAAATTTTATTGCAAGTTAATATATACAGTATCTATATATTTCAGAGACACTTAAATTATGTTCATGTACTATTTTGAAAACAATGCCTTATACCCTCCATTTATTAGATAATTGGTTGTATCGATCCACGAGTTGTTTAAAATGCATTGTGGTTGTTTAAAATGCATTCTGTTATCTAACTAGTTATTATCATTACTCGTTGGACACAATATCCTTCGTTAAACAATCAAGAGCACAACTCAATCCATCCTTACTAAAGATTGTTCCATAATAGGTCAGCATCGCTATATAATGCACCGTACCTGTATGGCTAACATCCGCGCTTCGTCCTCTTGGCGTTGTAGGTCTGCGATGACATCATGCTGTCTTTTCACCAACAATAATTCAGCCTATCAAGAAGATTTAAAATGAGGTAAGGGAAACACCATATAAACTTGATATTAACTTCATTTTGAAGATTTATCATCTCTAGCCTCACAACCTTCATCGTTTTATCGTGATAACTTTATTAGTAGAAGCACTTATCGTGATAACTTTATTAGTAGAAGCACATAGTGAAAAATTCACCTCCTGGCAGCAAACTTCTTCATGAACGGCCGTATGTTGAGCAACGAGGCTGTCTCGGGTACTCTGCAGTGTTGTCATTTCGGTATCGTACTGCACTATGGCCTGCTTCACACATCGCTCAACTTCTCTTCTGAAAAATTAATTATACATGAACATAATGGAATGGCACGTATCACTGATCCCAGCTAATCACAACACTTTCCGGAAGAGAGAACATCAAAAGCGATAACTCCAAAGTTCCAGCTTTTGTCTCGGCGAACTCTTAGTCAACGAGAGCGAACGCATAAAAAAACTAAAGGCAACCGTGTCAAATTAATCTCTTGTAGCGCTATGTTACCAAATTTAGGGATAAATTTTGAAGTGAATCATTACAAATATTCGAAGAATGATGCAACAGCATCAGTTTTTTTTTATCGGAATGGAGAAGTAGTGCTATTTCTAACATCAGACTTCTCGTGCTCACGTTGAGCTGTGTTGATACTGTAGGAACCGTTGGCCTTTCCTGATGGCCGTCGTGTGACTTCCTTGCTAGAAGTTGTCAATCACTAAAGTCACGTAAACAAATTAACTAAACATCTTTAATATCGTAGTTTCGTGATTGGTTTCGTTTTGTATCAGGTGTTTATCAAATGCGTTCAACAAGAGATTATCCGAAAGTTAGAGGCTGCACATTTCGCCTGCCAATATTTGACTGGCTATGAATACCAGCCACCTATTCTCCAGTGTTAGTAAAATTCATTACCTTTTCTGCCTCATATCAGCTTCAATTTCTTTATGTTTCTTTTCGAGCTCTGACTGCAGATCCTCAGCTGCAGCCAGCTCCTCTTTTAACTGCAGCAGTCGAGCATTGCCGAGACTCCTGACTTCTTCCTGTTCAGCTGCCGAGACGCACCTACGCGCAGAGGGAAAATATAGTGAAAAGAAACATTGTACTGAAAAAAATGTCAGTAATTTGCTTTATACATCAATGAAAATAATATTTTCTATTTCTACAATATCAATCAATAATAATAATAGCGGTTTCAGCGTTAATTTGGCCGTTCGCTAATTCTTAACATCGTAGAACATTCACAGCTTGTTGCGGGTCTCGAACATGCAACTCACTGCTCTGATTTTGCTGCGCTTAACCACCCTGCCTCCTCGCTGATTCTCGCTAGAAACTGTCGCACAGAGGTGGGATTGTACCCGTACCTTTCTGTTCCAATCTTGGTAGGTACTCCAAATTATTATCATAAGATTATTAATCACCTTAGACGGCTGACGCTTGTCTTTCCTTCGTCATCCAGCTTTTGTAGGAGGTCCCTACTAGTCTGCAGCTTCAGTAATCCTGACGACTTGTCCTCCTGCAACTTTCTTCTTGCTTCCTGCACCTGCAATTCCAGCGAAACCGCAGCGCTGTTAAATTCCTGGAATAGAGGAAAAGTAAAGTAGTAATTTTATATACCGTCTGAGCTCACTTGGTAGACCACATACGATTACTGCAGACGTAATTAAGAAAATCATTACATAATCTTGATAGTGAATGCTCCGAACAATTAATATAGTTTAAGGACGATACCTGGCTTGAAAATATCTTAGACGTACTTTTAATATAAAATAAATTTAATTATCATATGAGCTTTGAATTTAAAATTTCAAATATATCTTAGATTAACTCTTTTACTCAATTTGCGCACCTACTGTATTATAACTTTATAATTGTAAGATGCAACTAAAAGTTCAATCACACGAACTTTTTTATAAACATTGCTTAAAAATATAATTAACTTAAATTCTAACAATCACTTGAACGTTATAAAGTATCCGGTAACTGGAACGTATTAGCAGAGCTGGGCAGCGCTACTTGGAAATGTAGCGGCGCTACCGCTACCGCTACATGCTCTAAATGTAGCGGGCGCTACCGCTACCGCTACACCCACTAGATTGTAACGGGCGCTACCGCTACCGCTACAGTAAATTGTAGCGCGCTACATTAGCCGCTACAATGGATTTTTTAATATGTGCATGGTTTGACTTATATATGGGAGGGGGAGGAAGGTGGGGGGGGGGGTAAAAATGTGAAAAATGGGAAGAACGCGAAAAAAACGTCGAGGAAAATAAAAAATCGGGGCTCTACAGTCGCTAGATATTGTTGTTACAAATCGAATGATATGTGCCTCGACATTGTAGCATATGATTTGCAAAAGTTATAAACTTTTTTAGAGTACCTTTTATTTTCCGTTTTCTATTAATTCCACGTTTTCTTTCATTTTTTACATTTACATGAACAAAAAGGTCTTAGATTTCTGTTTTACATATGTGTACCAAGTTTTAAAACGAAACGATCTGTCTGTAAACAAAAAAGTTGCGTTGGAGGGTAGCCGGTCCCCTTAAGTAAAATCTAAAGGCTTTATCTATAAATGTAGCGGTAGCGCTGTAGCGGCAAAACCTCGTATTGCTACTTAAATATGTAGCGGGCGCTATACCGCTACCGCTACATTGCCTTAAATGTAGAGCCGCTACCGCTACCGCTACTGAAAATGTAGCGCGCTACTGCCCACCTCTGCGTATTAGAATAGACATATATGAAAATGAAGGGAAAAAATATGCATATATTAAATGAGTGAAACAATGAAGGAATACTGTAGTCACCGCCTGAGCGACGGAGCGGCTGGCGAGCGTCGAGGCGTAGAGATATTCCAGCCTGGCGCTGAACTGCAGGCGCTGCCGCAGCTGTTCGGCCTGTCGTCGCAGCTGCCGTAGCAACAGCGATCCCACAGAAAATTCTGACACAATAATAATATAAAATAATAGCGGTTTTAGCGTTTATTAGCCCGTAGGCCTGTCGCCGATTCTTAACATCGCAGAACATTCACAGCTTGTTGCGGTCCCGAACTCGCAACTCACTGCTACAATTCTGCTGTGCTTAACCGCCCGGCCTCCTTGCCGATTCTGACCAGAAACTGGCGCACAGAGCTGGGATCGAACCCGCGCCTCTCTGCGCCAATCCTGGTACTCTGAACAGTAACCACTGGGCCACCACACAAGAACTCATCAAATTTTTTATAAAATGTTGAAAGCTCATGCTACTACTAGCTGAAGATTCTGATGAACGAAGGGACAACAGTAATAATTTAGACATCTTATGCTCAATTGATTTTATCTCTAAATTGTTTGATGAGAAAGATAACATAAAAAAACATTTAGTGATTTTATGCGAAATGTCAGCCATGCAATTTTTTCTGACTTCGATTTTTTATTTTATTGTTTACCTACTCTACGATATTGGTAATAACAAATATTGGATGACATAATCAAGCATAAAAGTTAAGATATTTGTGACTTGATTAAACACCTCAACAATTCCACATAAATTCAGTCATTTCATCATTGTGTTGAACAAAAAGTCTCAAGATTACTACACTTTAGAGAGGCTTGCGTTCTATAGCCTGGAGATGTAAGTGGTCATAGTAAGTATTCTTATAATCAGTAATGATATTGTTGCATTCTCCGCTTCTTAATACAGATGATGAACTCAGTCGTACAATCAAATCCAGTCGTACAATCAGATTCAGTCGTACAATCAGATTCAGTCGTACAATCAGATTCAGTCGTAAAATCAGATTCAGTCGTACAATCAGATTCAGTCGTACAATCAGATTCAGTCGTACATTCAGATTCAGTCGTACAATCAGATCCAGTCGTACAATCAAATCCTGTCGTACAATCAGATTCAGTCGTACAATCTATTTATATTTAAATATTTGATAAGTTGAGTTTACCAGGAGTCTGTGTCAGCGCAGCAGAGGTGTCTTGCAGCAGCTTCTGCACAGCACTGCAGCATTGGTGCACAGCTTGCAGCACCGCAGCTCTAGGAAAGAGTTCCCACCGCAACAAACATAATTAACAAATTTGGCTACAAAACGAGCTTTTCACGTAAAATAACAATATAAAACATATTCTAAAAATTTACAATTTATGCGTATTCGGACAAGTAGTTATTTTAAAATAAAATATTTTATTCAAAATTAAATAATTATAGTTAGTGGGTACTCACTTGATCCCATCGTGGTCCATTGATGTCTAATGAGCGTGTATTTTGAGGATGATCAAATAACAATGATCGCTTTCAGCCTTTTCAACTGTAAAAAAACTATGACATTATATTTTCAAAAATATCATAAAATTAACAAAACTTTACCGTAATTCGTCGTTGCTTGTGTCAAGTTTAGCTATTGGTCTTTGTTGAGAATTATGATACTGTAATATTATGTATACTGCAGTGAATTCAGATTTATACATTATGTAATATGCCTGTCATGCTAGTAATACTGCTAGATACTAGGTTGGTTTTTGAGCACCACCCAAGGTCATGCTGAAGTACCACCCTCAACGCCTCAGGGGAATAAATTGTATATTGAGCTTCCGAATGCTCGAACTCGCAGCCTGCTCCTCTCCCGCAAGATATTTCTAGGATATTTATCCATGATGCTAGACAGTAAAATAAAACACATGAATACAAAAATACACATTTTTTACGATGAAAGTAATAGTTACGCAAGGAAAGACAGATTGGGTTCACGTTATATGTTATGGTATGCCATATGTATTTTTGAAACGTCATACAAGAACGTCCCTTGTTATTACTCAGAGAGCACATGAACACGTGACTGAATAATGCAAACATCAGAGTTGCATCTGACGAGTGACGACTTCACAACAAAGAGGCTCGTTGTCATGGCAACTGTCACGCCACCATCACCATGGCAACACGCGACACTTTGCTCTACGCTGAAGAATCGTTCTCTTGAGATGAGTTGGCTCTTATTTTATCATAAAATATGAAAGAAATTGCCTCCAAGTAGCATATGACATTCAAAATATATTCAAACGGCAACTTCTTATGAAACAAATTTGTTTACTAGCAGATGAAAAGTTTTTTTCAATTTCCGGAGAACAATTGAGCCATGCATGCAAATTGGTTCTAGGAAATGTCAGGGGAAAAGTATACGCTGCTTTTCATGATAAATGAATACGTTATGTGGCGACTTTCTATCGTGGACCAAATGAACAAGATATTAACGGCTGGAACGACTTCAACTAGATGCTACGTACTCCCTATATAAACAAGAAATAAGAAAACATTTGCGATAAAACTGAAGAACGAAATATTATATTGTTTGGAAGAACGAATTTTTATCTGATTAGTTAATAACTGATTAAATAGAAATTCATTGAATTAAGTGCTGCCAAATATAATCAGCATGAATCGTTGTACCTCAATCAAATCTAGCTAAACTAAATACTTATATTATATGATCACTAACTAATGACTATGCATAACAATGTATGATGGATTATACTATTAACTAATTATAGCAGCTTAGCCTGGCATTAACGGGGCTCCAGAATTTCTGAAATTTTCTAATCTCCTAATCCCGGATCCGAAAATAATAAACGTACTTGATGTTAATTGAACAAAGATGCGCTCAAATGCACATATACACATATTCTACATAATATTGAGCTCCAAATTAACTCTTTGTAAAATATCTTAAAATGTATATTTTTAAGTGTAAACTTATCTGCATCAATTAAAATTCGAATTTCAGTTTTTGAACCAACTACATATGCTCAGCGATCAGCGAAACTCGTTACCGTATTTTACAAAACTCTTTTACTAATTATATTGGACAGCTGGAACAACTAAACTACAAAGAAGTTATGAATAGCAATGACCTCCATTTTAACTAACTATTATGCTATAGAATATATTATAGCTTATATTGATATAGTTTAGCATAAGGTTTTTCTTCATACATGTTCCACTGAAGACCAGGACGAAAGGATGAAATATATTAACAATTTTCTTCTTTGTTTATTAAATGAATTGAACGATATTTCTCGCGATGGTGAGCAGATCAAAAAGCCGGTTTCCAAAGAACTTTGATATAAAAGATATTAATAAGACATTTAATGCAACGATGTTTACGTATCAAAATGTCTATCGGAAACGTACTTTTTTTATGTGACCACGCCAGAGAGAAATATTATTATATTAAATATATTATTATTATAATAAATATATAAGTTATTATACTAAATATTATATTAAATATACCAAACCAGCGAGGCCTGCACCAGCATCGGCATGAGATGCCCTGACGCCACAAGACTGGCCATAGCTGAGGCTCTCATCATCAAGCTGGAGTCTCCAGCTATTAATTTGCAAACTACCATATATGCCAGAACGTTGCAACTGTTCTCGTAATTTAAGCTTTGATTTTCAGTCTGTATCCCTAATACCCTACGTTTGTACTAACGTCATTTCTAACGTCATTTCAAATTTTCAAATTAAAGTGTTGTATTCAATGTTAGAATTGATTCCCTTACTTGATACTGAATGTAGTTGCATTCGAAACGTCGTAAATTATAATAAAATGTCCCTTGGAAACCTTATGTGTGAATTTCAACTACTATCAAAAAACTAATTCGTCGAATAGAGAAAATCAATAAGAAATATTCTGTGGTCTTCTATGAAACCTGGTCTGGTTTTCTAGATTACTATAAACCATCGTTTTACGCAAACATTTTAAAATTCCCAACTTTAAAAATATGAAAGATTTTGGTGACAACAGACTTTTTCAATTTATAATGAACATATGTTCTTCTGATCTGATTGATCTTTCGTTCATTTATATGGAGGTTTTACCACAGTGCCACAGTGCACCAACTTTCCCTATGCGCACGGTAGATGAATATAATATTAGATAAAATTCGATGGTATCCGTGATACTAGACATCACAAAAGAACACGAGGAGCACATCCACTCAAAAAGTCGATGAATTGTACACCACCTGAAGCATAGCTCACTGCATTAAATCAAAATGTTACAGCCTAATTCACCCGTACAGTTAACTTCATATGTATTGGTGTCTTTTTTGAAGTTTCTTTTTTTATTGCAAGTCGAAAGCTGTTTTAAATATTGTTACTGATCTTCGGCGTAACTAAATAGCTATCGCGTATGCAGATAATAACTGGAACGTAAAATTAATTTTTAGAAAAGGGAATTGTCGTCAACGCAAAGGGGAATTGTAAAATTTATTGAATTCCCCAAAATTGATTGTAAAATGAACTATAACTTGAGTTTCAAATAGTGGAAAATATTCCACTACAGAACCAGATATTAAATTTTATTTGCAATTCAATTGATAGCTGAATTATGACTCGCTATTATTAAGCTCTCAAACGAGTTTTGCTTTAGAATTCCCCAAATTTGTCTGATAAAGATCGTGATAACTTATGATAAATTATTAATTATTCATTCAGAGTGACGTCGTGTCAATCTGCCAGTAAAATTGTCAGTGACAACAAACAATTTAGTGCATTATATGTATCTGTCAAAATCGTTCATCAATGTTGCCATATCAAAAATATCGCATATCAACAACGAAAATAGCCAGATCTGAATCGCAGACAGTTGCATTAATGAATCACGCCACGTGGCCTATCTCTGATCAATTAAAACCAACATTACAAATATATATGTGTTTTTTAAAATGTTAATTCTTCAAAGCATTTAATTGAAAATAAGACCAGACGGCATAAAGAGCCGTAAAGCTTTTTTAAAGTAGAGTTTAATCAAGATCAATAAGACGGTTTATCAGAAAACTTTGCGTTATCTTAAGAGTTCAAACGATCAATCTTCTTAAATAATACTGTTGCGGGAGATCAACATACACTAGCTATCCCGACGGGATAGTGGAATAAATCAAAGTCAAAACTTCTAGTAGAAGGCCAGAAAAATGAAGTTAAAATCTACGTTATAAATCTTTATTACGGAAGCTAAAAGAACATTGATCCACGACCTTCAAACTTACAAACACGGACAGTAAAATACCCTACGCTCGGCACATTCAGACGGCTAAGGAACCCAGACGGCTAAAAAATATTCTAAACTAGGTAAACACAAGACGGCCAAGAAATTCCCCAATACCCAGTAAACAGACGGCTTAAAACTGCCCTACACTAGGTAAACACGAAGGGCTTAAAAAATGCCCCTAACGGCTAAGAATAATAACCGGGTAAACACAAACGGGTAAGGATATCCCACACTAGGTAACCCAACCAGCGTACGACGTTCTTCTGCCAAGTAAGCACAAACGAGCTACAAGATTTTACATTAGGTAATCAGAAAATTTACGGTATTTCCCATTAGGTAAACACGGACGAATTACAGTATTTTTCATTAGGTGACACAGACGATTTACGGTATTTTCCATTAGATAAACACGGACGATTTACAGTATATTACATTAGGTAACACGGACAATTTACACAATTCCAGGGTCAGGTGACCACTGACCATTAACAAAATTTCTCAGTCAGGCGAACACTGACGGCTGACGAAAATTATCCGCTTGGAAACACTGACGGCTGACGAAATTTATCCGCTTGGAGACACTGACGGCTGACGAAAATTATTCGCTTGGAAACACTGACGGCTTCATCCGAGATTTCACAAGGCGCATAACGGGTGGCCACTCCCGATGCTGGCAGCTAAAAGAATGAGAGAGAGTACAATCGGCACAATCCCCTAGTAAACAGCGGAACCCTGGTCGACAAGAGACTGTTGAGCTGCGCAGCTACAATACAACATTCTTGGAAACCTGACCAGAGCCATCAAGAAGCAATAAATAACATGATTTAATCCAGCGGATCATTGATGTTCGTCCATTTCAAAGTAATCATCTCCTTAAATTTCGAAAAATAAATGCGAACAAAATGTTAGAATTGATTGACCAGAAAAATAAAAATTTCGAGGCTTACATTCGTACTGATTGGCGCCTGAAAATAACTTAATAATATGAAGATGGGTCAAGAAGTAAATATGCAAGTAAATTAAATATAAGTTGTAATCTCCGTAGAGTTTCATAACATATCCATATAATACCTTGCATCTTGCGACGTGTTTGCACGTTGATTGGCTCATCATCACTGCGCCAGAAATACTAAAAAATTTTGAATGAAACATTTTCTGCTCAGGAAATGGAGTAAACGTGCAGCAGCAGTATTTATTCGCGCATCATTAACAAAAGATTCCAGAGCGCGACGAGAGCTTCAAGCTATTTCCAGATATAAAGGTTATGACGCCGACTGAAGAAGCCAGCGCATTGCTTCAGGTTATTCATCCAGTGAAGCCATTCATCGGAATATTGCCGAGCACAGAATGACGATGTCGTCAATGATGAATACACGATGAATAATATTTTTACTCGCGTTCGTGGCGCCTATGATGGGCGAAGTTAGTCGAGAAATTCTTACCGATGGCTACAAGTCTCAAATTGTCATTTGTTATCCGCAACATAAAATATTGATATTGAATTATGTGCAAGTACAAGCACCAGATGAAGAAAACGCTGTCTACAATTGGAAGGTTCTGTTACATTTTGATAAGATCATCTTTAAGTTACCCTATAGAATATCCGGAATGTATATTATTAATTGCATATTTCAAAGTACTGCCATTTAATTCCATTGAATAAAAAGAATCTGATTGATTGCTTTATAAAATGAATAGTAGCAGTAGGATGGTTTGTTAGCGCCTCAGCTTCCAAGCTATTTCGCGCCGGAGGTCAAAAATTAACCTCGCCTATGAGGCGGATGGTCTCAATTATTGTAAATTTTTCAAATGTTTCATCACCCACAAGGGGCAGAAGGTCTCAATTGTCCAGCTCGCTGAAGCTGGCTCGAAAGAAGCAGCGTTAGCATCTCAAAGAGACGAAGTGACAAGGAGGGACAGGTGAAAAGCAACAGAAACTAAGACACTTGAACAAGAGGTCGCTTACACGGGACGTCGGCCGCCCGCACGAGAGAGACATAGAAGGGAAATGTAAGGAATCCTACCTACATTATAACCTAACCAACAACTGAGACCAGAACTTTGAACATCATGAAATGGAAAGTCACAACAGAATAAATCTAAAATTATTGTACAATAAAATGAGCACAAATCGCAAACAATTATGAAAACTTCAAACTTTCGCCGTTTGATACCCAAATTTCAAAGTTCACGGACTAACAAATCCCATTCCACGAAAGCATCCAATTAAAATTTCGGCCAGAAGACGCCGCCAATCATGAGTAGTGAACACTATTGAAAAATCGAAGCAAACCCTTTGAGTGCATCTTATCAGAGAGACTACTACTTAATTAATTAGCAAGCTCACCGTCACACTCCTACTCGAAGTTGGGACAAACATTTCACAACTTGCGGGCTCGAAATGTCCTCAGTGAGGCACGGAACTCTGGCGTGCCGCCGTCCTCACGCCTCCGCCAACTGTCTAAAGTTAACAGCGGCCATACTTTCAAAAAAAGTTAAGAGATCGTAAGTTCATCAGCCTTAACTCAGTCTTGTGCTAGGCCGTGATATGCGGTCATGAATTCAGTGTTATTGAGAACTAACACAAACTTAAACAAAATCTTCATTACACAGTCATCAAAAGTTCACTACGCAGTCATGTTAAATGAAAACCAAAGCTAACAAAAGGAACAAAATTAAATTACACAGTCATTGATACAATGTTATTGAGATAAAACACTAACGAGAATTTTAGAAACAAAATCTGCTTTATACAGTCAGGAATGACATTTAATTGGCAACTAATGGACACATATGCAACAGCACATGTATACTGAAGATATTATTTACGAATACAATGTTAATGAGGACTAACACTAAAGAATGAATAAAAATTCCACTTCTTCCACTTCATGTTGATGAATGCACTGTTACTAAAAACCTAGGGTCACGTATGGAATAACAACACATACATATATACTGTTCCTAACACAATGTTAATTATAAACAACAACCGTGTGAATAATAACTCATTTATGTAGCCATATATATTCCTGGCAATTGACGGAAACAACCATGAAGAATAACAACGAGTCAACCGACAGAATAAAGAAACTCTCAATAAAATATAATAGAAGCACCGCTAAATATTACACACATCATAATAACGATAATAAAAGGCCCTGCATAACGTAAAAATATAAGAGTTTTATCTTTAGTCGGCGAACTAGGGAGTAAAAATATCGCAGCGTCTAAGAAATAAAATTAGATGCAATAAAAAAGTCATTATAGCGGCCTAAGATTTAAGAATTATTTGAGACAAGTTCGTGAGCGATAAAAAGATAAGAAATGTCCTAGAATTTTCAGCCTAGAGAGCTTGGGTGTTTTTAGACATCACAAAAAAATACCCATGATGCTATACATGATGCAGCTGCACTGGCTCTCTCCAAAGACTTCACTTAGGATCTTGTCTGTTTCACCAAGAGAGAATGTTCTTTTGGAAACCATGTAGGCACCTAAAATTCGCACATTAAAAGAGAAGGCCTTGTGTGTGGCGGTTCACACATTCTGCATGAATATCATTCTGTGTATAACCCATGAAATAAGAGTTAAGGCTAGTGAGGTAGCCCATCTACAAAAACGATTGTTGGCGAGGTGAGAGTATGTAAATTTGATTGCATGCTTTAATAAATCATTCTGTAGAGGTATACTTCGTTCAACAAAGGCCTTTTTGTAAATTAAACGGAATGTCAGCATGCGATCATAATGCATAATAATGCAATCTTTTTTCGAAAACAAAATTATTTATCGTTTTCCATGACCCAAGAATCGTAATAGAATTCAAATTCCCTGGCGTAACTTTTTCCCAAGTCGCATTACTGTAGGATAATGTTCGATAAATATCTTGTTTAAAATTTTTAACCCTAATGAGCAGAAGCACGGGGAACTAATATCTCGGTATTTGTCCCTCATTTTTTGCCCTAATGAGCAAAAAAAACACGCGGAACTAATATCTCGGTATTTGTTGGATAAATTTTTGTGGATCTGTGATCAAGCTCTGAGACAAAAACATTATGACTGTAGTGGTGAGAGAGCCGTTCGTGAGGGGGTGTTTGAGGGTGGAGCCGTTCGTTCGGGGCGGAGGCGTAGTGTGTACATGTGAGCGCCTAATTCTAGGACATTTCTGGAATCAAATGTCAGATTATATTTCTCCTATTATTTATATGAATAAACGATAAAATCAGCAACATGCATCCCACAGTGTGTGCATTCTCTTCAAACTATCCTTTAATTCGCCGCTGGAAAAAGCAATAACGTTCCAGGACTGTAAATTTTGCATTCTAGTTCACTGTGTCATGCTACCTAAACTATCAAAGGAATTATTATTTTCCCTTTTATGTTTACTTCAGAAACAGATAGGTCTGGGCTTCAACGGCTTGCGTATGTTTGATTATGCACGTTAATTGCCATCGCAATGTGGTCGTTATGTAACTGGCAGCCTCTCGTTCTGTCTTAATTACGACTGTTGGCGTCAGTCTTGATTGCTTAAATAATATTTTTTATTACTTAATCTCGTATATCATCTGCAAGTTTTCGGCGATGATCGCTATGTCTGCACCGCGCTTATCATCGCCTTCCTCGCAATTAAATCGCGAGAGCCACAGCCTAGATTTTTTTTACATTTGCAGCCAAATTGTTTGATGTGCCAAACAATGAAAGCAGTGAAGAAACTACCGTTGCATACAAACTAAAAGAATAATTTTTGTTCATTCACAAAATACTGAACTGAACTATTCACAGCCCTGAGCATTTATATGATAATTCTTGTATAAAATAGGCTCAGTCAGCAAAAATCTAGCTTGAGTCACCCATGTAGGCTAATCGAGAGGCCATCCTACATATAATTCGACACATTAAGCTCAAGACCAGGGGCCATACTTTCAAAACTCGCTAAGTGAACGTAAGTACTTACGCTCTATTTTCTTGTCTATGATTGGTGGTTTTTGGTCGAAAGGCCGCCAATGATTGGCTGATGAACTTACGATCTCTTAACTTTTTTGAAAGTATGGCCCCGGGTGTGGCTGTTGCGTGGTCGTAAAATAAGGTAAGTTATAAAGCTGGCGAAGGACAGCGACCTATCTGCCCTACACACGCACTGAAGAAGTGCTTCCATATGTTGCTGATGGACGTTCATTCTAATTTCGATTCAATAAGGTGGAAAAGTTACCAAATTTGTAACTTATATATTAATTTATTTATTTTTAGTTGTGTAGCCAGTTATTGAAATTAAATGTACTTCTCCTCGAAGAAATTATCGGCCTTACGGTGATAAGACCTAGAGAGAACATAGGTAGAGTGTAGTTATGTAGAGTCTAGTTATACTAGATGTTATATGAGATATTTTGTACTTTATGTTATTTAGCACCGTGATTTCCAAACATATACTAAATGTTTTGAAATACTGAGTAATAATTGTCAAATTTGGGTTGATTTGACCGGTAATGAGAACGCTTAAAAAAATTATAGTACTGTTTTTTTTCAAACAACGTCAGATTTTTCATGAGAAGTCCGAACGATGAGTTAGCCCCAACAATTACAATTGTTTTTTATAACATTGATCACCAGGAAAGTTTCATTAATTTACATTGATTTATTTGAATAAGAGCCTTCTGTGTTTATTCTTAATCGCGGTACTCTTAATTGCGATGGATTATGAATGTTTTACTTCAACTTTAATAATGTAACTTCAGTTTACCATTTATTTACTTCCATAAACCATGAAGCATATTGATTGATTCATGCAAATGCCTTGCATTCATACATAAAAATACAGGAAAGATAACCGAGTTCACAATAACGTTACACGCATATATTAAAGTTACTTAATTACAGCATAACTAAAATTCGAGTCACTAGAACATATGCCAAGCATTGAATCGTAAAATTTCAGCTGAAGATAGGTGGCGCATGTAATATGTGCTAGACTGTAAGTGTAAAAATGCAATTATTTTATAATGACGTTTTTGAATAAAGATACTGAAGCTGCTTCTCACCCATCCTCCTCAATAAATATGCGAAAACAGTCCAGGATATCCACATTATATTAGAGAAAGATGATTAATAACAAATGGTTATCCTTGCATTCATAATTAATTTAATTTTCCGCATCGAAATTTAACCATATTAATAGAATTCTCCATGCAACAGATCGAAAAAATTAGTTTGACCAAATCACTTCAAATGGTTATTGACCTGAAGAATGAAGAAATCCCTTGATTTCCACACGCGCATAAAAGTGGTCATAAAAGACTGCAATCTCGTTCAGAAGTTTACTGCAAGACTAGATCCACGAGACAGAATTGCTTGCAATAAAACAGTATGATAACATCACAGAACAACAAAGGCAATATATGACACTTTTGATCATAGCTGTCATTTCGACAGCAGGTGCTTAGAGAACAGCTAGCAACAGTTCCTATACCTTCGTTTTACGTTAAATTGACAAGATAGATATATCGTCTGTACGAGAACTTCAGCATTTTTCAACGGAATTCATTCCTTTGTCAACTTTATCGTTGTGATGATGTCGGGTTCAGTTAATAGATCAAAAGTCTTTATATTTATTCAGGAAACCCCAATAGTTTAGAATCTCAAACATAACGGGAACTATTGAACTACAGAGAGGAGAGGGACTTCGCTGTCCCGCCGAGATAAATAAATGACACAATAAATACATTTAGAAATGAACACTACAGGAAGATAATACAATAATCCATATAAACCCTAATTAAAGAACATAATTCTAAATGCACTCGTACCTAAGAATAGCGTAATGAAGCCTATATAATAGCTCAGTCCGACTCGCAGGGACACCAGAGACAAAGTGCCCTAACATGACTGACTAGGTCCTATTCTAAGCAGTAGCGCGGATAACAATCTTACAATCATGTAAATTTTACACATATTTTCATATCTTGGGTTTTCTACGACCTATATATCGTTAAATCAAAGGTTTAAAGTGGATACTTCGATGTGTAATCCAATTGCGTCTTGCGACGTATCCTTTTTTTTTAATTTCTCTCATTGGGCATGATTAGGATTTTATAAAGTTTTGATCTCGATAACATAAGCTCTTTTGGCTATGTTCGAAGCAATTTGACTCGCTCGTCAAAAGAGCACGACTCATGTGCATATAACTAATAGAAAATTTGTACCGTAGTTTTATCTCGCTTAAAATGAGTATTAAGAGTGCACAGAGTTTGACGAAAATGCTGCTGCAGCATGTACATGTAGAAATGGATTTTGACAGCCTTTGAGAAAACGTTTCCCATGGCATAATTTTAATCGGCATAATTTTTGCGTACGTGATCATTTTGTGTTGGTTCATCAATTCGAAAAAAAAGAATGTTGTAATGGTCTCTCAAACGGCCAGGTTTCCTTTTTCATTTGAGCATATTTTAAGGCATTTCATTTTCGTTCCTGACTTGTTTTGCTAACATGGAACTTACACAAGTCCTAGTAAGTGAAGTCAATTAGACTTTTCTAATTAGATTTTATCGAGAAGACACAGAAATTATTTGCAGACGGTTCATAATTTAAAACTAGTCATGCAAATTCCAATTCTCCATTTCTCATTTTAACTTCCATCGTTTAGACAAGTTTCCTCTGTTTTATTTTCCTGTTATCGATCGCCCCAGATCGCCTCAAACTCAAGTTGGAAATAATCACCGACAAAAATTTCCGAGTTTTAAATCCAAGAAAAAAGAGCTCAATTGTCCCGAGCTGTCGACGAGGCTCCAACGTCTGTATAAAAATCACAGTTTGGGCTTGATTGAAAAAGCACAGGTCAATGAGACCTAGAAATTGTCGTTGTCGGGCTCTCGGAGCTGGCAAACATTCCAACAAATTTCGTCGATTCAAGAAAGGGGGCCTCGAAATTCCTCAGAGTCAGGAATATTTTATTTTAAGCCTTTATTGATTACATTATCATTACCGATTTGGTTCTAGTATAAAGAGTGGATTATTGAAAAATTTACATCTTTATTTTCATACTTTTTTACTTAAGCATTTTTGTTAAAAGATGCGAATTATGAAACGAAGGCCTAGATAGGAGGTAAACAAGACTCGCCGCCGCGGCTCATTGGTTATGCAGAGCAGGATAGGAAGGCTGTTTTTCCTGCGTACAATTCTGGTCCCTAAGGGCAGATGAAGAACAGATAACCTGGGACGTGGTAATCCATGAGGATATAAACAAAAATTTCCTTAGGAATAAGATGAAATGAAAATAAATTAGGACCCCAGCCAAATGGATGGCAGAATGTTCCAGACATTTTTTAACTTATCATCAACCGTTATATTTAAATGGCTCTCGCAAAAAAAATCAATGAAAAAAATATAGTCAGCCAAAAAATACAAGTAGTTAAGGCCCAAAAAATACAAAAATATTACAGATGGTGCGTATACCTGCATTTTTGCACCAGCAGGTATAAAAAGTATCAGTAAAGTAAGAGAGATGTAATAAAAAATTTAAACCACATGTGACCAATTTAAAATCTTGTGACGGCCCTATAATTGCAAGGAAAACTATCTAACCTCACACTTGTACAGCTCAGAATTTGAAAACTATTTGGATAGCGACCCAAACATCCGCATGGCGAGCTCGTATCGCAGCGAACACCTGCGCAACACCTGTGGTGTCTGCGCAACAAAGGATCATTCGCGCCGTATGCCGTCGCCTCGTGTAACGGCGGGTCAGCGAGCCAGTGATGGTCGTGGAACTACCAGTGGCATCAAGTGCCCGCGGAAAAACTGCCCTATCACCCCCTCCCTCACCTAGTCGCCACTACCAGGATGAGCAATTACAACACCAACAGCCTCGTGACTTACTCCACGTCCCTGATAAGATCGAAGCACCGGTGGTCACGGACTTTATGAAAGAAAATGAAAACAGGAAAGCAGCATACATACGTGGTTTGAAGAGACTTCCATAATGGAAAGACACCATCAATCATAATGGAAAGACACCATCGTAAGCAGGTGAGAGGAGATTGATGGCTTATATAATACATATGGCTATTATAATACATATCACAAATAATGAACTTTAGGCCTGAGAGTCGGTATGACAATAATTTTATTAAATAAATTATTGAAATCAGGTAAATGATGACGAGCTAAAGGAATGGCACAATAGCGATAGAAAAATTGGAACATTCTTAGGACAGATTGTGTTTTGTTCAGTGATGAGACACTCGTAACATTTTATCTCCATCATCATCTAACTTGAAATAAATAATTATTCCTTCAGAATTAACTCCAAGATTCTTAGGTCACAAAAGAATGGCCTCAGGTATACCTTTTTAATAACTCAAACAGCCCAAATTATTTTCCCTGTTAATAACACTTAACGAGAAACTTAGAAGCATTCAATTATCCAGGACCAATGTTTTCGCACGAATGATCACACTGTCGCTTTTTTTAACTTCCAGCAACAACAAACACCCTCTAAAATGGAAAGCTAGAGGCTTTCAGGCTCGCTTCCACTAAGATGAGTATGGCAAGAAAATTTCAATACATGAACCATAAATGACTTAAATTCGAGTACATAAACGAGAACATCATAAACTCCGTTATTACTATCTGTATTAAACGCTAATTTCTCAATAATATCAGCAAGCTACAATAGGTAGACTTCAGTGTGTCTTCATCGACTCCAAGTCTGGCTCGTCCCAAAGGTGACTCAGCAGTGAACACAAAGGCCAAGGCCAGCAGAAAATAAAAGCAGGCAGTCAAGTTCTGGGAGAGAGCTTAGGGAAATCTTTGCGTGTATGCAGAGGCGTCGTTTCGGACAGCATCTTTTGCTACTGCTGTAAGAAATGAACAAGAGCTCAAATATTTCTATGTATTCTCGTATTCAGCAAGCATCCGGCCTCAATTGAAATCATAAATGAAAATTTTGGGCCTCTGTATGGCCGATGGTATTGACCACCGACATGCTATACCCAAGGCATGGAAGAAGAGAACATAAAAGGAATAACGAAGTAAGAATTTTTCCTTTGAACTGAATTACAGCACTCAGTATGCATCTTTGACAACAATAGTGAGAGCGTTTCGTAATCTCAAGTAAAATATAGATAGTTTACTAATGCATGCGGGCATAAAATAATTTCCAATAAAATGTCATGGAATACTTTTTGCAGTTCAGAGGGAAGTCTTAGGGAACTTTCTCCACTTCCAGTATACGCGTAAGAAAGAGCGAGTGAACATGTGTCGTGAAAGTAAGCCAAAATAATAGAGACCAGTTGGCTTTTGTTGCGACAAATTGAGACTTGACGGTAAACTAATGACCAACATCGCTCTAGCCCCCAGTAAATTGCAAAGGCGGCGGCCCACGCTAAGGCTTCTTATAGTATAAAGTAATATGGATCAGCACAACATATTATATTTTGAAACTAAAATTTCTGGATTTTTACCTAACTTTTCTGGCTTATGAGCCTAAAATTTCTGGCTTAATAAAGTTCTTGAGCAACTCCGTCCGAAAAGGAATAAACAAAATATGTCATATATATATCTGATAAATATGTCCGATATATGGTTACAGATTCCTTTAAAGTTTATGAATCGCTCAAATATTATATTGAACAGGTACGATCGGAAAATTGAATTTGAACCTGTTTCCCGAAATTGATTCAAACAGCGAATCCAACTTTTACCAAACCGGCTTGTATGTTTTTCTTGCTCGTTCGTGATTCGACAGAAGAACTAACATAATTTTGAGTCAGAAAATCTCATTGGAGCTTTAAAGCAAAAAGAAGATGGCTTGCTGCCTCCAAAGCTGAATTTGAGAAAAGTCCGAGCACTGAAGAACGCAACACCCAATCGGACGCTGGCGCGGGGGTCGCACTCACTCCTGATCTCCTGACACTTCGACCTGATGAGATCGTCGGTCAAGCTGGCAGAGGAACTTTGTACACGCTCGAAAATTTATTTGTACATATTTATAATTCTCTATTTTGAATAAAAAGATCGGGTTCGCAATCTTACTTGTTCAATTGTTCAAGATCGTTGAAACCAAGAAAAATTTTAAATCCATTGAGTTGGCTTAGTGACAGAAAAACGTCGCTCCATCCTGCTTTTCAAATCTGCACCGCTGCGTACAAAAATATTATGGACAAGAGAATACTAGAATGACTTGTGCAGGCAATAGTGAAGCTTAGTTTCATCCTTTTCCAAACCCACCAAAGCTTGAACAGTAAAACGTTATTACCGAGCTGATTCAATTAGAATTGTTCTTCTCTTTTAATATAATTTTAACATATTTTGGACGAGCAATGTCCATCAGGGAACGGACGTTGCATTAAAGTGAGTCGAAGTCCATGGAAACAAGCTTCCGCGTAACAATATCGAATATGCCAGTCAGGATGTCACAAAACATCACGAAATATCTCACGCGGTTGACTGCGTACATGTCCGTAACTCCTGAGACTGGATATATTACACACACTGAGAGGATATATACTGATAGGATATATTACAAACACAAGCACAAAACTCGTTCGTATGCGCGACACAGGCTTGCGTTAGTGACCGACTCAGTGCGCTTGGATACGAAGCAATAACGTAATTGCTTGATGTGCAGTGGTTTGAAGTAAATAGACCTGTCACGGCTTGGGCTGATTGGAAGTTATACCAGGTGTATAAAGTAAATGAGAAAAGAATTAGAAAAGTGAATTACATGAATACATTTTGAACATTTAGTTATTTTCAACGGAAATTTTAATTAAATATCAGTTTTGCGCTTAATTTAACGAGTTTAGTCAATTAGTTTGAACTAAATTTTTAATTCGAACTACATCAATATGAAACAAATTCAATCCTTCAGTAATTGATATTCCTTTTTGAATGACTTGATGAAATCAACCAATTATAAAGAATGTTATGAATCTGACATGCAAAGAAGGATCACAGATATCAAATTAATTTTTTATGCCATTTAAAAGATAGAAAGATTAAAATCTGCAGAATAACGATTTGTAATCATTTTATCAACATTAAAAAAACACGACGAAATAACACAAAAATCCATATTGACATTAAAAGAAACTAAAAAATTTCTATGAGTGAAATAAAAACAACAGGATCGTGAAAGCTATTTCTGAAACATAATCAGATATTCTTATCAATAATACATTATTGCCATCAATATATCATAAAGACTTCAAAACCGAGACTTAACAAGGTCACAAAAAGAGGAACCTGTGAACGATTCTCACAGCTGGAAAGAAGCCAGCCAACAAAGCCATAAATTGCCAATATTTGGCCACCTCTCACGTATCAGATCGCCACTTTCTCGCGAAAATTTTGGCGCCCAGCGATAATTCTACCCGTCATCATAGGTCAGCCTACTATCATAACTCCGGCAGTCTTGGGAACAACTAAATCTAAGCCAGCGAATTTGATTTCAGACAGAAATCAAATGTACGGTTCTTTGATTTCAGACAGAAATCAAACCAAATCCTCTGAGCAATAACATGTAATATAAATTTCATTTATTACTGTTTAATATTATTCCAAATACGAATTCATACCCATACAAAGTTTTTCTGCAAAAGCAGCTAGGTAAATCTGCATATATTGAATTTGTTCTAACTCAACCCAATTGAGAATCAATGAACAAATTACAATTTTACCAAAAAGCTATAACATGAAATAAAGTTGATAATCAATCTTAACGTCATCAGTGATAAGTCAGTAAAATGATTCCAACAGACGAAATGTGCTATTGCTAAAATTGCCTAGGGTAATTATTGATCTTTTTAGGGAATGACAATAACTTAGTCATGGGTCCCTAAGAAAACCCATGCATCGCAGCCGACGTAGCAAACGATCCGAACAAGTCCCGTGCAGTTGGTGACCTAAGAATCCGTCCATGCTCTCGAACGTGAGCAGGCTGGTGGTCTCAAAAAGATTTATTTCATCGCAGACGAAATCATATAGCGAAATTGAGGGAGCTCAAAACAGTATAGGGATTCACTACTGAGACGCCGTATAGGACGGTAGAAAGAAAGGAATTACGGAGCCAAAATCCTCTGACACACGGGAGCTGCTGCTTTCTCTGGAGCATACACAGAGTTCAGGAATCGAGCCCGAATTTCAGCAGCACAAAAGAGTTTAGCTTAAATCATACATGATAGAGAGCTGCGTCTCAGTCGTTCAAAAATGGGAACATATTAAATTAAAATTAGGACACTATGAAATGCCAGCTATTGGTTGCCAGCAAAATTTTTTTTTCTGGAGTAATTGTGCAATAATTATTTATATATTGGTGAATTATCTTGAATCCCAAAGTAAACTATGAAATCTAATATGTAGAACTTTTTTACAACGATCGATAAACTGAAAAAAACACTAAAACGACGAATGTTTTAGATAAATTGCTTTAGTTTATATTCTTTTTTTAGGAAATCAGCTGAAGAAAAATGACTCCCTACCGAAGACTGTACGAAGACATGAATATAGAGAGGCACTTTGACAGCATCGAGCCAATACTGGGGAACTTCTTCACAAATTGCACGCGATAAAAGTGACCAGGAAGGAGCCGTAAAAGTTACCAACTTTCGCAAGTGCCATGAAGTTGCGTGCGTCAAGTTTTTTGCACGGCAGCGAAGAGCATGCCAGAAGTGAGGCGGTTTGAGGCATGAGGCTTTTGTAATACCGCCACGAGGCTGGAAGGTCAAACGTCATATATGCAAATGAAGGTTGATGAATCGATTTAACTCGTAGGCAATGATGCTTGAGTGATGAAAACATAACAAATTAAAACCGGATGTTGAGAAACAGAAGTTATCACGTCGAGAAACTGTGCTCGCGTGGCTCGTATCACGTAAACGCGAAAATTTAAATAAAATTCACTTATTGGAGTGCTATCAACATTAAGAGTATATTTCTTTCTAAGTAGAAGTAAAATTCAGTCTGTTAATTGAGCATTGCAGTAACACATCATGGAGGTTTGTGGACGCATTTGCTGTGAGGCGGTTTCGCACCGGATTCTAGAAAACCAGTATCATTCAACAGATTTGATTTATATATCTATCATCAAAAATTTCCGTAGTAATCGAAAATCATCATCAACAACAGGTGTAATGCCTCGAATGAAGTTCGCGTTAAAACTGGTGAGAGGAGAGCAGCTTCTTCATATAAGGAAGTTGAAGAACAAAGAAGGAACATATGAACAAAAAACAGGAAAAACTTAGACAGGAAAAACTTTAAACCAAATCGCGTACACGAGACGTAAACCCCCAATGAGACATTAAACCTTAAACCCTCCGTTTTCTTGCCTTCACATCAAACTTAACCTTACAACTGAGGTCCGCAATCCGATACCGTGTGATGTGGTAGGGTAACAATGACCCCTGGTAACTCATAAGCCAACTATACGAATGACAAGTAATATCGCGCATAAGAACAATCTCATAAAAATTCTAGTTTTCGGAAAGTAGATCTAGATCGAATGGTCTCGCACCATTTCTTAGGGATATAAAGATCGCAAAAAAGAAGCGGAAAACATGCGGCCTATGTTGTGGGAATAAATACTCGTAAAAAAGAAGCGGAAAACATGCGGCCTATGTTGTGGGAATAAATACTCGTAAAAAAGAAGCGGAAAACATGCGGCTTATGTTGCGGGAATAAATAATCGTAAAAAAAGAAGCGGAAAACATGCGGCTTATGTTGTGGGAATAAATAATCGTAAAAAAGAAGCGGAAAACATGCGGCTTATGTTGTGGGAATAAATACTAGTAAAAAGAAAAGGAAAACATGCGGCCTATGTTGTGGGAATAAATACTAGTAAAAAAAGAAGAAGAAAACATGCGGCCTATGTTGTGGGAATAAATACTCGTAAAAAAGAAGAGGAAAACATGCGGCCTATGTTGTGGGAATAAATAATCGTGAAAAAGAAGCGGAAAACATGCGGCCTATGTTGTGGGAATAAATACTAGTAAAAAAGAAGAGGAAAACATGCGGCCTATGTTGTGGGAATAAATACTCGTAAAAAAAGAAGCGGGAAACATGCGGCCTATGTTGTGGGAATAAATAATCGTAAAAAAATAACTCAGTACTCACTGCAGTGAGTGACAGAACGCATTTTCTCGTCGATGAAAACGTGAAGTCACGAACAGACGGACGGATGGAGGGACATGACAAGCACCATAGCGCCTTTTTTCCATAAATGAGAAAATGCGCTAAAAAGAAGAGGAAAACATGCGGCCTATGTTGAGGGAATAAATACTCGTAAAAAAGAAGCGGAAAACATGCGGCCTATGTTACGGGAATGAGAAGAGCGACGTTCCCACGCAACGAGCCTATCAAGATGAACGGGGCAAGGAGGCAGCACCTGTTGCTTCCAAAGGCTGGCATTGTGTTGCAGCGGCTGTAGATAACAGCGTAGAGCTGTAGAGATTTACTCCAGCTAGAGCAGCTGCTTACCTAAGCAGCTACGTACAGTTGCGGAATTGCTGAAACTGGAGGTGTGTCGCTACATTTACAGCTACAATGTACAACGATGACAGTAATATTTATTTTTATAATGGTAAGTGTTACATATCAAATATTAGCAAGATGAACGTTGAACTTGTCGAAACAGTGAATGTTTGAAAAAATATATTTGCGTGTTTTTCTCAATTAACTTATAGTACGTTTTGATTTTCATTTTTATCGCAGGCATAGAACTATATTCAGGTTCATATTACACAGGAGTAAGCCCAAATAATAATTACAGTATGACCTGAATTTTCTACCCACTTTTAGCTTCATATATAACAATAAATTATCTCTATGAGCCTAGGTCCAAACCATCCTTCAAAATTAGGAAATTCAAGCTATCAAAAGAAACTAAGCCAATAACGCTGCAATTTAGGTATCAACAAGCACGCTAATTATTCCCGTCTTAAAATTCTCTATGATCATTTCGTTTCAGAGCGGTGAGCATGAAGGTGCGCAACATCCCTCCTGCCAGTGAGAGCCAAATAATCAGTTGGGCGTCAGACGTCAAGAGGGCAGGTTGTGTCACGGTCTCACTCTCTCTGGACAGAGAAAGGGAACTGAAGTACATTATAGAAATTCGCAGTCGAAACTAAATCCCCGAAAAAATTTGTAGAATAAACTTGAAATAACTTCACGAAGGTTGAAACAGTGGTGCGGAGAAGTATTGAACAAAGCAATCTTTTTGCCGCTTATTTCGTAACTAAACTTACGAATTTCATTGTATTTTCTCACGTGGCATGTGTAATAATTGAGGTGAAGATAAATTATTGAAGACATTCACAGTGACGGCACAACAACTATTGGACACAAAATAAATCTCGCGAAATCTCGGCTCAGTGACCAACTAATAAACAATGACCCAGCGAGAAATAAATTACGTTATGACCTAAAACTATTGAATACCCAGGAATATAAGAAACGTAGGCTGTATGAGTGCTTAAATTGCTCCAGAAGAATAGCCCTATCAATTATTTGTAAGTATGGTGGTGTTCCTAGCTTACGCTTCAACTTGCATTCAATTATAATTCAATATAAAATGCGAACAAAGTTTGAACTCCATATGATTCTTTAAAAATTGCGCAACTAGCAGAAGACTTAAAATGACGCAATTTAAAAGTGTTAGAATGTATTTGTTCATAAGTATTCTGAGAAAGATATGCTTGAGATACTCGTACCTAAAAATATTTCAGAAGCTCACAAGAATATTAGACTCTGATAAAGGCAAGATGAAGTGAGTTGGTTACGCAATACTCCTGGCGTGAAACAAATTGAGCATTATCAAATGGGGACAATTTTAATAATTGGTTGTGGGTCCGGCAAAATCAATAAATTCATTCCAAAATAAATCATCCAAATTGACTAGAGAAACAATATATTGACGAAAATCAAAAGAATTTACAATGGAGAATAAATTTCAAAAAATAATTTCGGCATGCATGAGCAGATTAAATGCAGCATTACCTATGGTGAGGCTGAAGAGGATATGACGTAAGTACGATAATAATATGACAATTGCAAGATATTTCATTCTAATTTTCACTTCCATGCATATATGTTATTTCTTTTTTCATAAAAAATATGTTTTTTAAATATGCATATGTTTTTTTTCATAAAAAAATTCTGGCTTCTATTCCAGAAGAACATTACTAGCATCCATACAATCTTTGCACGCTAGTATCCAAGTGAAGCATTACTAAGTTGTCTTTTTTGTAATATTCATCAATTTTTATGTGTCATTAAATAAAATTACTCGTAAGTTTTGCTTTGAAAGAATATAAATGCTATCGCAATGCACAAATGCAACTCGATGTGAAAAGAAACATTTATTGTCAAAGGAGCAGAAGAAAGTAAATTAACTTTGAGTTTAGAAAGCCGTAGACTTTTGTTACGAACGATAATTTTTTTCTAATTTCGATTGCAAAATGGACAAAATAAATACCAATAAAATTCTTCCTTTGCTCCAACCGCATAGTGCAAGGCAGTCAACATCTGTATAATTATATAGCGTATATAGAAATGTAATTAAAATACCTCCTGAAAACAAATACCTGATTCTTGATAATGACCTGCCGCGGCATTGTAAATTGTAACCCGAGTCACTTTTTTCGAGGAATGTCTACACAGAAGAGATTGAAAAATTCAAAGCATCCTCTATCAGACGAGATTGGAATTTCTTGGAGATCAGACTTCAATTCAGTTCAGTCCTTGGTAATTCGAGGCTCGGAGGCAGACGAGGCAAGAACAAGCGAGTGAAAAGCTTTGTTTTTCTTATCAAACATCAGACGATGGCACTGCATCGATCCGTGCCGTTTGTCGGAGTCATTAAGAGCCGGAAATTAATTCGCAGTCTGCAGTGATAGCAGCTTTAGAAAACGAAGGCATGTTCATATCAAATTTATTCAACGCACCAGCATACCACGCAAGTTGAAGAAAAGCGAAGATACGGAATGACAAAGCAGGAGTATTTTATCTTAGTGATATTCATAACAATTTCAAGGTAAAATGTAACTTTTTGCAACCATGCATGTCCGAATATGCCTGGCTTCAACATTTCAGAATAATTATTATATTTTTAAATAATTTTCTTTGCTCACATGTGCTCACGATAACGGTTCGTATAACATATTTTTCCAGCAACAAAGAACATCGTCGAATTAGTGTATGAGTTTACGCACTTCACACGCCAAGGTTGCCGCTAATAACCAATTAATTGCGCGTACGATCCTATTTATTATTTACGACAACCGCAATTCGATGACAGTTTCAAATTAAGTGCTCTATTACCAGCAGTTTGAGGAAACCAGCAATAATAATAAATTCAAATGCACCTTCTGCCCCGCAATGCAACGTTTTTTTCACATTTTCTCATTTATGGAAAAAGGCACTATTGTGCTCGTCTTTTCCGTCCGTCTGTCTGTCCGTCCGTGACCACGTTTTCGTCGACGAGAAAATGCGCTCTCTGTCACTCACTGCAGTGAGTACTGAGTTATATTTTTTGTCGATGGCTTCGCTCACCGGCGTAATCCACTACAAGAATGATTCACAAAATGCCGACTGCTGATTAGAGTGTCGTAAAATTGAAAAATATCGAAGTTCTTCACAGTGCAATGAAACTTTATTTATTAAAAAGCTTCCAATTTAAAAAATCATCAACTTACTTGAATATTAACTAATCTTTTAACTGTGAAGTTAAATTCCCCTTCATACATGCATGGCAGAATATTTAGTGATTTTCTTTAGTGTTGCTCCGAATAGCTGCTTTGAAAACTTTGAAGACGCAATACCCAAGACTTTTGTTTACCAAAATGTGCTCTATAAATGTTTAAGTTCTGCAACGCATGTTGCAGAACGGGAAGGTAAAGCCGCACATTTTCTATCGGCAACCCTTTTACTAATAAAATATACTTAGTGAAATCATTATTTATCACGAAGATACGAGATATGCTCGTAGATGAGATTTAGAACCACAGCCCATCAACGGTGGTAAATTTGTGAGCTCAATATTATTTACTATACGTCAGTAATTGGAAGAAAAGTTAGATGTAGTATCTCAGCAATGAGCACAAACGGCATTTAAATACAAAGTACTGAGGTTAGCCGAATATTTTACGACCGTGACATACTACATACTCTTTACTATAAAATGTCATATCATCAGAAAGATCAAATTTTTATTAGAGACCCGAAATCCATACTTAATTATTTTGCAGTTCTTCATCCAACAGGACATAACATATTTTATCTTTTCTGGATTACACGAAATATTGATAATAATTATTAGTGGTTCCATAGATTTTGAGGATAAATTCCCAAAATTTATTTCATAATTCAACATATTTATTAAATATAATATTGAATTACACAATGAAATAATTAATAAATCGAACCTGCAGTAATTTAATGTTAAACGCCTTGTGTCTAAAGCCTGATTGAAATAATATGAATAAAAATAACGCATAAAATATTTCAAGACAATCGTGCACCGCAGTAATATCAGAGAATAAACTGAGTTAAATAAGAGCTGGATTGTGAGGCGTATTCAGGAGAATCATTGCAGTAACATCAAGAGAATAGTTTGTTGGAAGCGGAGTATTGTAGCGAACAAAATAATTGACGTTGTCTTCTGAACTCTAAGCTAAGCAGACCATTGAATAAAATGGCACCGCACTCTCCAACCCGATGTTCAAGCAGACCAAAACCAGCGCGATGTTCTGCAGACCAGTACTAGCCCGATGTTGTGGCAGACCAGTACTACCTCGATATATTTCAGAATAATACCAGCCCGATGTTGTGGCAGACCAGTACCAGCGCGATGTTCTTCCGACCAATAACAGCCCGATGTTGTAGTATATCAGTACCAGCCCAATGATTTTGCAGACTAGTACCAGGCCGATGTTCTGCCGACCAATAACAGCCCAATGTTTTAGCATATCAGTACCAGACCGATGATTTTGCAGACTAGTACCAGGCCGATGTTCTGCAGACCACTAACAGCCCGATGTTGGGGCATATCAGTACCAGCCAGATTTTATTGCAGACCAGTACCAGCCCGATGTTCAGCAGACCAGGACAAGAAGAGCTCAGTGACAAGAGCTGCTCAAGAAGAGCTTAGCCACATTTAATGCAGCATTTAATAAACACGAGTCCTAAGTGAGAATAGTTCTACCAGTTTTGATGAATAAATTTTCAATGAAATCAAAGCAACAGGAAATAAATAATAAACAGAAAATATAACGAATAGATTTAGATTGAAGGCAAATAAATGAGAATAACTGTAATATCCTTATTACAGCTAGAGAATTGAACATGAAGCAACACACGAGTGATAATTAGCAAATCTTGACCGTCCGACACAAAAAAAGAGTTTTCTGAAGCATGACAGTCACTGGATGCCTGCACGTTCTAATTAGCTTCTGAGCGACAGAAATAGAGCTGCCGTGGTCGGTAAAACTCCTGCTCTCCAGAGGCGGCTGAATAATGACGACAGGAACTCGATATGATAAATTTTTTATATTATTATTACGAGTTGATGAAAGAATATCAGATGATATGCCTCTGGAAATAATAGTTGTCCACTTCATTAATTTAATTGCAAACACTTTGTAGTGAACCGGAGTTAAAATTGAAAAATCGACGATAAAATATTTGAAATTCTGTGACAATAGCTCAAAAATGTTGTAAACTTTGTTTTAATTAAGTTATTTCAACTGACTAAATGCCATTTAGTACCATCATGACGCCACGTCCGATATCTTTTTCAATGTTTGGGGATTTTGACATTAATTTTAGAATTATTCCGTTTAAAAAAAAAACTTATATGAAAAGATAGGGTAGTTCGTCTGACTTCGTAGAAACCAAGTCCAGATTTTGTAACTGATTATTTTAGCAGCAGAAATTAAGACCTGGGGAAAAGATATAATTTGATCAACTGTTTCAAGCGTCTGTCAGAGGACAATCAAACTTGACATTATTGTGAGCGAGAAACGTCTCTTGTGGTGCCATGAATCGAGGTTTCTCTTTGAATTTCTTGGCAAAATCCACGGAGCCATCAGACGATTCTCTTATCAATTCGGTATAGGAGTTGAAACGTTTATAGCGGGTAACAGCTCCATTAGAGAACCCACCTTATGGTGCCATTTGGCTTCACTCGGAACTAAAAGTCATTGAAAACTAAGGCTAAAAACGAATATGCAATGCAGAAAAATTTAGACCGTGACTGGTTTTTCTTAGGTCGGGGCTTTTATCTCAGCTGAATTGTTCGTTGCACAGATTTCGAAAGGGAATGTGCAATGTTTATAGGATCTTACGTTGCGACTTAAATTTCCGAAAAAATGAGCGTTTGTTCATGTCCGTAGGATAGGTGCAAAAACATTTTCAATAGGTGCGAAACGTGCAAGTATCAAACTCTTTGGATAATTCGTTTTTTTTTCTCGAAGCCTTTGAGGACGAGAATAGTTGGTCCGGAAAACGTTTACGAGCGGTTCTTGAATAAGGTGGAGAGCTTGGGCTTAGCTGGCGCTTGTGCCCGCAGCAACTTCATTACTATAATGGCTTCAAGACGACAGGTTCTTGTTGAAATATTGCGATGAAAAAAGTTATTTCAGCAATGCTCGAATTACTATTAGAAGCTTTTGTTGACATGACTGCTACGCGCGGCCGCTGCTACGAGTATATTCCCACCATTGGGCCTCGCCGCGCTGCTAACATTAACAGATTGAATATTTTAATAAAAACGACCGTAATCATCATAGAATTTCATGAATAAAATCGAGAAAAGTCATTAAAAATTCGGAATACATATATTCGTTGAGGAATACAGTAGCTACATGGAGGTAGCTCAAGGGATCAAAGGCTGAAGAAAATATCAAAATGAAGTTATCTCCAGGAAAAACATCCTTTGTAGAGCGAATTTAAGCGCACGATTCCATGAGCTCGTAATTTAATAAGCAAATTCACAACCGGTTTGAAAACTACGAACAAATTTTTTATAAGATGCGAAATGATTTCTTCTTAAGAATTTCTCTCATATCTGATATTTTCAATCCTTTTGACCCAGTATCATTGCCTTCATTTCTGACTGGCATAACGAACTGTCTTGAAATTTGGATGAAAATTTGATGAATTTTGACCCCCATGCAGCAACGTAATCGCAGCAGCCAGGCGACGGGCAGGGGCTCTTACTGACCAATGAAACATGTTGCCATTATAATCAGTAATAATATTAAGCCGATGAAACACGCTATCATTATTGTAAATCATCATACTTAATCAGTGAAAAAGGCCATAATATATTACAGTAGTGACGTTTAACTGAAAAATTTTCAACTCTCGTTTGCGTATTATTATTATTATCTTCATTTATTCTGCGCTTAGTTCCATATCTTGATATTGTCAAGCTACACTTAACGGCATTCAAATATTTTTTTATTTTGAAGGAATGACATAATTTAAATCTGATTCTCCGAATGTACAAGATCATATTATTTCTACGTTTTAAACGGGTAAAAATTGTATGCATGTTTGGAACAATATCATGAAATAAGTAACGTGTTCAGATCGTAATCATTGAGAGCCGTGAATGATGGCCGGCAGGGTTCGTGAAGGCAGTAACGAACGCTTCAGTGTGGTGTTATTTACGGTGATCTTGGATAATCGGCTTTATGGATGCCGATAACCGTCAATACTCGTTCACAGTCTCCGATATTTCGCTCATTTGCCGGCCTGTATGTGGCAGCGGCGTTATCCAACGAAATGCTGAGCCTACAGCAATATTCTGGATAGGTTCTAATTCGTATAATATCCAGTTTCTTATCATTAGAATAGCGGTTCAGATAAGATACGAATCAACTTTGTCAAAATCGCCTTTTCCCAACACTAGCTTAGTTGATTAAAAAAATAATTAAATCTCAAAATGAGATATAATTAAGGCTCACTACAGAACCTTGTGAACAGAGTTAAATTGTTACCTGTATTATCTCGCAATAGTATTACCTGTAATAAAATGTATTAGTACCGGTTTATCGTGAGCTTTTCCAAGCTATTTAAAAATTATCAGCCACAAAATTCCTTCGAAACACGTATAATAAACTTCCAGAAATAGTGGGAAAATAGCTGGAAAACTTAAGAGCGTGGAAGCCATTAATGCCGTAAACTCTGATGTTAATCGTGAAAATTAAAAGCGCCGTAAATAAAGGTTTTTTCTCTAAAGGTTTCGTGCGCAGCTGCAGGAGAGGATAGTCAAACACGCATGCTTCATATTAAATACCTCATTAACACTTTGTCCAGAAATACATTCACATGCTATACAAGAAACTCAGTACTACAATTACCGTTAGTAAAACAATATGGGTTTTTAAACATGCATAGTGAGGATTATATTCACAACATTATAAAATAGTTAAATTTTCCAAACATAGGAATGGATTTCGTGAAAATCCATGAATGATATAAATATGTGGGCTATAAAGTTATGTTGTTACAAAGTCAATTATTAAATCATATTCTTATACAATATTACTTAAAGACTAATTATTAATCGTTTTCTCTCTAGCAAATCGATCTAATTTCCCATGTATTGCATTAGATTTGTGCACGTAAATGGCTTCTTAAATTTCGAAAAAAATGTCTCAGCACTCCAGCAACGGCTTAAAACTTGTGTTGAACATTGAAAAATTGAACTTTACTTCTTTCACTCTCACCAGATTATCAAATTCAAACTTTAACTTTTGGAAATGATTAAATTGAATCTTTCTTTAGGCCTAACTCCTCCTAGAAGCCCGAAGCACGGATTTGCTCAAGCCGCGCGGGATAAGACATAGCATAGAAAGGTATTACACCGGTAATGTTAAACGACGAGCATGGAAAATCAGACATAAGGTAGGAATATCAGAAATAGGGAAGGAATATCAGTCATAGGGAAGGAATATCAGACATAGGGAAGGAATATCAGACATAGGAAAGGAATATCAGACATAGGGAAGGAATATCAGACATAGGGAAGGAATATTAGACATAAGAAAGGACTATCAGACATAGGGAAGGAAAATCAGACATAGGGAAGGACTATCAGACATAGGAAAGGAACATCAGACATAGGGAAGAACTAGCAAAAATAGGGAAGGAAAATCAGACATAGGGAAGGAATATCAGACATAGGGAAGGAAAATCAGACATAGGGAAGGAATATCAGACATAGGGAAGTACTATCAGACATATGGAAGGATAATTTTAACGTTGATGGAACACTGTAAAATCGAAAGAGAAAAATTATCCCAGCTAATGATGCATGGAAAATATTCTTATTTTCGATTAAGAAATATTAATTTATTTACGTACATGAGATCATTGACACATGGTACGTATGGTATGAAATTCGTGAGGAATAACAATTTCAAATCAGTTAATAATACCTGCCTACTTCACCTCTTGCATGCTAACAATAGATACAGAAAATAGCAATACCACAAAATGTGTAGCATTGACCTCTAGACAATCCGGGTCAAATATCAATAACTCTACCGGGCGCTGCTCACCCTCCTTTTCAGTGAAGCGACCAGAAAGGCAACAAACATGACAAAAATGTAGCCGCATTTTTCCAAACCAACAAAAACATCTATTCTAGTTTGACATTGACAGAATCTAAAGAGTCAGTTTAGGAGAAGCTGTCTCTAGTAAATGGTCACCGACCGATCCCTCTGCTCAAAAAGGTCGCCAGAAATTCGAAAATTTTTGCTGCCGGACGGAACGCGTTTCAACGTCTGAAAAGATACAAAGAAGATATACCAAGTTTAACCATTTTTCCAGGCATTTTTAGTATTTTTTAGCACTCATGAACGGAAAACTGAAGATTGAAATTCGACCAAGTAAATTGATGTACAACGTTCAACGTTGTACATCAATTGGCATCTGGAAACGGTGCACAATCTGGTATCGATTCTCGACCGTATTTTACGCTGCGTGGTACACTAAATCTAATCAAATTGAAATGCAATGTTTAAATTTGACTATGCTTGGTGCTCCAAACCAAAAAATGTAGCATTTAAGTAGAAATTCCATCATGTTCAGGGCTATGTTGTACATGTATTACTCCCACGCTGCTTATAATATAGATGCTGATACGAATGTTTCTAGTTCTATGCTGTACAATCTTAGTACTCCAAAACTGATATGAAAAAGGGACTATAAACGAGTCTGTTGTATGTTGTTGTCTTTCAAGTCAAAACTTGAACAGTTTTCAAATGCAGCTTTCGAGCGAGATAGTCATGGAAAATAGCTCTCAACAAGTAGAGCAAGTTTCAATCGGAAGCGGTTTGGAGTTCTGGGAACATCGTCTCACTGTTGATGACGCTTGCCGACTTCTCGATTTTCGGTCCGGAATCGAGGTTCAACAACTTGTTAATCCTGCAGGATTGCCTTGTGGTCAGCGAGTTGGTCGTTGGGCAGAGCGCAAACCAAGTCTTAAATTGCTAAAGCCGGTGCTTTCATTTTCCTAGAAAGTTTGAGATCGGTAGAATCTTCCAGAAAGAGATCCCCTCGGAACAGTAACTGCAATTAGACGACTTGTTGAGAACTCGAGGTCCCGAGGGACTTGCAAAAGACTTGCACTTTTAGTTCCGAGGGACTTGCACAAGAGCAACAGTAAATTTAAGAATTAAAATTGGCCAACAGAATAGCGCCCCAGATTTTTAGGGAATCATTTTAGGCTTCGCATCTACGTAGATATTGGTACATATATCACTCTGCGCATCTAATAGCAAAGTTTTGGTAGTCGTAAGAACCATCTGATTTGAACACTAAAGTTTAGGCTTTAGGAAAAATTATTTTTATAACCACAGAACTGAACAGTGGATATTTGGCATGAATAATCACTTATTTTCACAGTAACGTGTAAAAAATCATCACATGGAGGCTACAACAACTAAACTTTTTACGAATTTGGTTATTACATAGTATTTGTTCTCGAGAACATCATAGCAAGCAGTGCGAAATAGCAAAATTCACTCTCATGATATTCGTGTCGTTTTCATAACCTGATACGAAATGAACATGTGACTTTTGCCGACTACAAAGAAATGAAAAGAAGGCTGTAAAAGACTGCCTGTTCCTTTATGGGGGTTTTAAAATTATTGTGCAAACAACCTGTCGTTACTCAGGCTGAAAATAGGAGCTGCCTGCAACGGGTTTCAACTCCTCGACCAAATTATAAAATATGCGTGGAGAACTGAATAGAAGAAACAGTCTCCATGTAAGTGAAACATTAGAAAAATTAGATTACATTTCATAAGTCTTATTTTTTGCATTGTAGCGAAAATTTGAATAAATGCTGAGAGATGAAGCAGATAATTAAATCAAAATGCAATTGATAGAAAATCGTAAATGACATCAAATGCCGATTACAATCAACATCGAAGGAACTTTTTTGCAATTAAACACTCGCTCGTTATGGAAACGACTGTATAACTGACGACATTTTCAAAGAAAGTTAAAACAATCATCAACCCCAGTAAGATTTATCCGTAAAAGTAAAGAATGAAATAACGCGAACCGAATACATATGTTACTATGCGAAACATAGCTTCTGCCAAATTGTTTTCGTGCAGCTGCTATTCAATAGCGCAGAAAAAAATTTGCTTTTGATCGTAGTTAAACTTCAAAAGATTCGTTGATGAAGGCTGGGAAGGACTCCCCTCTGATCGCTAAATCATAAGCTACGCACAAAAGGCATCCTAAATCTCGTTTTGCGGAACGCTTGAATAGGGAAATAAGATTAGTCCCACATTAATTGTTAAAAATTTCATTCACAGAAGGGATATTTCACGTTTGAATTTAGATAAACTCCACATGAAACATCTAATTTTCAAAAGAATGAGAAATTTGTCTACAAATTTTATTAATGCCAAGATTGAGGCGCAGTAGAGTTACAATTTCTGACAGAAAATAGACCTGACAAAACGCAAATATTTTTCCGCATTATCAATACAGTTCAACTGTAAAATTAAATATTATAATTTTTTCAATTGTGCTAAATACAAAGATCATTTTCGAGACTCTGTCAACTGACACTAAACGTTATAAAGTTCAATAGATATTGGCAATAAGAAAATTAATTTATATCAAAACATTTATTTACTATTTAATAAATAAATATTTTTTTGATATAAATCTATTTAATAAATTTATATCAAAATTTATATCAAAAGTGAAGGTCTTTCAGGCACACCGTACATAGAGATACGATGGGGCTTCTCGGAAACACCAAAATCAAAATGTGTCTCAAAAATCAAAATGTGTCTCAATTTCAACTGAAAAAAGTTCAAAGTAAAAGCGCTCCTAATTTCCGCGTGCAATCCGGCTTTACGGTTCTCGCATGTTTTCGTAGGTTGCTGGTATTTTTTAAAAATTGTACATACTTACAAGGGACACGAGTAACCAAAAACTGATTTTTTTGCAACATCCAGATATGATGCTACTTGCGAATTAGAGGAATGACCGCATATTCTAAATTCAATTTTTAAAATTGTTGTATTCTTTGCGAAATCTATATACAGCGGGATGTGTTCGTTAACAAACTTCACCACTTCTATAAAAAAGCGCTTCATTTTATCAGCATTTAAACGATGGGGCAGAGTTTAAAAAGTCAAGGTGTACCGTCGTTAGCAGGCGGACGCGGGAAGCCATGCTCAAAGTTTGGTAGCATTTTTAAGGAAAAGCGACCATCAAAAAAATGTCCCGGACCACAGTCATCGCTAACTGTTACTCCAAGAGCTGCTAAATTTAAGCTAGAATGAATAAAGGAAATTTAAGGTTCAATGCACACAACCACATGGTGCCACGAGCTTCGAAAAGATAATTTGTTATAAATACTTTCAACAAATTAATAATAGATGAGATATTAGCCAATCTCCTATAATTTACCTACATGGAAAATCTCAGTTTCTTACTACCGTGAAAAGGCAACGACAGGAATGAAGAATGACAACAATGGATTTATAAAACATGTAAGTTGATTTATCAATCAATGCATGAAATGATTTAATATTATACTGAAAGCTGTAAATGTCATTTAAACAATTGTAAGCGCCGCATTCGCACGTACAATATACTGATCGATTAACGGTGTAATGTTAAACTTGGCAGTTAAAGTTAAATGATTAATAAATGGCAATAACTCGCACCAGATTATTATCACTAGAGCCGAAAAAAGTAAGTGGAAAATTAAATAGTTAAATTAATTTTAAGAATTATCTAAATTTGCACCTATCATATACCTAAAGTAGGTATCGAGAGGCGACTTCCAACAGTACGAAAATAGACCTCGAGAAAACAATATGGCGAGGGTTCCGAAGATATATAACCAGAAGGGCAATATGCAATGATGCAGAGAAATGAAAAGCGCAAGATGTGATGATGCGTTTATGAAAAGCGCGAAAAGTTATCGCCGATTTCAGAAATGTGGTTCGCTCTCACTGATATTTTCATCACTAAGACGCCTTGCAAACACTAGGAGTTGATGCCTTTGTACCGTATACAGTTCAAAACACCACCGTAAAAATGAACTGTGCCAGCGGCGTTAAAGTGGTCTGGTGTTGGAAGGGGATATTGTACGAAAAACTTGTACAATCCTGGGACTGCAATCTAAAGAACGCGGGCTCAACCCGTGCAAGGGAAAAATACCACGGCTACGAGGGGAAAAAGTTAACCGTCCAGAGGGTTCGTACCTAGTGCGCTCTCTGCTACCTGTGCTACGTCGCTTTGTGTCAATAAAGAATATATGGTTTTTAGTTTCTTCGATTCGTAAAAATCATAAAAATCTTATTTATTTTCTTTTCATGTGCCGAATAACTGACTTAAGAAAAACATTTGTGTATTAACGAAATCTCGATCATATAGACGCTTTCTTTGTAGACTTATAAGTTTTTAAATAAAATTCACAATTATAAATAAATAGAATATTTAGTTATTTTCTTTATTGTTCATTATACTGGACAAACGTCTAATTATAATAGTTATTATTGATTTCACTGTATTTGGGACCAGCGTTTCTACAAGCATCCTAAAAAGATACTCGTGCGGCATTTGCACACTTATCGTACTGCGCTGAATTCGAATGATAAAAATATATTATTTAAATTCCTTTCATCTATCCAAGCAATTTAGCTTATCCCACAAAAATCTTGCAATCAAATCCCTTACTCCCTCAACAACTTGGAGGAACCAGTGCTTCAAACAGCATTAAGCTGCGATTTCAGTAAATTCCCCAATTCAGTAAATCGTACAAGATGAAATTCAGCTTATAGGTTCATGCTCACCATAATGTGATGAGTACAAGATGACGGCAGCTTATAGGTTCATGCTCACCATAATGTGATGAGTACAAGATGACGGCAGCTTATAGGTTCAAGCTCACCATAATGTGATGAGTAGCACCAGTTCGTGTAGGAGGCCCAGGCCCAGATGGAGAGGCTCGCTAATCATATTACGCCCGCAGACGCCGCTGGATTCATCAGACATGAGGGCTCTTGCGTAAGCCTCGCCTCTAGACGTTGCTTCGTCTCGTCAACAAACTGTGATTTGCTTTAGTATAATTTTTGACGGGACACTGCGTCTGTACTTCAGCTTTTATGGTATTTTAGAAAACATGTTTAAGGTACAAAATCGTTGGAAAGAAGATTTAATGAGCTCTAATTTCGTGGACTAAGAATTAGTTACAACGTATTTGAATTTCCCCGCTCAAATTCTGATCGACTAAAACCGAAGAATTCCTCATCTGAAACCATTTCTATTTAACGTTTTTTACCTGAAAATAATATTCATAGAAATTTTCCGAAGAGAAACAAGAAAAAAAAGGAAATGAAAGCTGGTCGAAGAAAAGAAAATGAAAGCTAGTCACTTCCTAATATAAAATGTGCGTCTGGAACGAATTACTCCATTAGATTAACACCTGAAAGGGGATTCAATAGCTAATTTTAGGCTGTATCGTTCGATGCTGATTACGAAGGTCAAAGCTCACATCGCGATACATATATAATACGTCGTTGATTGCTTCTCTTGCGTCGCCAGATTGAATCATCCTTCATCATATCGATGTGACCGCGAGCTGCAGCAGCAAAGAATAAATGCACGAGAAGCCTCCCAATTACTAAGACATCAGATCTGTGCCAGATTTTTGTCTCTGGAAGAGTCGCATCTCATATTAAGTTCGTTTGATCGCAATCTGAACGTAATTGAGAGCGCACTCGGTCTTTTGGATGAAAATCCATTCCGCCGCACGATGCGATACCATATCAACATGGTTAGAATAGTTCGTACTGTTGAGTGAACCAAGGAAATCTCGGTGGCATGGGATCGAGGTCAAATCGAGTTGTTTGCCGATTTCATTCAACGTTTTGCAGAAAGTTGAATTTTGGTTCGTTAATGGACCAGATTTTTGCACACAATCAGCATGCTGCACTATGATGATTAGTGCATCGATTAATTTGGGCTCACGATAACAGTGTCTTGCTGGTTCATTCTGGAAGTGATGATGAGCTTCCACATATGCATCTGCTAAATAAATGTCACCAAAAAACAAAGCAACAAGAATCGCATTAAAAGCGAAGATTATTAAAAAAGAGGTTCAATAAATGTTCATTTGCATGTTAAAAGGTTTCAAATTACTTTTACAATTTCTGTCTTTCGAAATTTTGAAAACGAACTGAACAAAATTAATATATAAAATAAAATTATGCTATGCCTCGCATGTTACCGTCGCATATTCGCTGCAAATTTCATTATTTTAAAATTTAAATCAGAACTTCTCGGGATCACGATGGTGTATGCCAACCGGACCTATGTTTACCAAATCGCCAGGCGCAAGCATCAAGTTAGACGACGACCGGAAAACGCAATATGGCTGCGACCAGCTGCCTCCGCTAAGGGAGACGACATTGTTTGAACAGCGACTAAACATCTCTGGCCACCGCTGATGATGCCTAGTTTGTTCACGAGCGACTCTGGTTCACTTATAAACTTTGAGGGCGCGTCGGTTTGCGGGTGGAATTGATCCACAACCCAACATCAAAGTCGGCTTGTCAAAAACAAAGGAATCAAACATCAACTATCTACGTTCATCTCATTTGAAAGTCACAGATATCAAATTTTTTTCTTGGATCAAATAAAAGAATTTCCGTGACGAAAAAATTCAATTTGTAACACACTCTGAAACAAAAAATCATTCTAAATTCGAAGACAAAATTGACAATGCTCTGGTAATAATGACACCAGAGCATTGACTCAAGGGAATCGGTCGCAATCTTTGAAGTTTGTTTAAGATCCTGATTATGTTAAGAGGCCCATGTCGTTTAGGAACATCACCCCCAATCACTCATGATGTATGAGTGAACTTCTTATGCTATTTGAAGTAAAATGCACCTGAAATGCATTTATTTGAAGTGAAATGCACTTTACCTTAACAATGTTCTTCCAAAATTGTCTAATTTTTCGATGAGTACAGAAATCAGCAACACTAAATAAAATATAGCATGAGCATACCTGCACCACGATCAGGACAGTGGTCCGAGGATTGATTCTCTCATAAGTTGTACGGCAAGAAACTGTGTTTAACTTGAGTCAAAAAGTTAAATTTTCGTGTTGTCCGGCAACACATATATTACTAGAAATACTTGTCCCCATTCATATTGCAATCTCAAGGCAATTTAAAGTTGTCTAAACGGCTTCAGTAATAGCGTTCTGCATGGGCTATAACCTCTCAGGCCTGATGTTAGTCGTAGACAAGATACGCGCACCTACAACAAAGTAAAGTATTTTATTTCATATTAAACAGTCTTAATCTTGAACAGACTTACGTGCAATTCAGAGGTCTGAAGAGGCGCTGCGAATGTCGAATCACCTCCATTTTGCCCCATTGTCCCATATGACCTGTACGATGAACATGGGAGTAAGCTATCGTGACGCCGAAATTTAAGTACGATGTCATGAACTTCCAACCTTGACATATCGAGCTGTTTTGATCCATTTTTATTAAGCAATTTCTTCATATCTTATTTCAATGGGCTAATGCTCTGGAATAATTACGCATTTTACGCCGCCTAAGACTCAAGTCATCCCAAATTAACGACTGAAGAAAAAATGACCTATCAATTGAACTCGTACAATGTAAGATGTAATTTAATTAATAATGGATTTGCTAAACTTAGTGCTGAACTATTGAACTTTTAGTGGTATTTGCTGAACTCTCCTCGGTACTGAAACGTGACGCGCTTGTTTTATACAAGAACAAATACATAAATAAAGAAGTAACCACAATTGTTGAATTGTATTTGTACTCAAATGAAATGAAAATGCAACATTTATATATTTTTTAATTTTTCAATTTCATTTTAGAGTTTCTGTTGCGAACAACAAACATCTATTTGTGCGTCTAGAGACGTTCTGGTGGAATTGCAACAGTTTCCAGGAAGAAATAATTAATTAATTGCGTTCGTATATATCCTTTTATCGATTACAAACATCAATTCTGGCCTACGCCATGAGGGAGTCACCTTTACCTCCTCAAGCCAACAACTTATCAAGTGGAGGTAGGCCATTAAACTTGATATAAGCCTTAGAGTATAGTGAAGGGTTTCCGTATAGCGTAAAAGTTGCCAAGAGGCGGGCAATGCTTAACTTGGCTCTTCTAATTGCTCGTAAGTCACTTAGAGCGTCAGCAAGTTGGGATCAATGGAGGAGCTATCAGGCCATAAGTTGCCTGTGCACAAAATTGCCTCGAGTAGCTCAAGCGATGCGAGGGATTGATTATGGAAGGTGAATATAACAAACTGCTTATAGCTAGAAACTCTCTCTTATAATGACAGCAAAAAAGGATTTAATTAAGAATCTGGCCATTTCTCTGATCTTTCTGTCGTTCGCCGTTTCACAAATTAATATTTTTCAACATGAGATCAACATTAAATTATAATGAGATTTGGAGCAAGTATATTTTGTCATTAAATTTCACTTCTACCTACGCTCTGCAGAAGAGTGAACTCTGAGTTAATTGCACAGCGATTAAAAAAACTGCTATTCTCTCGTTAGTGTAAACATCTCGATGATTTAATATTGATTGGATGAGGAGTTCGTGTAACAATCGAAAACAAAGCCATGACATCGAAACTAGAATATTCATTTCAGCAATCATGACGATGCACTTGTATTCACTCAAACTACAACAGGAATAATGAATTGAAACTTGAGATAATTGACATCCTCGCAGAATAAACACGTGGGCAAAACATGGAATCATTAATGAACTTACCAATACGTCTGTCAAAAAATTGATGACATTGAGGATAAGCTAAACTCTCCTCAGTACTGAAACGTAAAGCGCTTTTTCATCTATTTCCATTATATGTACTAACCATGAAGATTTTAGGTAAATACACTTCGAAATTAAATTTCAATTTTAAAAATTGTGAAAAAATACTTCACAGTAATTAATGCACCATTAATACTTTATTTTTATATTACTTTGTAAATACTTTTCCAGATAACAGAATTTTGTAGTGATTTACAACACACGTGAACTTGTTATTATACAAAAAATGTAACTCAGTACTCACTGCAGTGAGTGACAGAGGGCGCATTTTCTCGTCGACGAAAACTTGAGGTCACGGACAGACGGACAGACAGACGGACATGGCGAATACAATAGTGCATTTTTTCCGTAAATGAGAAAATGCGCTAAAAATGTAATGTTGTGAGAACAGGCAACTTTGAGCTACGAAATATCCAGTGTGATGTGCATCACGACGAACACCAAGGAAACGAGGGCGAAGTGAGGGGTCGTCAGACTTCGCTCCTACAAACACTCGAGATGTCTCAAGCGTTCACAAGCAGGAATGGTAAACACTGAGATTTTCATCGAAAACGGCAAAGAAATGAACCTAGTACACGCTTGTATGTTTAGGCGAACTAAAAGTTCGATAATAAATGTCCGACTGTCCGTGGCACTGACATAGTGAAGAGCTCGCTCATCCGAATGGGAGACACAAACATTAGGTTCTTCAGTTGATTGCAGAACTTGATAATTTACCTTCATTTGAGATTTACAGGGAAGTTAATATTAGTGGCAAATTTTATGAACATATTGAGAAAAGGCATCGAATTTTATGTCTACGAAGCTGGACAAAAGCACAAATTTATTCATCGCGCCTTCAGTGGGAATTTCACTTTTTAAATTTGAATAATCAGCAATATGATTGATTTCGACAATACAAAAATGTTTTATTGTTCGGAGTTTTTCAATTTCTATTCATTATCTATAACCTCCGATTGAATTTAGAACAATTCATAGGAGGGCGCCTGCCTCATTCCCACCTAAATAGCAAATTATTTGGGCCACAAATGTTCAATCCGCAAGCTTGTCTGGGAGTCTAAATGTCCAAGCGACGCGGAACGATAACGAGTTTTACATTCCGTATTCAGCAATTCGAGACGACGGTCGAGTCTGCAAACATCCCACACATCCCGCTAGGCACTTAGGATTGAATGACATCCCAGTGGGTATTTTAGACGCATCTCATCCAGCTGTAATTGCAGGGATACGGCGGCCACGCACTTTTCCTAAGCTCAGATAAGACATTTTCTTCCCGCGACTCCTATGAGGATCAATGGAGTTTTTTTCTGCAAATGAACATGGAAACGAGAATTTCTTGCTAGGTCTGGAGAGAAAAATTCAAGTTGTGCATCGATGAAACGTTTCCACTCCGTTTGTGTCAGGATGGTTAGTGCCAGTGTCACTGTTTTGAGTCATAGTACGGTTTCAAATGACAACCAGTAACTGAAAAGGGTTACCATTTAATTAATGAAATAAAACATCCGATATATATGTTGATTGGGAGATGTAACTGAAGAATATTTTAAAATTCATCAAAATTTAGTGAAAAATATTCAGCTGTAATCATTAATATCGGATGAAATATATTGCGCATGTTCTCCTTATAACTAGAAGTCCACAATGTAGAGAAAAGGCCTCAACAGATTGATTGCACTGTAAATTTTAATTGTGAGGAAATACAGATGACAAGATTTTTTCTAATCTATCGAAACACACTTCAATAAAACAATTTTAGACTCCCACAATGACGCAGCATTTTGAGAGAAACTGAACTCGGGAATGGAAAAATTAATTGACTTTAGGATTTTTCTTTTCAAACAAAGTACATCAGAATTTTGTACTCTCTTCTACAAAACTATATTTAGATTCGGAAAGTCTCTGTAATAATCAAAACATTAAGTATATTGTACAAGTATTTTTCACAATATGAATTTACACAAGATTCTGAAACTATGAAAATAATGACATCTTGTCATAACTAAAAAAAATTATTTTATATACTACTTTCAATTGATACATAGAAAATAAAGACAATGGAATATTAAAATTAAAATCTAAACGTAAATTTAGTAAATCATACATAGGAATAAAAGCAAAATTCTGTATGACAAACGATGCCACTTCTGCAATATAGCAAACGATAACAAAAATTTTATCCTTTTCGTTGAAAAAGTTCGTTGAAACTAACGACTGACGTCAAGACATTCAAAGGAGTTTAATATTTTAGCGAAACTTTCCAATGTTTAACAACTATGAAAGTTCAGTCTATAATGGACAAATGTGGCCGACCTACTCATCATGTTATTGCTCTTTCTAAAATAAACTCGAAACATAAGAATGCCGCGGGCTACCCTAAAGTAACTCGGAAAATGAATAGAAATTCCTGTCATGTGCGAACTTCTTTTGGACCGCGAAAATAAACGTAAAATTTTACGGACAGACTCACAGGGCGCGAGTACGAAAATAGGCGAGAGATAAATTTTAATAACATTCTGATGTCACACTCATGACTAAAATAATTTTGGAATACCTTAAATAGAACGAACTTAGCCTCAAAGCTCATAGAAACAAAAAATGAAATTTTTGCTATTGATGAATGTTAATGAAAATGAGAGTATGAATGAATGCAATTGAAGTTTAGTCAAAAATTAATTTTGACATGCCAGTCATTTTTACCTAAAAGATGAGCAACGAAGAGCGCCTATTGCGATCAAATGTAAGTCAGATAAGATTTTTCTTTCGAAAAAAGAAAAACCTTTCTTTTCTTAGAAAATGCTTATCATTTTATCATGTGAGTAACATAAAAACAGATATGAATACAGAAACCACGGTCAAACCACGTACAAACTTTTCACTCACATGCACTAGCTGCCATACATCACGGCGGCAAGAACAGAGCATGCTTCCCAGTCATCGTCATTGTTCTCATAGATTATTTGTTTGAATTCTATAGACAACACTTTTCAAAATCTTGCGCAGCGACGTCTTCTTCTATTTTAGCCACATGGAAAAGCATACAAATCTAAACGGCATTACGGCCCATGGGACATGGAAATTCTATCGTATACTCGTTCCAAGCGCCTCATTGGACAGAAGAATTCAAATGTTTTCCGTTGGATATTGTGGCATTTAAGTTGTTTAAACGACAATCAATGTTCGGTGAAGAGTAACAATATATCAAGTTCAGCAATAATTTTGGAAAGAAAACATGAAGAAATACGTAGAATTTAGAAAAGTGAAATATAAATAAAAAACTAAAATATAAATTGTTGGGATAGCAATTTTTTGCATCATCGTATCATCAGAACTGGGATGTTATTTCATTTGCAATCACATCATTCGGCCATTTCAAAAAAGCTACCTAAGACCTTCAGACCATTATTTATGGCCAACTGGATTACCGGATGCAGCCGCAATGCAATTCCGGAAAACACGATTGAAATTTGTAATGATGCCCATCGGTTCCAAGCGGAGACGATTCCAGCCCAGCGCAATCGGCTAGAAAACATCCAAAAAATTCCCATTCTCACAACAGGAACGATCAGATGAACGAAACATTTTAGCCTGGGGTTGGGAAATGGGCCTAAAACCTGTAATGCGGATTGCGGAACTCAGTGAAGTGGGTACATTCCTGAATTTAAATTATGATATTAGCATAATTTTCGCCTTTTTAAATCTGCTGCCTAATTAGAGATTTGGCTGACAAAACGAATAATTTACACAGGCACGGAATTGATGTCATCTAGCTTCATCACGATGGAAAATCCGAATTTTTGAATTAACAGGATTTTAGAAATGACGAAATTATGAGGTGATTACATTAACACAGGTATTTTTGCATTTAGGAGACTCATTGCAAGCATACTTTTTCTATTGAGGTTTTATTGAGAAATTTATAATACAGAAAATAAGGACGGAAACTCAAGAAAAGTAACCTAAGTTTACGTACATTCATTTAAACCGTTCTATGAATAAACTAGCAATTATTGCATTTCAGGTAATTTTCACATTCAGAGACACCAAATTTTAGTAAAATGCTAACAAATCCCACTACTGCCACCATAAAGAAGATCTGGGGACAGTTTATGCGTCCTGCTTAGCGCAAACTGTCCATTAAGTCATAAAAAAATTGATTCAACTGAATGTCGGACTCTGCAATAAACGCTGTATCAATTATGGGTGTCATTATAATAATGAACGGTAGCGCTTATCGAAAATACAAATAGAGAAAAACGAATTGCTATGAAGAGTGCTGAAAATTACCAGGAATTTATGTACTTTTACGAATATACGACCTAAATGTGTAATGTATTTAATAACGTAATGCATAATTTAAATGCCTTAATTTATTTGTTAATGCATGTCTTTTAATGGATGTTAAATGGATGTCTTTGTGTACAATTGTAAAAATTATGCTGGCTGCCAATGTCCACTTGGTAGTTAATGCGGAAAAAATTATTTATTACAACCTTAGTTCGCGGTAAATAAGTTGAATTGAAATTGAACAGAAAATTGAAACGTTCAAAGAGCACATTAGTCCGTGGGTACAACGGGTAGCTACAATTCTGACGAATATCGACCCAACACAGACATCAAGTTAATTATAATAATTAAAAAATCCCATAGACAAACATAGGGGAGTAAATGGATACAAGAGAAAGTGCTGAATCAATATAAAAGGTTTTAATAGATAAGAAAAACCGCACAACGAATAACTGAACTCGACAAAAAAAAAAGACATTAAAATCAATACTTCCACGCATATTTCTGTGTGCAATCCATTAAACATAAAATTGGGCTTCATTACCTAAAAGTGTAATAACAACGTTGTACGAAAGAACACATTGTGTTAACGAGGTGCTTTGATGAATGAGGCATGGACCCTGTTTAAGGGTCGGCAGAAATGAATGGTTGCGACGACATCAGATTTGTTGAGGCCATCATGGCCCAAGTGAACCACAGGAGAGAAGCTTCTAATTATAAGTAAAATAAAACATGAAAACTCGATAGTACATAAGCATAGATGCCTGCTGATCCATCACTAAAAATTGCATCTTTCTTAAGAGATTTTGCCTATACCTAAGGCGTTGTCCTAACGTCGTCTAATGAACGTTTCATTTCTAACGTTGTTCAATGAAAGAAACTAAAATCAATGAAATTTCGTGCAGTGAATTAGGCACGGTAAATCTACTAAGACGTTCAGCGGTAAAAATCAATCAATGTCATTCGAGGTCATGCACCATTCAAGGCATTTTATTTCAAGTGTGTAATAAAGTTCAAACTCAATAAATTCATCGAGACACGTATAAGGTGCTAATAATGTAGTAACAACCCTGACTGTAAACAACATTCGTAGAGAACTTTCAAAACATTCACTGCAGTATTTTATCCCAGCTATACTTTACAGGCAAGCACTCAGTCCGTCAGTGTAGGTTGCGGGCGGCTTCTCGAATTCCCGTGATGGAGCGTCCTTTTTTTCCCTTAAGGTTCATTGATCGCCTGGAGAGAAGAGGCGAAAATTCGAGGCATTTTTCGAAAGAGCAACATATGGTCGAGGCTGCAAAACGAATTTCAAGAATTCGTGAACGAAAATTCGGTCTCTTTGTCATCTGTTGGCGCTGACTTGGAGAGCGAAAAATTTTACCAAGATTAGAAAGTTGGTCAATTACGCGAGGTTCACGCATTTAAATTTTGCAACAGGTGTTCGTCAGAGGAGTCGGATTTCCTTGCGGCTCTTCAAAGTTTAAATCAATAAAAGTTCTGCTGAATTAATTTGCTTACTTTTTAACGATTAACATAATCGCGCGTTATAAACTTCTAGAGCGATTAATTCTTGTCAGAGAGACTTTCGTTACGAAGGAATTATAAGAATATAATCAAATTGTTATAATGAGGAAATGATGCCTACAAATAATGATCTTATTTTTCAATCACTCTTATAAGCCTAAAATTACTTAGATAAGAGCCAATTTTAGGCACCAGACATTTACCCTGTTCCAGCTAGTTATTGATTACTCCCGACGTGAATTATTTTCTTGCAGCCAAACTCCAACAAAGAACGTCGTTAAAACTTTCCATTAATAAACGAGCTTCTTTTAGTTCCACAATAAGCGGATGTTCTCAATCTTCGAGCCTCAGCATCTGTTCATTATTGAAGTAATTTCCAAAGCACGTTGAAGGCGAAGGTACGCACGCCACAAGAGCGCACTCTACGTACAGTCATTGTAGCTTCAATTTCTTGAGGCGACAGAAGATTCTGCAAATTCCTGAAGATAAAGTGAACGAAAACAGCCTCGGGATAATCCAGGCGTCGACATGAAGCTCATAACTGAGACTGTTTTTGCCTCGCTGTCTACTCCCCGTACAAAATATTGTCGAGAAGCCGTGCTCAGCCAAGGGGCAATTTTTTTCTGCGCAGGATTTATGAACGTCTTCGCCGAATTACAAAGGTAAAATGGCGCCTAACTTGAGGTATTCTACTGAAGAGCTTTGACTTGATTCCAGACACGTGCACTGGCCGAGATACTAAATCATTCTAATGCGTGTTTTAATGAACAAATTATTCGGCCGAAATTATGATTGAATATAATCACAATAGGTATGCACGAGGTTGAATAGCTAAGGACGTTCTTCTCGACGAATCAGCTTTAAATAATTATTATATATTTAGTATGAACGCATTTCTCTAGTTTGAATGCCATTTATATTTAGCCAAAACTTAAGGGGAGCGTCTACCCCAAAAATTATCTCGGCTATTTACAAACGGATCACTCTGAAACTTGGTACACATATGTAAAATGGAAAAAACTCACATTTTGTTCGTGTGAATTTTTCGAAAAAAATGAAAGAAAACGTGAAATTCATAGAAAACGGTCAAAAAAGGGGGTACTTTTGAAATCTATCTCCTCCTAGGATTTTCAAGCTGCGACACCGAGACACATATCATTCGATGCGCAAAATATTTATCTATAAAACGACCTAGCCGTTTTTTGAATTTCTTATTTTTGCGGGTGTGGGAGCATTTTTCGTAAAGTTTTCGGAAATTTTTCGATTTTATCCCTTTCCACCCCCTCTTTTTCAGGAATAAAATCCAAACTATGACGAAATTAAAAAAAACGGCTAGGTCGTTTTGTAGATCTATTCTTTGCAAATCGAATGGTATATGTCTCATTGTTGTAGCTTCAAAACTCTAGGAGGAGATAGGTTTTCCGTGACAATAAGTGTGAATGTTGAGGAGAGCGCGACAAAGTCCCGCGCGCACCACAATATGCGCTCAATGTAGCATAGATTCCAAACTAAACGTTTCTGGAGCTTGATTCCACTCAAGGATGATGGGAGCAACTACATACGTATCTCTCCCTACAAAGCCCGGAGGCACACTGAGTCAGACCTCACAAAAACACTATATTTGTAGTGGTGGACAGCGAATTATCTCGTATCTAATTACTGAAAGAACTCCCCCCCCCCCCCCCCCCTTCATGAGTGTCGTGTACGTGAAAATCGACGTACAGAGATGGTAGTGGTACCATTGGATAGGCCAGAATGTCAGCTTTAAGATGAGACTAAACAAGTAACTACAGCACAACTCAAGTAGACACTATATTTAAAGAGCTCAGCAGCTAATTAGTTCCTATCTAATTACTTAAAGAACTCACCCACCCGCCTCCCTTTCATGAAATGTCGCGAAATCATAAATCAACGTAGAGAGATGGCAGTGGTACCGTTGGATAGGGCAGAATGTCAGCTTTAAAATTAGTATAAAAACCGAAAAAGTAAAAATTTTCAATATTAGGGTAGACGCTCCCCTTAAATAAAGAAAAATTTTGCACAGTATCGACCATAAGCGAACGCGTATTCGCTCAAATTTCGATCGAGTTGGTAATGTGAATTTTCTATTTTAAAATGGAGTATCAACAGTGAGCAATTATTCGAAAAAAATTGACATTAAAATGACAATGCGATTTCGATAGGCCGAAATAATCTGGTACAGAATGCAAAAGCTTGCACGAGAAAAGCCGCAATAGAGAAGCAAAAAGTAGTACAATTTGTTACACCTCAAGCAATATAATTAACATCGTCAGACGAGAAGTTCATTGCTATCGTATATTCTCACAATTCACCGAAAAAAATTGTTCTCAAACTCGAAACCTGGCAGCTGAGTGACGTAGGGGGATGATGACGTCAGGTTGGAGTGTCGCAAGTTGCATACAGTGCAACAAATCCATAATAATTAGTTAATGAAAAACGTTTCTTGAAACATAAAGAAATTTTTTTACTTTTTTGGGAAATTTTAACAAGTGAACCATATTAGTAACAATGATTGGGTATATACTTCAGATAAGCCATATATAAGTATGGTCCATAGTGATAATAGATAGAAACTTTAGAATCATCATCATATAATTTTCATTCCATGAAAATTTGACATTAATATTACGGTAATATTATTATAGGTAATATTTCCTTTCATTCCATGAAAATTTCAAAAAAAGTGTAATACAAAAGTGTAATAACAGTTTCTTTACCTTTTCCTAAATAAAGCCTGATGTAAAGAAACTTGCTTTGATAAAATTTATAATCATGAACCCTTAAGATAAAAACCTTGCCCCCTGACCGTAAGAACTTGCCACGGAGTTGCAAGTGATGGATGAGCGCTACGGTCCAACGTCAACTCTTCCATGAGCGCCGAAATTTTTTTTATTACAGTAAATCTCTAAAGATCAGCAAGAAATTAAACGAAGCATAAATTTCTTTACAATCAACGTTCCATCGAGTTTTATAAATAAAGTGCAAAACTATGTACTTGCAACTATTCTTTAAGTAATTCAAGAAATCAATAATATAATAATATCAGAAAAAGTCTCGAAGACGAAGTTGTTCACTAAGAAGAGCAAATTTATGTTATACAATACATGGGATGAAGAACTCCAAAAATCCACATTTCTACTTTGTTTCAACTACAAGAATTATCCTACCAGACTTTAAAAATCATCAAGAAAAAATCCGAAAGCAGTTCTTTCGGACTAGTAATGTAAAAAACTCATCCGTTTTTTTGTTATTAACAGTATATAGCACTTGAAGTTTATTCGCACACAAACATTGGATTGGCAACTGAGAATCAATTGCATTTCAATGTTATTTCTAACTTATGTACTTGACTTTCAAAACGGTCCGTGCCTTCTAATTGGCTCACAATGATATTTCAAAACGGATTTATATATATAATAAGGAATTAAGTATTTGAAAGCCATATAACGCATTTGTTTCAAATTCAAACACTGCACTCCTTCTAGGCTGTACACTACCAGAATTCGACCCCGCTGCAAATGCACTCACGGTTCCCAGCTCGCAATCGCAGAGCATCAAATGTTACATCATTCGATTTATGTTACTGGAGAGGCGAGGCATCGTGCCTGGTTAGGTTAGGCTACCTTTCCCTACCTAAATTGGCTTCGACCACTGATGACTTGCGGCCAAACTTAGATGAACTCATCGGAACCCGAGCCATCCATCCGCAACGTTTACATATAGAACGCGCGTCTCTGGTGAATTTAGAACTGTTACTCGGAAATTTGCAGCGGACGAATTAAAGCTAATTAATATGGTGAAATTTGCAGCGAACTTTTCACCTATTTGGATAAAATTACTAATATTTTTGGATTCCTTCACCGAACTTTGGTGGTGTATTATATTTGAAAATGAGTAATGCAGGACCTAAATGCTTATCGCCAATTCCTTATTGACATAGTTTATAAAACTAGATGAAAAGATTCCTTCTCGAATTCGTTTTTCTCGATACCAGGAGCATCCAACCTTCGATCCGAACAAAAGAACAAGCTTGAAAAAATGGGACCAGGTATCATGCGTTGAATAGGTAATAATAATTACAAAGCTACATATTAAAAATATCAAGTGCTCATATTTGAAAAAATCAATCAGGGATATTTCTTACGATTATTGCAAAAAGTCGGGATCACAAATTTCTTTTTTCAAACTATTTCCGAGAGAAATGTTATAAACTACGATTTTCCAGAAGCAGTTATAATACGATATATTAAGGATAAGAATGATAAATAGAAAAGGCAAATAGGGAAATAATCACTGAAAAAAGTCAATAGGTATTATTTCTGCCGCAAAATCACATGAGCAATTAAAAAACATTAAAATATTGCGACACTTTGAGGTTAAACTCGACTTTCATAGAACAAGCTTCTGTTGCAGGAATTCTACTACGGTAGTATTATATACTAAAAAGTTTCGTTATTTTCCATCAGGACGAAGAGATCAATGGAATCATGCACCCTTACATTGATCCATAAAAGCTGTGAGCCTAAAGCGACCTAAACGCAACAGTTGGACCTAATGCATTCGCTCTGAAAAATTAATGAATCATATTACCCAGATAGTGACATACTTTCAGCACGCAGCACTGCAACGCACTTCTGCCGAGCTAAACTGGGCCAAGATGACCCACATAAGAGCAAAAGTGTATCACCATTTAGACATAGTCTCACTCGTTTCTCTGAGAGCAGTCGATGAAGACGCGATCGGAACGTCGTCTGCAGGAGACCCAGGCATATACTCTCGAAAATCAACGAACCCCCAAATTCATTCATGCGGTTTACCTATTAAACTAATATTTTCGGCAGCTATATCGAGAAGAATTATTTTAAAAATACATCATAAAAATCATAAACGCCAGGCATAGACTCTAGAAAACCAACGAACCCCCAGATTCACTCATGCGGTTTACCTATTAAACCAATATGTTCGGCAGCTATATCGAGAAGAGTTATTATAAAAATACATCATAAAAATCATAAACGCCAGACATAGACTCTAGAAAACCAACGAACCCCCAAATTCATTCATGCGGTTTACCTACTAAACCAATATTTTCGGCAGCTATATCGAGAAGAATTATTATAAAAATACATCATAAAAATCATAAACGCCAGACATAGACTCTAGAAAACCAATGAGCCCCCAAATTCATTCATGCGGTTTACCTACTAAACTAATATTTTCGGCAGCTATATCGAGAAGAATTATTATAAAAATATATCATAAACGACATCGAATTTACAACCGATGAAGACCGGCTGCTATCGCTCATCTACAGTACGTTCCCTTCAACAAGATATGTTAAAATATAGGTGCAAAGGAAGTACAGTTTTTGTGTTCATTACACTGAATTTAACCAAGCTTTTTTGTTAGTTTGCATCTCTTCAACTAAACTATAAGTAATTTTTGTGTGAAATAATGCAAAAAAATTGCTATTAGTTTTTTGTGTACATTTTTTCATTTTACCTTTAACTACAAAATATCGTTAATTTAACAAAGGAATTCATAAAAAAATCATCGATCTTGAATAGTTAATGCGAAACGTCCAGCTGAATTTTAAATTAAAAACCGGAATATGGCTTCAATTAGAGCATTCGTACGTTGCTTTGAGTTTAAACTTTACTGAATCCCGTAGAAACTCAATTAAGTTGTTCCGGCTTTCTATAGTGATTTAAAAACTCTTTATGTAGATGTAACCTGGTATCTTACTTGTTACTTTCACAAGTGAAATTCAAATATAAAATTTAAAGAAATAGATCGATTTTAGGTTTGCGTAGAGTCGTTAACTGAATTTTTAGTCACCAAAAAATGAAGCATTCAGGTGAGGGATCAAAGTGACTGTGGATATTTGCATCGAACGCGTCAAAATTTGGTATTTTTAAAAACATTCCCGACCAAAAACCATTGTTCACTTGTTCCCATGAAATTTAATTGCAACAAAGTTGTCAAATAAATTAATTAACGAGCATAATTGCATTGGAATGCATCACAGAATAAAAATTTCAAGTCTTAATTGGAGAGTATTGCGTCGCCATTCATAAGTAACTTCATTTTTGTAAAATATATTGCTCTTTTGTAGTTGAATATAATATTGAAAAGGACTTTTACCTTGTCGTGCATGCATTATTTTGTTTGCATAAAGTTTGCAACGGCATTCCATGAGATGCACTTTCAGCATTCAATTATCGTGTTGGAAAGCACAATGTTGTACAGCGTGGATTTGACAGCATACATTAAACTTCTCATTCAATAAACAGCATGACAAGTTTTGAATTTTCTCAATTTTCAGCCTTTACATTCAGCTAATCGAAAGGGTGGCATACACCTGGCAACATTATTTGTCTTTCTTAAAATATTGGGTCGCTAATTTTCCTAATGTCGAATTTCCTAAAGTAGAAAATTAAGTATCATTAAAATAATATATATAAAACCCTGCGAATTGGGTAAATTCATACCAAGAAATGAAGCTTTGTATTGAGATTTTTGATGGAATGCACCAGTTTGCAACGAACTTCAAGCGGTTTCTCTTTGCTAGTAATACATTTAGTTATTTTATGAAGAATTCAGAGAAGATGTAACTGGAAGGAATAAAAATTTGCTGAATTAATATATAGGAGTAAATTGTTACGTACATACAGAGATTAGTAGTTTGCTAAATTTGTTAAGAATCAATAGTCAATATTTATTATTTAATAAACCAACATATTTAATTAATAGACCAACGTTGAGAAAAATATTCCGCAATTTAAAAAATGTAGTAATTACTTTGTTATCAACAGGCGTTAGTGTGTCATGTCACCTTGAAAACCATTTATTAAACACTAATATTCTTGGCAAATGCCATTCTTCGACTGCACTCTAGCTTCGTGTAGGTTCTTCAACGATAAAATGCAATTGAATCACTCATATGGTTGTCCAGAATATATTGAGTTTGTTTTTTTTAATGGAAACAGCTCAATGCTTATGTCGAGTTCTCGAGAAAGGCTGACTAAAGTTCTCGAGCATAGGTTCTGTAAATGCTCAATATGCTTAGTCAATTAACTCAATCTTCATAAATAGAAAATTAAATATACATATTTTTAAAAATTATTTATTCACACTATGACTCGACTTCATTCTTTCTTGAAAAAAATGGCATGAATCATTTAGTATATTCAATGCAAACTCATGTTAACGAATACCCATTGCTTATTTTCGTTAAGAAAAACTCAATACGCTCGTCACTGTACTTGACCAGGGCCTATACTTTCAAAAAAAGTTAAGAGATTGTAAATTCATCAGCCAATCATTGACGGCCTTTCAAGCAAAAACCACCAATCATAGACAAGAAAATAGAGCGTATTTACTCACTTTCACTTAGCGACTTTTGAAAGTATGGCCCTAGATACGCTATCCTAAGCAGTCATGTATTCAGGAGTCACTAAGGATATCTGAGGCGGTCAACAGGTTCACGCAGCGATATCCCTCAGAGGCCTGCGGGTGACAGCTATTGCTTTGGCATCGGCTTTGCCACAGACAGTCGGCAACAAGCTTGTCTCTGCACATCAAACACGCTTCGAAAATATTGACTACAATTTCTTATATCTACGCTCTACGTATACTGACCGCAATGTTTTTTCTATGCACGCATAGACAAAATTGTGGCTTTTTCACGTTTTCATTTTTTTCCTGGTTTCAAACGTTTTGTTTCTAATGCTGAAAAAATACCCGAACGCTCCACGCACAATGGACAAATTTTCAAAATACACTTTACTCATTAAACGTTATTTTAAAAAATTTTCATGTGTTTGAATGTCACGAAAATTTTTAGAAAGAACATCTTACTGAAGCAAAGTTTGTTTTTCGCGACCATTCATCGCACTGGCAATCTTTTTTTATCATTTGTGAACTAGGCTCTGCAGTGCGCCAGTTTTTGCCAGTTATTGCGTTTGATCATTGCACTTCGCTAATTGGCATTTCCAAAATAAATCTCCGACGATGAGTTCTCAGGTTCATTTACGCCGATGAAATAATCGTAGAGAATGTTGTCATTAATGTAAGCTGTTGCGCGAAGACGACTTACTTAGTGCATATTAATAAATATCTGTCATGTTAAAAATGAATTATTACGAAAAACTATAAAAATGTTAAAAATGATCAAAATTTTAGTATTTATGTCATTCTTTTTGTAATAATTACTCGTGATTATCACTTAGTGACACGTTTATGTTAAGCACGTAGAAGCGGTGGGGAAAATTTGGCTTTCAGTGCTTCCTGCCAGTTGATCCTACGGTAATTTTACAGTCCTTCGTGCTTCCTACTTGAACAACTATGATATAATATAACTATTATAGCCATATTATATTAATAATCAAGCCATATTATAATAATATGGCTTGAAAATGCTCCAAATAACTAGCATTATGCCCGTCACTAAAGAGACGCTCCTCTAAAATAACCAGATTGATCATGCAGTACATTACTCGAAAATGCTAGGCGATATATTTTATTTAAAAGAAGTAATGAATAATATCACTATTCAAAAGAAAAAATTTTTCACTCTGCTGTTAACATTTATTTTGTGTTTCTATATTTCGAGGTCAAATTTTCCATCCCTGCTCTGATGCTGAAAATTTTCGGGCAGAAGCTACATATGATGTTGAATTTTATAAGAAACCTTTGCACAAGATCTACTGATATGTTGTGATATTTAATTGTGAGAGAAATATTCGTATAAATTCTAATATTTTCTCAACAGCTCGAATATCGATCAACCGAAGTCTCCCGTCTCATTAAAAGCATTGAAATTTACCAGCAAAATAAATTTATTCAATTTTACTAATATATCTTTTCAAGCAAACTTTGCAAATCACAAAAGCATTTCAGCAAAGGAATTTTTATTTTGCAATTTTAAATCTTGTCTTCAAAATTTAATAGCAATAAACGCTACCTTCATCAGAAATTCTCGTCTAGCTGCGCAGCTAGAAAAGTTTTACGTGTTCAGTGAGTGAGCCACTTGAGAGAGACAAAAATTGGTGTCGTTTCAGAAGAAACTCTTTGAGCGACAAGCGTAGCTCCGTTCTGCGTACTTATGCCAAGTGGCGAAATAAAGTGACGGCTGTAAGATAAGTCTGCGAAGTTTCCGCCAACGAGGAAAAATATTAGACAATATTATTTTTTTTTCTGTTACAATTTGGTAAGTTCTGATGCGTAATATTTCTTATATTATATTGTGCATTATTGATCAATTCTCGCGTTTAAATCATAGAGTATTTTTTTGTCAAGGCCTGGTTATGATTTGATTCATGAATGAAATTTAGAGTACAAGAGATTTTTATGTAAAGGAGGCACGGTTACACGTGTGATGGTTTTTATTCTCATAATTATATTAAATTTTGCTGGAATAAGATCAATTAGATAAACGATTTCTCGGGTCCTCGGCATGTATTCGTCCTCGGCGCAGAATTATCCTCATTTAGAATTTTTCCGCAGAGTCGGTTTCCAGGGAATCCAACTGATTGACGTCACATTTTTCCAAGTTTTTCCAGCGAAACCCACGCGCAAGAAAGTGTGGCTTCGTCTTCTTGTGACCGAAGTCGTTCGTACCCACAAAGTTTTTCAAGAGTTGGGAGAGCGACAGCAGCAAATTAAAGTCGCAGCTAGCGGGCGCCGGATGAAATTTTCATTTCACGTACCGGATGTCCACCGTATTTGAGCTAGATGAATATTGCTCTCGTATTGTTCGTGTATTCATTTTCAGAGCATTGCAATAATCATAAAATATTTTTTTCAGTTTTCAGTCAGTTTTTTCCCGGCTTGCTGGTGTCAGTTTTAATATTTAGATTATATTATTATTAGTGCCGGTTATTATTATTCAGGCGCCGATAGTTATACACACTATAATTTGAAGTGTTATGGGTCTTTAGAATTTGAATAACAGTGCAATTTAATGTGAAATCAAATAAATGTGATGAATTCATTTATTTATGTAATTTATCATGTTCATATTTTTAGACCGAGAGCTTGCAGGTACAGAAATATACCTTTTCACTTTTCGTATCGAATTCCCAACTCAATTCTTGGAAGTTTAGCAAAGATGTATCTGAACTCGATAAATATGTTAGTCAGTATACATAGTAACCAAATAATCTAAGTAATGCATTACTCGATAATTGCTGTTCATGTAGGTAGGCTTTCAATATTTTTCACGTCGCTTTAATCGTTTAATTAAATTTAATACAAGTGTGTGTAATAACCTAGTTCACTCTAACTAGATCGGAAACGGTGCATTCATTCCATCAATTAGTTTCTGATTGCTACTTTAATTGGTCCAAATTACCCATTAACTTAAGCTTGATTAGGTGTTAAATCAGTTCAATGCCAAGCTTTCGACCTTATTGATGGAAGTAACTAATAGGTTCTTAAATTACATATTATTCTCTCTCGCATATTAATGAATATTAGTTCGATTTGAAATTATGTTATATGTAGATGAATTTAAAACATCGTATTTGAACGCAAACATTTTTGGTTCGCACTTTCTTCACTCAACTCATCACTAAACTAATCACAAAATACTCTTCCCTGAAGTCATCGCTAAACGAGAATAACGCAGTTTCATTGGAAAGTATGCTATAATCTGAAATGAAATTCTCAGGGTGCAAAGCGCATGTTACTTCACAAAATTAGTTTTCTCCAGACATTTTCAACCGCAAGCGAGAGGTCTTTACTGGTGCACTCGAAGCCAATGTGAATTCCAGGCACATCAAGTGAAAACCGCGGCTCACCGACTACTTGTAAATCACGAAGCGCATCGTCGAATGTGCAGAGCACTCAGACCTAAGCCTGCTTTCTAATTTTGGCCTATGGAACCAAAAGAATTTCCAGTACCAATGCTCGACCTCTACTTTGCTGATATCAGGCTAGATGAACGAGAATGGGAAAATTTGGTCATTAAGAAAACAAATGCGGCCGGTTTTTCGGTAGTAATTTGTTAAGTTTATTTGAAGCGTATCATTTAATATTTTGCTATTGAATGACTCTACTTAGAAGTCGGTGCCAAGAGTACGTGACGGAGCCTCAAAATGACGCATTTTCCATGTCACGCCCAAGCGTGTGGTGCGTCGAGAGAAAAATCACATCCCCCGAAATTCCCAGACCTTCGGCTGGTTATAACACGATATTTTTAAATGAATCCAAATGGCCATTTAAACGGGTATAAAAAGTTTTCACATTCCAAAAAATTTTTTGCTACTAAAAAACATATTGGTTGGAAATAAAATTTAGAACACATTTAGTATTCTAAAATAGCATTTGCATCAATTTCAATTAAAAAATATGTGGACCTATGTGCTTCATATCTCCCATAAAAAACTTGGATTCAAATAGGCAAATAGTGCTTCTTCAAAACCAAGCGTGAAAGACAGAGTGATGAGGGAAATTCACAACATTAATATTCTCCCGTAATGGCCATGCATCTATCGAACTTAATTATACATATTAAATAACTTGTGGAGACCAAATTAAATGCCTAGTAATAAACAAATAAATACACCAATAAGTATGTATAGATTTTAACAGATAGGGTAAATGAGTAGAAGATTTACATCAAATCGTCGAAATTCAGCGTCAAGACTTCAAGCACTGACAAAACTATCCCAAACGACTTAATTAAAGAAATCCAATGATGTTAAGTTAACATTAAATTGTAACAACAGAGATTAAGGCCTCTATGACGCACATTAAGCAAGAATAATTGAGGATTAAAACCAGTCGTATTGTGACGAGCTCATCTACGAGTATCATCAAAAGTCAACGAGTACATAGTTTAATTAATTCTCATATTTCATATAATCAGTGAAGCTACGTGGATTCAACAACAACGACAAAAAGCGGCCAATATTCTGCAAATAAGGAAAATAATTATTTTTTATCTGAATCGTAGCAAAGGGCACTTCGAACTTTTTATACAGATATAAAAGAGAAAAACAGACTAAAAAGAAACGTATCAAGCAGTTTGCACTCGCTGTATTCAGCGAAAACATACTGGCCTACGTACGACTCCATCAAATTTTCCTATTCAAAACTTGAACGACCTATCCAGCTTTCTGAATATCTCTGAATAGAGCCCGTTTAAGGAACGAAAGTTGCAAACGAAGGCACTAAATTTTCCAATTTTGAACTTTTACTGACAATCGCACTGTGGTTTTCCAACGGAATTGCTGCACAGGTTGGAAGATTAAAAAATATTACATTTTCAATATCTGTTTTGATAAAAATAATGGTTCAGATTGTGATATTAAGGTATTTAATTAAAAATGCCTAATGAATCTGAGCACTAGCTTTTTACATTCCGTTAGAAAATTTGGAAAAAGTTAAACCTCTGTAACCTGTAAAAATTTCAAACCTAATATAGATCTACCATTTTATAAATCACCATAAAGGAATATTTATTAGCGCTGTTTATGCCTTAACATAAACATCAGGGGTTTTATCACATCTTTTACAAAGAAGCCCTAATGGAATTTAATTATGAAGGTCATAAGAATCACACAGGCACGGTGAAGACAAGTTTAGCACACAAATTTACGATAAATTTGCCAATTTCAAAACAAATCGAACTGACACTATCACGAAAAATTTCAAACAAAGTGACCAAAATAATTCAACAAACAATATTGAACAAAATTATCGCTAGAAATTAAACAGGCGATTTTTTAACGTAGGCAACAAACAACGTAAACGAAAAATTCATTGCTAAGCCACAAAATAATTATAAATGCAATATCGTGGACAATTGTATACAGTAAATGACACCCAAACTCTACATGCACTTCAACGGTGAATTCAACTTGGGCAGTGCAAGGATTTCATCTTATCTACATCCCAATTATTGCAGCTGAATCAACCCAATAAATATATCCACCTAAATTGCCGGTTTGAATCTTACTCTTTATTTAGTCGTAGTACTTGAATCTCTGAAATTGTTCACATCGAATTTAAATAAACGTAAAATTGTTCAAATTCCATAGTAAGCGCACCTAATTTTCTTTCATATGGATTTGTAGGTCAAATACGTATAATTGAAGCGTCACTTGCAGTTTCAAGCTAGAATTTCCACGCCTATTACAATTACCAATTATCATTAATTATCAATTAATTAATTAATAATTTAATCTGTAATTTGATATTATTCAAAGGTGCAGAGTCTACAATACAGATGCTGTAAAATTTGCAGCCGTCAAGTGCATTCATTTAAAATCTTTCCCATAGCAATATGCGATTTCAGTGCCATATGATGTACGCAATAAGTTTTGTATTTGAAATATGAAATACAAATAGATTTAAGTTATGATGTGTAAATTACTCCCTACAATATCGATACAAACTACTTCTAAAAGTCTACGGACATCGTTATCAATATTTGAGTATCTCAACTCTCATTAACTCGAACTATTGAGATATAAACCTCCATATACAATATACATATACATTAAAGGGAAACCCGTGCCAAGTAGTTCATTATTTTATTTTCAATAATTCAATTCTCAAACAGTAATTTTATAAACAACTATTGATTTTACGGTTTTTTACAAACAACTCGTCAAAAATGAAACCTTGAACCCTGGCAAGTCTGGTAAATGTCGTTCGGATTACGACGGTAAAAAATTCGCGTAATTTTGCTGTAAAATTTTTCGCTTTTAGAACACCCCGTTGTTTTCTTAGAAGAAGCTTGAAGAAACGTGGAGAAACGCTGCTCCTTTATTTTTTCTTTATTAATGAAATCTTTGATCTGATTTTGAGAAACTGACTTTCTCAGAGATCAAATTACATTCCGGGGTGTTTTAACACTCAAAACTATAATTAGACTACCACGTGTATGCTTTTAGATATAAGCTGAAACAAAGATAATTCCTCGTAGGGCTGAACAAAATTGTACATTTCAAATAATTCACCCAATATTGGATGAGTAATCCCAATATAATAATATTCTTAATAATAATATTTGAATACTATTATTGCTGTGACGATATCAACTTGCTGCGGCAGCTGATTATGTTCAATGTCACAATATATGCAAAGGTGGGCAGTAGCGCGCTACATTTTCAGTAGCGGTAGCGGCGCTACATTTAAGCAATTGTAGCGGTAGCGCGCGCCACATATTTAAGTAGCGATACGATGTTTTGTCGCTACAGCGCTACCGCTACATTTATAGATAAAGCCTTTAGATTTTACTTAATAATATTAAATATTATTTAAAAACCAGCATGATACATACATAATATAAATTGCAGAATAAAACTGTACGATAGATTTCGGTGTAATGTTGTCAACCTCAGCCTGTTACTAGTGTCAACATGTTAGTTGTTACCAGAGGTGGGCAGTAGCGTGCTAAATGTAGCAGCCGCTACTAGCGGCCGCTACATTTTCAGTAGCGGTAGCGGCGCTACATTTGAGCAATTTACCGCTACCGCTACGTTTAGAGCATGTAGCGGTAGCGGTAGCGGCCACTACATTTTAAAGTAGCGCTGCCCAGCTATGAATATATGTTTAATGTCTAAGCTCACACAAAAATTCATGACTTTGCATAGAATAAGCTCCAAAATAATGACACGAAATTGCAGATAATCTCTCAACACAATAGGAAATATATTAAATACGATTCTTTTCGATGAAAACTATTTTTCATGACATGTTCATCGAAATATTTCGCATGTCAAGGCTCAATACACAAGATATTTTCAGAAATTTTTCAGTGAATAAAATCAAGATAACTGAAATTGGACGCACCGGATAGTTCGACCATATTTTCTTAGCAATAATCCGAGCTACAAAGCAAGTCTAATCCCAGAACACTGCTGCCACGGTGCTCTGCCATTCATCGACGTAGTGGCTCAGAGAAATTCTATAGCGACCAGGCTTACGTGTTCGGATTAAAGATGACTTACTTCGAAATAAGCCGCTCACGGCGTCAAAGAGATAATATCGGAATATAAAAGCAACAGCGAGTCCAAACACTTAGTCAATAAGGATATTGTATTGTGCCGGATTGTGTCCGGTTTAAGACATTCCCTGTGTCATTAAATGTGTTTAAGGCATCCGGCGGAACCACCAAACCGGATGGTGAAGCGCAACAAGTGAGGCCGGGAAGGAAACAGGGAGCCCGGCACACGCATAGTTTAAATCCTCATAGTTAAATTTTGGGCGAAACATGCGCGGCCGACGGTCGGCCACTGGATGATCGCTGATAACAAGCCGATGGTCTTCACGAGGTCCAAGATTCGGAATGCGTAATGAGGCATCGCAAGACCGTCATTTACAAGTGCTCGCAGAACTGCAAAACTTAATTGCTCATGAAATTGCGTTCAAAGCCAAGCTTCCCCAGTCGCAGGGGAACCCATGCCCTCACCAGACGAGTTAAGAGACACGAATATACAACAATAATATATATTGTTGGGCAGAGGAAGAATAAGCGAGAGATGTTATAACTGGTATTCCATTTCGAAAGTAACCTCAATAACATATATTGAAAAGGCGTTTTTTTGGTGTCCGGTAATGTAGTTCATTTATTTTCGTGTCCGGTTTTTACACATAAATAAGTACTAGCGTCAATTACCGGACTCGATTTTTGTCCGGTTTTGTACCCGATGTCCGGTAATGTTAGCAATTGTAATTAATTTTGTCCGGTAATTGTACGAACCATGTTAATATAAATATTATAATATTATTCAATATTATTTTCAATATATATTGAAATATACAATAACATATATTGCCTTCATTTAAAAAGTAAAAAAAAATTTCAACTTCTGAACGATAAAGCTACCGAGGAACTGTAGTTTCATTGATTTAATGTATAATTCGGGAAGAATAGTTCCGGAACATATGTACATTAATAATTTGAATGCAATTTGCCATTAATGACATGAAATGGGAAAATAGCTATTCTATTTGACTCATATAAAATGAACAACTTCAATGAAAATTAAGGAATCCCTGGTAAAAATTCGCCTCGGTGGTTTCATCGAACATCACGAGACAGAAATTCCATCCGTCAGGCAGCTAGAATAATAATATTAATTTCTAAAATCGCAAAAGTGTCCGCAAAAATGCTTCCACAAATTTTAACCACGAGAGAGCACAAATATTTCCCCACTCTTACCGAGTATCTTACGCAGTAATTAATATCTACAGTGAACCAGCAAATAATTCTGAAGTCTGACTAACCCTTTTCTAGTATCCTTAGTATAATATGTTTCGGACGGAGCAGTCCCAGGCCACGATTGACCGTCGCCTCTATCGCGCATTCGCCTTTATTTGGCAAGCTGTTGCACGATGCTGTTGCTTGCTTCTTGCCGCTGGTAGTGGTGTAAGGGTGGGCGCTCTATAGTTGGGTGTCGTAACCAAGTTGGTGGTCGGAGTAGTGTTGACGTGCAAGACGAAACTGCCATGAGAAACATTCGCTTACGAACGACGAAATTTACAACTATAAACCGGCGGAAGCTAATATAAGATTCCGAAAATGTCATCAAACACCTATGTATGCGCGCTTGAGCACACCAAGCGGACGTTTCTTGAGATTTCAAGAAACTTCCTTCCACAGCGGACGAGTTTGAAAACACGACACACTCCAAAGAATCTCCTCTAAGAACTACTCAAAAGTCCAACGCTTCAGCATCGTTCCGACTTCAGCCGTTTTACGAACCTCGAGTCCCGGAATTGACTCCACCGAAGGTCGAAAGTCTACACCGGCACAGCCACATGAAGAAAGACCATAGAGGGGCGCCACAATAATGATACAAAAAGACCCCGCGAGATCGTCGACCAACAATAACTACGGCGGAACAAGATACGGTGAAGTCGACCAGTTTCCGGAGACCCGGTGATGTACCAGTTGGGGAAGTTGACTTTAGGCAATTATTTTATTTTTGTAGAGGCGGGTATTTAGCAGAAAGCGGCCAGTTGGTATCGGTGTTACACCTAGCTATGGACATTAACTGCGTCCAATTTCTGTACTTAGGTCTGTATATGATTTTTATACTAAATTTAGTGTTGAATCTTTCCATGTGTCGTCATTTCTCTCCTAAAATAGTTTCGCCGACTTAATCCAGGTAATGCAAGACGCATGCGCTGCTTTCATCTCTGTCATAACGTCATGAGGCACATACGCTGCTTCTGTCTCCGTCATAACATCATCAACGGTCTTATTTTCCGGAGCTGCTCTAGCATTCCCATGTCAAGGTCTCAAGTAACCAACTCACGAGAATATAATTAAACGATTAGAAATAACAAAAAATTTGACCGTTAACAAAATGTACATCTGGCACGGTACTTTAATTTTGAAATTACCGGGGTCAAAAAAAATTTTCTGTCGAATTATCTTGAATTATTATCTTTCATTGCATATTGAACGCAGAACGATGCGAATCAAAAATCAAAACTTGAAGAACTACATCAAGAGAATAGGAATCATATTCTGAAAATTTTTCCGGATGTTAATTTGCATGTTTTGCTGGCGGATAATTTAGAATTTTTTCAGTTATAAGGATGTTATTTCTGCCCAGGCGCGGTCCAACCTTGTTTAGAATATGGTTGTGCGCGTTGCGTATCAGCTTACGTCGCGATGACGTAGAGTAAGTTCAACAACCGGGTTTCTGAACACCAACCACGGCAGGAGTTTTCGTTCGAATCTGCCACTTTACAGGCCTTCTCACTCTGCTGTGCGCCCTAGCTCACGCTGAACAGTGTGACGTGACCGTGTCTGAGACTGATTTTTAACATACTCGGTTCCACCTCTAGTGGTGCGGACTAGAAGATTTTGGATGAGTGGCATCCACTCAATGAGTTTCATGCGAGAATTTCTTTCACATTCATCAGATATTTCACTGTAAAAATAATCGAATTACAACGCAACATTTTGTGTTGGCAGAAGACGACTTGCCCTTAGCGGCGGAATATTTACAAAAGAAAATGTTCAACTTGCCTTTGCATTCCTGCCTTACCTGTAAAAGGAAAATTTGCATAAGCATGGATAGCATTCCTAGCTCTCACGCAGTAGCTTCACTTGAGTAGCATCACGCAAGGTTCGTAAACATAAATTTTCCTTCAAAAGGATTTAAGGCTCATGCAGCTTGGGATTTACTTAGGACACAGATTGATGGTGGTGCATTTCAGGGAGATGGCTTGTCTGGATTTTTGCTAAGTCTTGAGACATTTTCCGTAGAGCAAAATAGGAGCTAAAGCACTGTGAGAAATAAAGCAAAAAATTTATTTTTCAATTTTAATTCCAGAGCTTTCAATATTTTGGTTATTCATGAATTTTCAGTAGATATCACATAAGTTTACACCAAAAAATACGCAGCCTTTGAAATACAAATGGGCTTTATGGCATCGAGAACCTAGGTTTAAATGAGACGAAAATTAAATTCTCCAGCAAAAATATTCTGCCAGTTTTCCCAATATTACGTTCTTGCATGAGCGGTAAGAAGCAAGACTTTAACTTGTATCTCAGTTATAAGATCAGGCTTAATTCGTATTACTTCAACCCTTAAGCGTTGAAACCAAAAGTTTGGGTTTATCCTAAATGATGGATCCTATATAATATTCTGAATTTATTCAAGTTTAAATTCAACATGAATAATTTATACACCAAATGGAAGAGAAAGATTCAATTTTTTACATATTTATAAATATTCAACATGTCCCCTTGTGCGCCTTGGCAAATCTCTCAACGGTAGCCAAACTCGTCTCACACACGATAAAGCATTGCTTCTGTTACAGAGTGCACCGTAGCAGTGATACGGTTCTTCAGATCAACCAGAACTGCTGGTAGAGGCGGGACGTAAACAGCTTCCTTGACGTCTCGCCTCAAGAAATAGTTTCATGGGGGTTAGATCAGGTAATCTCGGTGGCCAGAAGTGCAAATCTTCATTTCCTATGCGCCCTATCCAACGCTCGGAAAGTGATTCATGCAGTATCGGGCATCATGATGATTATGGGGCGGAAATATTGATCTATTATTTATATGTAAAAAATTTATATCTTTCTCCTTTCATTGGTGTATAAACTATTCATTTATATATTTTAAATTATTCAAGAATTTATTAAACTGAGTCCATCATTTAGAATAACCCTTTAAATATATATAAAATTGATATCAATTTATTCAACTTAACCACCAACAAAAAAGTGGTACATAGAAATTTAAGAAATGTTGCTTCCTCTATTACTGCAAGTGAATTTAGCGCTCGATGGGCGGCACGCACACAGTATCAGAATATGTCCATGCATTCATTACTGATGTAATTACTTGACATAATTCGTACAAAATATTAAATTTCAAGGAGCACAAGCATACCCAAAATCATGTTATGTTCCAGAAGCCTCTGCACTCTCGCGTTCCCACTACAAAGTTGGAAATGACTTCAAATTTCTGAAAATGATAGTAATTTTGTATAAATGGATTTACTATGATGCACTTAAGCCATATTGCAATTTTCGGGAGCTCCACGCGCTTCAATTTCTGCGTTTGAAGCCCGAGGCGTTCAACCGGTGGCTGTGTAATCTCAATAAGCCAGGGTTCTACTCAACAGCAAAACCATAAGGATTTGCTGCGAATGCGAGTAGCTCATTTATACTTTAGTTGATACTTACAATCCTCAAATTACCTCATTTGATCTGAAATGAATCAATGCCCCATGTACTAACGCCATCAGCACGTGCTTTGATTCCTTCAATGCGCTGCTAAAAAAAGATCATTTCTCGAGATTAATGCCATGCGGGCTCTTGTAATGAAATTGGAAATCAACAAGGCTACAGCAAATTAGATTTTTCGTTCGTTGCCAGTAAATTAATGCAATTCAGCAACCATATTTAGAGTCGTCGAGATTCAGTCTTTGTAGTCAGTGCCCCAAATAGTTCGATTCTATTTCTGACGCCCATACGTCAATTAGAGGGCAGCCAGGGAAATCTTTTTTGGGATCTGGTAGCACCATTTTAATGATTCAATTGGGCACATGAATCAGACATGAGGTTACTAGGGAGGTAGGAGGAGCCCTGCATTTTTCGTAGTTGCGAAGTAGATACTTAATATTTAGTTCGAATTCTACATTAAAATGAAACAAATGCACAATATGTGTGCAGTTTAGAAAATCAATTTGAATGATTCGAAGCCGGTGAAATATTTGAATCATGAAGGGTCGCTCAGAACGTGAATTGAATGCGCCAACACACCTAAAATTTTTAATAAAATTCAAATCTATTCCGATAGTAAAAGCCGGCTGACCACATTAGAGCAGTAGTATTTTCTACGATAATCTCACCAACTCTTGTGACATATAACTTAATAACATTCTGTGTACTTGAACGAAACGCTACTATGATAAGCAAAAGCTATGCGTATCATTAGCTGCAACTCTATGACTGTTGGGCAGCCTTTTTAATTCACGTTGATTTATAACAGGAATTGAGTTGTTAGCCAACAAAGGGAATGTGCAGACAGCCCAACTAAAGTTATCCAGACAATCAAACATGAAACAATAGCAGACTCCTTTGGCACAGCGGGTAAAGTAATTATTTGCGCAGCTGTGTTCAGGAATTGAGAAGTTAGCCAACAAAGGGAATGTGCAGACAGCCCAACTAAAGTTATCCAGACAATCAAACATGAAACAATAGCAGACTCCTTTGGCACAGCGGGTAAAGTAATTATTTGCGCAGCTGTGTTGCGGAGCGAACGCACTAAGCTATTCATAGAAGCTGTAAACTCAACATACAGACTTTACTACTCATTATTCTAGTGTATAACTGACTTGACTGCACTCATTCTTGCAATAACACAGATTAATATTCTATAGCAGATTTTGTTCACTTATTTTTGTTAAAGAAAAGATTCATGACAAAGTCATTGGCTTGGATTCTTCTGACTGAGTTCTTGCTGCTTGCCAATTTGTCACGATTTCAATTTTCATCTTACAGCCGTTCTAACGGTAACAATGAATTTTTCCGGAGCATTAATACTTCTAATGGAAGCTTTATATGAATTATTCTACTTTTTGCTTCAGTGACGACCAGTTCATGCAACAAATTTAAAAAGTTTAGAATGCTGATGTATTAAAGGTACAATATATTTATCACCATCGTACTCTTAAGGAGGTTCTTTGAACGTATGGGATTGGAATTATTTTATTTCGAGGTTGTCTAAAAATGCAAGAAATAAAAAATAAAATGTAAATCGATTTAAGAATCTTGTGGATAAGATTTATAGCAGCTCTCCCGAGAGCAGCATTTTGACTGCTCCTTAAAGAAAGAAAATAATGGTACACGGAAGCCCCTCTCAGATTAATGAGAGCAAGTCGGCCAGAGGAACAAATTTTACCTCAAGTATTTCGGACGCCTCCAAAATAAATGAACCCGAAAATGTGCTAAACTCAGGGCATCAAACTTCAAATTACCTCGAACGCCTGAAAATTTTTGAGCAAAGTTCAGGTGACTCGTTCAAACCAGATTTCCGACACCTGCAACGACTCCAAGAATTAAAAATAATCGCCAACGAAAAATTTTACAGAGTTATGAAAAATTTCCGCTAGAATTTAAGAACATTTTTCTGTTTTTCATGGCGCTCAAGAAATTTTTAAAATTTTTAGAAAAATTCGGAGGCTTGTGAAGCATTTCTCCTACGGAATCGAAAATTTTTAACATAACATAGTGATCTCGGCGCTGCAGTGTAGGCCTGATGTGGCCTGTCGCCGATTCTTTTCCTTTTCGTGCCTTGTTCACAGAAGATCTAATATCGTTTCATTTGACCGGATATTTTCATGACTGACGATAGTTTCTATTAGCTACTAGACTTCCACCGGGTTCGATATGGTGCTGGGCATTTCAAATCTGAACATATATTTTTCCATAGCTTTGTATCCGAAGTAACCTATTTTCCTTATACCCTGCAAATTGGTAACAGAACTTTTATTATACCTTACCATGAAATTTTTTTACATTCGAATTACTTGATCTTCCTATCGTAGGCAGCATCGAAAGATTTCTCGTAGGTAGTAGTTCCCCTTTCTTACCGTTAGAAATAAGGCAATTTTGCAGTGTATTTAGTGCAGCAATAATTCCGAATGGCCACAGCTGACGTCGCGCAGCAGCCGAGATCTACAGCAAAATGAGATACTGCAGGGCTAAGAATACTAGCGTTATTGCCTCGGTTGTGGTGCAGTTCCAGGAGGCCTCTAATTCAACAATAGTAGAGTGAATGTCTTTTTACAAGACTTCTCTTTAACTTCACTTCTTGTTTGTTTGTCTGTCTGTCTGTCTGTCTGCTACAAATCTTATAATCGATATTTAACACACTTCTACCTGTCCAATCGATCTGAAATTTTGCACACTCGCGTAAAGTTGGAGACAATGCATGAATCAATTTACAGAATAAATAATTTTGTAAATTATAATTTTTTTTTCATTATTAAAAAAAAGTAAAAAATAATTTCGCCTGCTACAAATCTTATAATCCATATATGACACAATTTGACCTGTCCAATTGATCTGAAATTTTGCACAATTGCATAAAGTCAGGGACAATGCATGAATCAATTGACAGAATAAATAATTTTGAGAATTTACAAAATTTTGATATCTTAAAAAATTTTTGAAAAATAATTTTGTTTCAATATTTGAAAATAAAATTAGAAATTCATTGTACATGTGTAACATCCAAGACACTGGATTGTTCAGAAGAAGTGTTGTCTTTAAAAGTAATTTTTAAACGCATATTATTTTATATTTTAAGGTATAATATATTTAAGTCTGCTATCGTGTTTGATCGTGTTCACAAGCAGAAATTGCTTGTGTTCAGTTCAAGACTATAGTAATATGCCCGGTAATTTTTATGTATTCTAGGGTATCATATATTTAAGTCTCCTATCGTTTGATCGTGTTCACAAGCAGAAATTGCTTGTGTTCAGTTCAAGACTTTAGTAATATGCCCAGTAGGTTTCTATTTACTCTAGGGTGTAATATATTTAAACCTCCTATCGTTTGATCGCGTTAATTAGAAGATATAGTTTGTGTTCAGTTTATGATTATAGTAATAAGCTCAGTAACTTTTTTTCTATTATAAGGTTTAATATATTTAAGTCTCCTATCGCTTGACCGTGTTCACAAGCAGAAATTTCTTGTGTTCAGTTCAAGACTATAGTAATATGCCCAGTAATTTTTTATTTATTCTACGGTATAAATATATAAGACTGCTATCGATTGATCGCGTTAACTAGAAGATGTCGCTTGTGTTCAGTTTAAGATTATAGTAATAAGCTCAGTAACTTTTCTTAGATTCTAAAGTATAATATATTTAAGTCTCCCATCGTTTGATCGTGTTCACAAGCAGAAATTGCTTGTGTTCAGTTGAAGACTATAGTAATATGCCCAGTAATTTTTTATTTATTCTGAGGTATAATATATTTAAGTCTCCTATCGTTGGATCGCGTTAACTTGAAGAAGTCGTTTGTGTTCAGTTTAAGAATATAGTAATAAGCTCAGTAACTTCTTTTTATATTCTAAGGTATAATATATATGTCTCCTATCGTTTCATCGTGTTCACAAGCAGAAAGTGCTTGTGTTCAGTTCAAGACTATAGTAATATGCCCAGTAATTTTTTATTTATTTTGAGGTATAATATATTTAAGTCTCCTATCGTTGGATCGCGTTAACTAGAAGATGTCGCTTGTGTTCAGTTCAAGATTATAGTAATGAGCTCATTAACTTTTTTTTAGATTCTAAAGTATAATATATTCAAGTCTCCCATCGTTTGATCGTGTTCACAAGCAGAAATTGCTTGTGTTCAGTTCAAGACTATGATAATATGCCCGGTAATTTTTAATATAAAGATGGAATAATATATTTCAGTCTCCTATCGTTTGATCGCGTTAACTAGAAAATACCACTTTTGTTCAGTTTAAGATTGTAGTAATAAGCTCAGTAACTTTTTTATATTCTAAGGTAGAATATATTTAAGTCTCTATCTTTTGATCGTGTTCAGAAGCAGAAATTGCTTGTGTTCAGTTGAAGACTATAGTAATATGCCCAGTAATTTTTTATTAATTCTAGGGTATAATATAAATAAGTCATCTCGCTTGATCGCGTTAACTAGAAGAAATCGTTTGTGTTCAGTTTAAGATTATAGTAATAAGCTCAGTAACTTTCTTATAAGACTTCTCTTTAACTTCACTTCTTGTTTGTTTGTCTGTCTGCTACCTATCATATAATCGATATTTAACACACTTCTACCTGTCCAATCGATCTGATCCAATTTGACACACTTGCGTAAAATTGGAGACAATGCATGATTCAATTGACAGAATAAATAATTTTATAAATTAAAAAAAAATTTTATTTATTAAAAAAATAAAAAAATAATTTCGTCTACTACAAATCTTATAATCCGTATATGACACAATTTGAACTGTCCAATTGATCTGAAATTTTGCACAATTGCAAAGTCAGAGACAATGCATGAATCAATTGACAGAATTAACAATTTTGAAAATTTACAAAATTTTGATATCTTAAAAAAAAATTTTGAAAAATGATTTTTCTTTTAAATGTTTGAAAATAAAATTAGAAAGTCATTGTACATGTGTAACATACAAGACACTGGATTGTTCAGAAGTGTTGTCTTTAAAAAGTAATTTTTAAACGCATATTCTTTGAATTGAAGAAATGAGAACTCGAAAATTTGCGGTTAAGCCTCCAAACTGAAATTTGCCGAAGATCGCCTGGGGTCCGAATTGTTTTTCAACGTAAATCCTAAACAGCAGTCAACTGACGACGTTCGCCTAAATCTTAACATTTCCTAAATTATATCAAACCTTGGAAAATGTTTGTACCAAATTTTGGATGTTTTCAAAGCTTAAGAAAATTTAATTTAATTAAAATTAAATTTAATTTCAAAGCTTAAGAAAACAAGGAGTATCAAAATACTGATGCTTAGATTGGGTCTTTAAATCGTTTCTGTGAGCCCAGAGCAAAACTAGAAGAGCAAAAGCACAGACTCAACAGAATGACCGTTTTTGAACTTCAATTGCATTCTTTCGCGGCACTTGGCAATTTCCCAAGCGTTATAAATTTGAAGAAAATTGATATATAGAGAGGTGCACGGGACCGTTCATCATGGAGCAACCATGGATTTCTATGGCCATTATTTGGAACAATAACTCGTTCATTTCAAGAGGCTTAGTGCGTGGACGACACTGAAGAAGCGCTGAGCTTCAACGAGAAATGCAAACATAAGATAACAATTTAAAATATGTTGTTCAAGTGCAACTAATCTACTCGGACTTCAAAAAATTTCATGTCTTACAACAGTTTTGTCGATAATTCCGATAAAAATGAGTGGGTTTAAGTTTGCAGATTTTCTCTCAGGCGGTAGCCGTAAACAGGAAATGTCATTACCAGTCGGCGGGAACATAAAACAGCGTCTTACTTATGAGACCGCATTCCCAAAAGGGAAGTTTACTGAGACTTAAGACTTATGTTACTAAGAAATCGTGCAGGATAAATCCCGTACAAGATGAAAAATATTGCTGGATTATAAATAGACTTTTGTGAAGTGTTTTCTAGAGCAATACGTAGAATAAGAGTGTGGCAAAATATTGCACACGTGCACCAGTAATTTCTTCAAAAAATCAAAGTTCGGTAATCATTAGTGGGATGATGACTTCAGTGATAATTACATAAAAAAATATATAACTAATAATCGTCATCCTTTTTATAGGGAAGATTTTTCGTTTCCAGGATCTTAGCTGCGTCTCCAATTAAGAAATAAGACTGGAGGACTCATCGGACTTGTTATTGGAATGGCAAGTCTCAGCTTCCGGGTACAGATGGCATTTTGACTCAAAACCTGATAGCGAAGATCTAATTACTGAGAATTCAAAGCAATATTAGCATAGAGCAAATTTCTGTCATTTTAGTAAAGGTTGGAGACCTAATTCCAGTCTCTCTCAAGATAAACACAAAACCATATTAGATCGAGCAGCAGCATAAGCGCACAGTTATTATGCATGGAACAACGACATTTTTAAATACAAGACAACGGTTCAAGATTACCATGTTAATTGAAGTCAAATATCGATATCGAATAACCGGAGGTCGTCATTGGAATTCCTCTAGGGACGGACAGAATTCGGTAATAAGGTGATTGTGTTAGAGGAGCTCGATGATTGTGTTTGTGATGGGGTGATTGTGTTAGAGGAGCTCGATGATTGTGTTTGTGATGGGGTGATTGTGTTCGATGAGCTCAATGATTGTGTTTGTGATGGGGTAATTGTGTTCGATGAGCTCAACGATTGTGTTTGTGATGGGGTGATTGTGTTCGAGGAGCTCGACGATTGTGTTTGTGATGCGGTGATGGTGTTAGAGGAGCTCGATGATTGTGTTTGTGATGTGGTGATTGTGTTCGAGGAGCTCGATGATTGTGTTTGTGATGGGGTGATTGTGTTCGAGGAGCTCAACGATTGTGTTTGTGATGGGGTGATTGTGTTCGAGGAGCTCGACGATTGTGTTTGTGATGCGGTGATGGTGTTCGAGGAGCTCGATGATTGTGTTTGTGATGAGGTGATGGTGTCCGAGGAGCGCGACCGTAAGCTTGTGATGACGTTATGGTGTCTGAAAAGTTAGATCTTTAATACTTGTGATGATGTTATTGTTTCGGAATAGTTAGATTGTAGTGCTGGTGATGAGGATGTCGTGTCTGAAAAGCTCGTTCGTAATGATTGTGATGAGTTATGATTTCGGAATACGTGATCGTAGTCCTTTAATGTGGTCACGGGGTCTGAAAGTTTAATGATTGTGTTTGTAATGATATCAGTTGCGATGTTAGTAATAGTGTCACAGGAACTCAGGATTATTGTGTTGGTGATGAAATGATGGTGTACGAGGAGTTCTTTGGCTTTCTAGAAATATGTCGCTTGATTGGTGTATTTTTTCAGTTGTACACTTCTAGGACATAGTATATCCCTACTCATGAAGTCTTGATAGTCTTATCAAGATTCAGTTAGTGGTGACCTTTTCACGTAAACAGTAGTTTTCTATATTTGTATGAATGAATAATCTCCTCCTGCAACGGATACCTGATATTATTCTGCACAATTCAATTATGCTCATTTCAGCGTAAATAATAGACAGTATATTCAAGTTATCAAGTAATTTGCGTCCAGGTAATTTCGCTTACCAACAGAAACCAACGTCCGCATTACAAACTAACCCTGACAATGGCGAGTAAAATTTTCACAAGAAAACCGAGTGAGACGATGTACGTTACCGCAGACTTGCAGCCTGGACAGGACACAGGCTGCTTTAAATACTCAATTATGGACGACAGGGTGACCCCAACTGAGCCACGTCCACGTTTTCGCCCGAATGAATGGAATGTCACACAGTCACACTGGAACAGTCACACTGAAACCAAACGACTGAAAGACATTTGAGATATTTTATGCAGTTTAGACGGGCGCATGTTTCTTTACAAGAATTCGGGGCTGCCTTAGAACAATTTTTGTTTCAACTATCTCTAAATGAATGAAAGAGTTAACAAATAGTTCAAAAATTTCAAAGTTCTGTCATTGATGCGAAACCACCAGGTACTACTAAAAAAGCGAAATCAAATTTTGGTCAACGTTGTTTAAACGTCATCTAACTTGTAGGAAGATTTAAAAATGCCAAAGATATCATACTTAAATTAGCCTCTGTAATTATACAATTGAATCGCACCAGTAGAAGACTTCGATACTAATTTAGCCATTAGTTTTTAGCCACAGCCATCGGTTTTTAGAAAGCATAGTCGCCCACAAGGCTCCACTATATTTCGCCCACTACGTCTTCTCTTACTGAAAACTCAATTCCCAACAAATCCTAATGCAAATCTAACGATCTGCAATCGCATTACCATGCATCGACCGAAGGAAGCACGATGTGAAACGTCGTTTGGAGTCTAGCTCGCCTCAATACATTTTTATTGTTTGAAATCGTAAAACGTGGTAAAAGTCAATTAACTGTGTTAGGACAGGCTTTCCAGCAAGAACCTGCACTCAGGGCAACACTCTTCTACAGTACGCATTAGTTTATTTTTGTTTATTTATTGCTCCTGTAATTTATTTGTATTAATTTTCTCAGGGACAAAATTTTGAGGAACTTTAATGGCAGCAATAGTTTAACTATTTATTTACAATGGCTTAAACTGAACCTCGTGTTAGAATTAATATGTTCTTCTTAATGGCCAGTAAAAAGTTCTTTGTTTCGATGCAAAAAAAAGCATGACCTACGACCTTACAACTGGCATTTAATATTGAGCTATCATTATTCATTTATATTAAACTGAGACTCTCAATTTACAGCATGTGCAATAAGAAACAAACTATCGTCATTTAGTGACGTAAATCTACGATATTTGAATCAATTTACGATTCCCTAAATCTCACTAAAGACTAAACTCGCATCTAACTTCAAGATCTTCTCAGGAGCGCATCGCACATAAGCGTTGCAAAGCAGAATTCAGTCCGGAAATTCCCGAGGGAAACGAGCGAGACGATGATATTGCACGGCTTTGCAACTAAGGACAAATGAAGAGATATATTTCTGACAGCGAGGGCTACCGGCTGCACAATCGTCGGGTTCGCTTCAATGTCTCGGATTTGAAGCTCAGCTTGAGTCATCACATTTCGGAGTCGAAACTGGTTACTCAGATTTGCGTCAAGGAGAATGGGATCAGAGGGATCACGCGGTACGATAACATTGTGACTATGCCCAAGAATACATAAGCCTTAGGTAGCACAATTTAACAGTGACAATATATTACAGTTTAAAAATCTGACGACGAAATTCCTAAGGCTGTGGATGCAGTTTTTTAAACAAAAAATGTGCCTTGTTGCTTAAAGTCTTTTTTAAATATTGACAGAGGTTGAAATAATATCGCGCTTCAGTAACGTTTGCTGGAAAGCTTACCACGTTGACAAGAAATTCTACCAAGTAAAAGGAAACGCATCCTAAATTCTTCGTTAATGGAAAAGCTACAAGGAAAAATGCCCGCAGATTGAGCACGACCAATTTCATGATACGTCATTAAACTTTTCCGTATTTGAGCAAATTTTAAATATAAATGATCTGATTCAACGCAAGTGTTCGCAGGTCGTGGGCTTGTTTGCAGAACATGATAAGTGAGAGCTAGGGTGGCCAGACACTGTGTGGTATACAAGCACGCCGCCGCCTCTGATATACGACGCGTCCTAACTCCCCTCGTATGCTTCCACGTCTCTTCGCCTTCACTACATCACAGAACGCACCTCCCCTCCATGACGCTGCCAAGACCCGGCGAAACGATTGAACTTAGGAAATTGTGACCAGTAGTCCCAATGGTTGCATGATCATAACATGATGATTTGGATCCATTGACCTAGAGGCCGTTTATGTTACGAAAAGTCACGGTAAAACTAAAAGCAGCGTTACTGAGTTTTTTTAACATCGCTGATAGTTCAGCAGTTTCCATCCGGTGAAAACGCTCCGAACAGTCAGCCGCTTGTGGCGATATGCTAATTACTCTACTCGGGTCTGCAGTCTTGGGTTCTGAATCTCATGTCTTTGCATGTATGATATCAATCCGAAGACTTTAGAGATTTTAAATGAAAAGCTTTAAATTGTTTTGCCAATGATTAGTAATTTGATGCTACTATAAGAAACTGACGCAAAATAACTTGGAGAGAAAACCTTATAGACATGAAGCTCACTTTGAATTAATTCAGATTTTCCAGATGGTAGCATATTTCTTGCCAGAAATACCAACATGTTATATCGTTTACGGTATTCGAGAACAAATGTACAAATGTAACATACTTATCCTTATTGATAGGTTATTTACTGATGTACTGCAGCTTATAATTCACATCTAATGTCATCGACTGCGATTTATACCTCGATGAATTTAACTTGTTTTTAGTAAGTGAGAAGCGCAAATTTTGTAATCGTCCAAATAATCTACATTAACTTTGGTCAATAAATTCAACGTGAATTTATGTGGAAACAGTTTAGAGGTCGTGAAATACTAAACTAAATGAATAAGGGTTTTAAATGTTGTATTAATGAGTATTTTAATTATAATCTGTTCTAGGGAGTGTCAAGTTATTGATCCTAGGGTTGCAGGTACGAGAGGGATAAATATGGACGTTGACTTAAGGGCGACATCACATGTCTTTGTTGATACGTATCTCAGTAAAAGAGAGATTAATTTAAATTACGTAACAATTCATGTTTAAATTTTCTTAGCTTTAATCAAAGTTGCTGAAACTTACCAATAAATATTTCATCTACTATATAAAATAAATCGAATCGATCATGTAAAAAAACGGGCTTGAAACTATTACGAACGGAAAGAAATAAAGGTAACGTAGCTCTACAAGGCAAAACGTTTTCGAATAATGAAACTCACTGCGAAAAGTATACTTCATTTCCTATCGTTTTTTTCCATCTCACTTTCTCTGACAAAACGGAAAAAGTCGTTTGTCAGAAATAGGTCGTACGAAATGCATAGGTCGTACGACATGCATAAACTACATGTACAGAGCTGAATTAAAAAGTCATAAATAGCATATTGTCAGCAAGTAAAAACTACAGGAAACATTGCTAGATCTAATAATAACCATTCAATGATTTGTAATTTAATTTCAAATAAAATACTTCCAATTCATTTTAATGGCCTTAAAATAACCGTAATTTTACACTCGATGTAGCATTTGCCGTCTAATGAATGCAGATCATGACTTGGCATCAACACTCGCTTGATGCAATCGTCTGTGAATAATATTACGGGTAAAAAGGCAGGATAGGAGCATTCTCGAAGATAGAATTATTCGAATTCAGCAAAAAAAATCACTAGAACATTTCTACAGCATCAAGGAATATTATATTGAAATGTAAATATTTCTATTCAATTATCCCATAATTCCTTGAAGTTATCAAGACAAAAAAACTTCTTGCAGATTTTTGGCCAGTCGCAATCATTTGTTAAGTTGATAAGTTCATACCCATGCATCTAAGCGTTATTTTCCTCAAACGTAATAGGTTCCGTTTAGAGTCCACTATTTCCTCAGGCAAATCAAAGACTTCTAAGCTTTTTAGTTCCTTTTGATTCATAAGCAAGAGGAAATTTTCATTCCAAAACGGATACGAGTTTCGGAAATTAGGCGCACAAATCACAAAAATTTATTACGCCGTTTAACCTTGGACAGAGCGCTAGTCAATGGTGGGAAGAGAATGCGGTGGTTTTTTCTTGATTTATAACTCTGCATTTCCTATTGCTCGAAGCAATGTTGCTTCAAATACTTTTTATAAATTAAAGTGCTACCGAACGCCAGAATATAAAATTTATTCGATTTCACGTAGATATTACACTAATATATGTATTCTAATATTTTCGAATCTACTACAAGGCTTAATTTTCATCTAGTTTCTCAGTGTAGGCATTTAAAATCAAATAAAAAATAGAACCGCTCATTAGCATACGAAGTTTACCTAAAAAAAGTAAGCGAGTGAAATATATAACAAAATGCACACATGCATCTCAGCACCTATAGTTTGAAAGAAATATCATCATTAATCATCAATGATCAATTTTTAAATTAATTTTTTATTTCAGCATTTTCCTTGACAATTCAAACGAAGCGGCCTTATAGGACCCGCACAACAGGAAAATGCCAGCCAGTACTCAGGATTTGCTAATAACATTGTCATCGTATATGATGAGTATTTACCCATCATCATGATGAGTATATGAGGAGTATTTATCCATCATCATGATGAGTATATGATGAGTATTTACCCATCATCATGATGAGTATATGATGAGTATTTACCCATCATCATGATGAGTATATGATGAGTATTTATCCATCATCATGATGAGTATATGATGAGTATTTACCCATCATCATGATGAGTATATGATTAGTATTTACCCATCATCATGATGAGTATATGATGAGTATTTACCCATCATCATGAGTATTTACCCATTATCATCACATGATGAGTATTTACCCATCGTGTATGTCCACTTCGGCAAATGCAATATACTTTACCAATTAACTAATGAAATTAGCAGTATTCGTATCTTTGAAAGAAAGTATTATATGCAAGAAAGTCGACGTCTATTAATCCGAGTGCTCTCAATCGGCACTCAGTTCATCATTGCGGCGAATCGGAGACTTGTTGAATGAATTTCAAATTCAATTCGATTTTGGTACCGCTCACTCAGAGTCCGTGGGCGTAAACAACAATTTTTATAGATCAGAAAACTCAATCCGATCACTAATGCGCGGGCGAGTTTAGAAGCACGTACACTGAAGATTTTTTCAGCACGTACCGAATGGAATATGAAAAACTGGGCAATAAGTGTCCGAACTCGAACTAGATAGTGGATGCGGATGCAGGTTTATTTTTAATGTTTCTTTTGAAGACAATTTTTTGAGAATTACTCGTAGAAATCTCAGGGAAAAAATTATAGGCATGCAATCTACAATTTTGTTATCCGCTTTATTCCTCGATCTTTTGGTCCTCAGCCATATACTGATGCTACGAGACGTGGGTAACCTGCATACTCGAATGTCATCAAAATTCCCGTCAGAGCCATCAATGATCGTCGAGGAATTCTGGAATTCACAAATAATGGGTGATTAATGTTGAGCTCTAACATGTAATTAGTATTTTTTATATTGCACGTAGCACGTAATTGTCCGAGTATAGTTAACCTCAGATAAAATTAATTATGAAAGACAAGAAGCATTTTGCTTAACGTCGATATAAAAAAGCAATTCAAATCTTCGAAAATACTGATTTAAAATCACAATTTCAACATATTCTTGTTGATTGAATGATATCCAAATGAATAAAGATAATTTTTAACATGCCTTGACAACTTGTTCGGAAACTTTTTCAATCTGATAAAGATAAAACTAAAAATATTCGAAAATAAATTGTAAGAAAAAATTTTGAATTATAACGAAAAATGTATTTGATTCAGTAAAATAATACCCTGCTCTGAAGTTTTCGAGAACTCATAGAAGAAGCAAAGGACAAAAAAAGTTTTTTTCAACTTCAACTCATAACTCATTATTTTTTTCGAAGGTCTCGGGATACTTTAGAACCGATTCTCTAGAGCGCCCGACGACGAGCTTCCAAAGAAATCGAACAAAAATATGAGACGCAGAAAAAAATGTCATCATAGATCAAGGCGCCGCAGATGAAACGTGAATTTGGATGATTGAGCGATGCATATCAGTAACATTAGCACATTAACACAGAAAACACTCCCATCATTCGCTAATTTATTTCATTGTATTTATTCATCAGTCACAATGTGGTGACAATTATCAGGCCGAGAACCTAAAACATCTTCTTTAAAGAATTCTAATTCCTAATTAATTAATTTGTTCGATTCATTTAACTCAATTCTAATTTAATTTTATTTTAAGTTAAATTTAATTCTAGTTTATTTTAATTTCATTTAATTTCATTTTCATTTCATTTAATTTCATTCAAGTTAATTTTAATCTAATTTTAATCTAATTTGTGTCTAATTTTAATTTAATTTCATTAATTTTAAGTATCCTTCCGTTTTAGTTGAATTCGAATTTAAATCTAATGCAATTTTAATTTAATTATAGTTCCGTTTTAATTCCAATTCAATTATAATTCAATTTTAATTCATAATTATTTAAAATAATCGAATTTAAATCTCAAATTTTAATTCAATTCTTAGATATAGTAAATTTGAGTTTAACTTGTTCATGTGTCCTTTCCCGCTAATAAAATAATTGTACGAAACTTCGATACTCGCAAACCTGCTCATGCACTCGAATTTTGGCAAAAAAAATCGGAATGAGTCATCGGAGAGAATGAAATCATCTTTCCCATGCATATTGGTCATTCGTTGAGCCCCCTTGACATGTGAACTAATAACTTGTCAACGTTGTAATTAAACATCACACCTAATGAGGATTTGGTGTCGACGAGCACCTATCACATAGCAATATGATGACCAAAAGTAAATAAGCAGGAGCTTCCACGTCAGTGATCTCAGTGTTTAATCAGATAAAATTTACAATTAGTACCATAATCAAATGAAATTTCCCGAATTTATTCCGAGAACGAGCGTCAAATTATGCAAATCTTTCGACCTGAATAATCGAGCATTTTCTGCTGATAACATTTTGCTTAGATCATCACACAATTACAAATTCAAAAATGGATTAAAATATCTGCGAACATTTAACGTAAGGCAATAATTAATGGTTTTGTGTACATACTAATAAATAACTGGAAATACATATAAAACACAATTCTGTGATTCATATTCTTCACGTGTCGGAAAAGCACTGTCAGGTTAAACTATGAACACAACACGTAATTACTTATGCATTCAGATTTTCAGAGTGGAAGCAATTAGTCCGTCAGTATGCATAGCTGTTGCATGAATTATGACGTTTTCTTGCATAATCTAACATAGTGAGTTATTTCAAATTAGTGGCGAATTAAAAACTAGAAATATTTCCGGAAGACGTCGAAAAGTGAAGTGAGCCTAACGGCTTGTTCTCTAAAGATAAGAGAATAACTGTAAAAAGGCTAGAGCTCTACATCAGCTGAAAAAGATGCTAAGCCACCTCAAGAATTCTCCGACGGTGGCGGTGGGAATAACAATCGTCGCAGCACTTCTAGTCTCCGTGAGTTCTATGTGTTCTGGAAATACGTAGATTATATGGAGTTAGGAGAAATATTTGCATAGGCGAAGCTGACGAAATTTCACGGTAAAGATAACATGGCAAATTGTAAAATTTATGACGCCCATGTGCACATCACTTCTAAAAAATTCAACTATAGGGTATGCTGAAAAATTAAAAACAATATGCAGCGACCTATTTTGACTAAATTGCTAATTTTTTTGACTACATGACCATTTTACGGTAAATATTCAACGGTGCTTTTCACCGTTTCTAGTAACATTCCTTTCATTGCCCCCGTCCAATACACTGATAGAGACTTGTTTCCAAACAGGCTTCTCATGGGCAAGAATGTGACTGCAAATTGACTGAATACAAGACCTGTAACAAAGCAATCGATATGGCCGTATTGATGCAAAACTCAACGGCAATTCAGGCTCTCCCAGTAATTTACCTGGCCAAGAAGGACCTGGAAGAGCAGGGCCTAAGAGGTCCTCTTCAGGACTGGAGCATCCGAATCAAATACAGAGATACTAAAGGATCTAACGTGGACGCAGCCCTCGAAGCTTTCCGACTGCATCACGAAGGTAAGTTTCTATACCAAAGCGTTATAGAGCGTTATCACAGGAAGGTATTTTAGAGTATTTAGTGAGGAAAAATTGGATCCACTGTAAATGAAAATTAACTTTTTGATATTTGAAATCACTGACACAGCGACAGTATTACCTGTTCTAAGAAATTCATAAGCAGGAAGTGGTTGATACGCTGAGCAACTGTTTTCAAATGAAAGGTAATTTTATTTATTGGCTCTTTTTATCCAAGCATAAATTTCTCAGAAACACAAAATTTCAACTTGAGAAAACATTTTTTTTATATATTTACGTCTCCTAATCAATATCAACTGCCCACATTGGAATCGTAAGCCCACATTGGACTGTATTTTCTACCTTAATTGGCCATCATTAGGGCAGCAGCCATTACCAAGTACAGGTAGTAAACGGTCAGTTCTCTGAACTTGCAGCCACGGAGAGGTGCCAGCGAGCAGTGGCGCAGGCCCCTGCGGCGGACTGCGGGGAAGAGGAGCTCTCCCAACTCGGTGAGATAAATCATATTTGTGCTACGTCTCGATTTTGAAGTAAATAAACAAATAATTTGCAAATATTCCCTCAGATTTGTAAGGAAACAATCCATGAAATGTGTGCAGCGAAATCTGTAGGATGTTCATGATATAGAATAATACCTGAATAATATTTCTGCCGAACAAACAGACGTTTTCTTGGGTCCGGTCGAATCATACTCGATGGTGGTCGTAACACGCCATTCTACTCGCTGGAAGACGCCAGTACTCAGCCCCGCTGGTAAAATCAAGAGCTTTGACGACGAAAAGTACCAGTCACTCTACAAGATACACGGACAAAATTCCCAGGTAGTTAAACATGGAACACATAATCTTATTACGTAACATGATGAAATCGCGGGAAGGTTATATTTCAAAATTTCAAGAACGACACAAATTTGTAGCTGAATTATGGGCAATTAATCGTCGTAAAGATTTAGAATCTAAAAATTTTGAATATTAGTAGAGATATATAAGTGTTTGACATCGAACTAGCAGCTGATGGTAGATCAATGTCTTGGAACCTCAAATATTGAACCTCATGCAAAAAAAAACATCAAACAGAGGTAAAATGATTTTTATTCAGTTATCAACATGAATATTCTTCAGTTGGCGTCAAGCATACGGAAAATGTGGGCGGAATGGGGTTGGAACGTCACATACTTGTTGTTCGAAGATTATGGAGGGGACTCTGTGAAAGGGAGAACAGCTTGTTTCTTCGGAATGGATTCGATCTACAAGAAGCTGTTGGCATATAACTACACAGTTCATCACATTATCGTCCCAAAAGATGATCATTACGATCCAGAAAAAGTTATTAGCACCATCGGAGAACAAGCCAGAAGTGAGTTTTTTTAGTTAGCCATTAAATTTCGATGAAATTAAAATTTTATGAATTGACTCCGCGAATCGATGCTGATTGCATATCACTCTCAGATAGGTAAAATCATCAGTAATCGTTCATGATTCACTGGAGCTAAAAAATATAAAAGTACGGTTCTAGTTTTATAAGCTGAATATTAGACACTTTATAATTAACAATACATGTATAAAAAGAAGGCGAATTGGTATTCTTTGGTATTGGTATTCTTTGGTATTGGTATTTAACGAATTGTTTTAAGTTCCTTTGTAATGTCCAAAACGTGGTTTAAAAATAAGATCCATAATTGTAATTTGTTTTTCAGTTGTGTTGATGTGTTTCGAAAATCGATCACGTTTAATAGACACCATGAGGGCGGCAAGAAATCCAAGATACGCTTCTAAGGAGGACTACGTTTTCATCAACGTCGACATAAAAACCGAGTAAGAACGAAAAAACCGTCGTTTTTTAATAAACAACAAAAAATTTAAGCAAACTAATGGAACCGTAAAACCAGTGAAATGACTTGGATTAGTAATGAGATGCCCGCACAATGCCTTAATCACCTTATAAATCAAAAGTCATAGTTGCACGGCGATTCAGTGCTTCATGTAAAAGATTTATCAATCATCCATACGAGAGAGACTCAGTAGCGATAAACCTTTTACAGACTGCAGCTTGAAGCACAGAATTGAAGATAACTTTCACTAAAATATACGCAATTTTGCATACAAGGACAAATTTTTGGCTTTCGTGTGAACTTTGCGAAGAGTAAGGTTGACGCATTATTAAAATGGAGACATATTATCAATAAATAACTACCAATTTTGTACAACCTCAAACTCACATAAATATTTTGCTTTCTTCATAGATCTGAAGAAGACTACTGGCCGTGGTTGGAACTTGATTCAACAATTGCTGAAGCATTCGAACCAATGTTTGTGGTCACTCCTAGAACACCAGCAACTGATGATTATAGAAATTTCACCAAAAGAGTAAGATTATTCTATTTGACAAGATTCCATTCTCTTTATAAAATCTCAGAACGAAAACAACTGAATTGTCAGAGATACATATATGAAAAGAGTCGTTCCATTTTATGGAAACTTGTTTTCTCAATGCAAATAATTTTTAGGTCATATTATGAAAAAAACTAAAAATTATGCATAACGTTCTCATTACGAGTGAAGAGAAATTATTACAATTGCAATTATATTTGTTCAGGTAAGAACGTTAGCTTCTGACCCGGATCAAAAGGACCTACGCGACCATCTTCAAAACATCACCGCAAATAGCGAAGCTCCCGCAAGTTTGAATTCAAGCACTCTGGTCTCTCCATTCATAGCGAGTTTTTATGAAGGGGTTTGGTTCTTTGTCGAAGCATTCAACAGGACCCTCGAGTTGAAGCGATCCAATCCGAATATTTCAGTGAAAACTGAAATATTCAATCAAATGAATACCGGCACCTTTTACAGTGAGTGGATGAATTTTGTAGTGTAGTCGTTTTGTATTTCGAATTTGTTGCCACATTGTTTGAATAAATTGACATATTAAAAAATACAAAAAGAAGATTCGTATTGGATAATCTCCTGTTGCATCAAAGATGCGCTTGGAATGCTAAGATTCATGACAAACCCTAACGTGAATCATTTCCTAAGTGCGATATATTATCATTGTCAGGTCACCTCAAGAAAAGAAATTACACTCTGACGGATAGAACCATACCTGACGAATACTCGGTTCTGAACTGGCAAAACATTTCTGGGAAAAAATTATTCCAGGTAAGATGACCTAAAAACGTCTTACCTATTGCAATCCATTGATTTCATAATTTTCGCGCCTGGCAGCTTCAGAAAAGGAGCCGCAATACGCTCGAATAGCGCGTGCGTACATTAATTTAAAACACGCTAACACGTGTCTTGAGCATTAATTTCATTTGTTAACAATTTTGAAAATAAGTTCGTGTACCTAGATATCAGTGATCTTACGCAAGTGTACATAATAGTAACAATTTTGCATTGACTCGAATACGAAATTTCGTGCCTTTGTTATACTCAACGTGTTCAAAAGTATCGATCTAGTTAAGCTTCATCTTCAAATACCTTCTAATTTGAAGATGAAGCTTAACAGGATCGATACTTCTCTATAGCAGGTGAACACAACCAATATATTCAACATTATTGCGCAATATTGCTTGCATAATATTTTATTTTGCAAAAATAAGCGTATCGTCGGGCAAACGGTGATGCACAAACAAATGCTCAGGCGTAGAGCCACATTGCATATGCAAGCAGTCATTGTTAAATTTCAATGATGAAAACTTACTAGGAGGGAGTGAACAGTGTGGCGCAATAGTTGCCGAGGATACATTTTATTTCTTGAATATACGTCTATTTGCTCTCAAAATTTTGATTACTTATCGTGTCTTGTTCCGCATCCAGGCATTTTTCGTGATACTCTTCTAACAATGCATATAGGACAGCTCCCTTTTTTCCAAAATCCTGCACCCTAGTCTTTGCAATACAAATCCTCCACTGACACAAGACTACGATTCACCTCAATTGATTAAGCATATAACTTCTCTACTCGTTAAAGCCGTGACATTAACACGTTGTTGAGACGACTAGCTAAACAGAAGATAATACCAAAAGGCAAAAGATTGTGCTATTCTGACAATCCAAATTTAGATAGTAGAAAAGTCATTATTAGGAAAATTTTTGCTAAACACAAATGACGATTTCGAATTTCTTCAGGAAGTGGTCGTAATGGAGGGTACATCTGAAAGTACAGAAGAATGGAAATCTAATAATGCCACCATATATTGGTATGGCAAGAATTATACATGGGAGCAGTGGAGAACATCCCGACCAACAGACTCCCCGGAATGTGGATTCAAAGAAGAATTATGTGAGTTCAAAAAACAAAAGAGCGAACTGAACTCATCACGAGCGCTTACAATTAAGACTAAACTATCACGACAAACATTCTCGCTAAGAGTGGTCCTAATTGTTTAAATTTATTATTTAAGTAATTGATAAGCTATTATACATCTTCAAATATTCGAGATAATACTGATTTTTTTGATGAGCTCAGTTTTATTATAGACATCATAATGATCTTTTGTTTTGGAATGAAATACCTAAAAACTTTTTCCATAAACAGGCAAGACAGATCCTGTTTTGAATCTCGTGGTGGGCCTCTCAATAGTTGTCATCATACTACTATTCGTTGTAGCCGTGGGCGTAAGGTGAGTATTACTACCTCAGTCCAATTTACTTTGTTTTAATAACTTATCAGGCCAACCATACTTATGCAATTACTGTGTTTCAATGTTACTAAATATTACTAAACTAAAACTCATTACCAACATGATTAGAACAAAAAAATTCCAATTGTCGGTAATACTTTGCGGCTGACACAACATGATCTTACAGACATAGAATAGAAGCACGTGTGGAGGAGTAGAGTGAGATGGGTTGTGTTTCAAAAGAAATAAAAAAAACGTTTTTAATGAACATTCATAGTAGATATCAAAACCTCACTTTGATCGTCGAAATATTTAAACTGACGGACAATACAGTAAAGTCTTCTCGAAGAAAAATGCTCAAGTTCAGGGACCGCCTAACTTAGAAATTCATGACAGAATCAATGCGCATCTGTAATGGCGGTGTGTCTGTTCCAGGCGATGGTTGAAGCTGAGGTCTAAGGTCGAAGTCATGTATCACTTCAGAACTTGTCAAGAAGACTTAGTTCAAGTGGAGTCAAATTTTGCAGCCTCTACCTCAACCCTTCTCCCTTATTCCTCCACTACAGCTCATTAAGATTCACCCCCCAGAAGCCCAAACTATACTTTTACACGAATAACTTCTAAAATATATCAATATTACGACTTAATAATTTAGCAGCATTTCGTTAAATTTAACACAAAATTAGCCAAAAAAATTTTTTGAATACAGGTAGATATACCGAAATACCACGGCAAGCATCAATAAACCAAAATTCAATGGTGAAATCGAGTTGCAAAAACTGTAAACATTAAATTTTGCGGATCGAAAATTTTCAAATTTTTTATCAAAATTACGGTCGAGCAAATTTCAACAGTGTTCAAGTTGTCTAATTACTAGTTCGGTAAGATTAGACGTGTTCATTTCATTTGCATCGCTATACGAAGTGACAGGTATTCCAAACGAAAGTGATATTTCAGTGACATTTGTTACATTTGTTCACGATTTTTGGACTTCTTAAAGATTCTGATGGCCAATTTCAGTAAAAGCCTTCCAAATTAAATTAATTTTTCTCTCGAAAAATCAATGCAAATATATATCCAAGGATTTTTCCTTAATATTGTAAAATGTACAGTTAAAAATTAATATAATTGATACCCAAACATAATTAGTGCAAAAAAAAAGTTCAAATAAGAATGTTCAGTTGAAATGCCGCTCACTTTGAAGTAGTTCAAGTTAAAATGTAAGAGCTGATCATTGATATGAGATAATAATGAAGGGCCATACAATGAGATCGATGAGATCAGATAAAAACTAATTTTATAAACAATTCCTTGAAAAATGCTGTGACAAAATTATACATATACGTATGTTAACAAAATTTGACGTTACTATTTTATTATTCGGAAAATAAAAGTCATGTTCATTCCCAAACATCAAATAACCAGGAATGAATGTTTAGTCCGATTCAAATCACTATACGCCATCTACAATTATCGATTAATGAATCACTTCTAACTGCAAAGAGGCAAACGCACTAAATCAGCCAAACGTGCAAAAATTTTTATTTAGGATAATTTCATAAAAACTTTTAGGTTAAACTCCCTCAAGTTTAAAAGACTTCTGACATTCTATTCGAAATGTTTAAAAATCAAGTGCAGCAAATAATTTAAAAACATTCAATTAAATATTTATCGGAATCTTTACCAAGAAAGTCATGCACAGGAAATACCTCAAAGAGAAGAGTATAGCAGAGATGTCGTGGAAAGTTTCCTACGACGAAATAATCTTCAAGTATCCCACTCCGCAAGAAAATCAAAAACGCACGCAAGGACTGTTCGAATCAAGAATTTCTTGCGAAACCTCGAGCTACACGAGTCAAGAGGTAAGCGTTTGAAAAATTTTGACGCAAGAGACCGAATAATCTTGGTTCGACGATTCATTCTTATCCGAAAAAATAATGATTATAATTCGAAATTTAAGAATAACATTCAAAACATTGTCTGCATACATAATATTCAGATAAATCTGTTCGCATAAATTTGTTATTTACCAGTAAATTGCTTCTCGTATTTTCTCCCTTCTCACACAGACGTTTCTGAGCGGCAGTTTGCAAAATCCAGAGATATACACGACGCTCGCTTATTTCAAGGTGAGTAATTGCTTAGAATGAAGCCATTCAAGTGGTCTTCATTGGTCTGACGAATAACTAAAATAAATAGGGCTTTACACATGAATATGATAAACTGTATTGAAAAACAAAAGCATGTGCTGCCAGTTTAATAGAAAAAAATAGCAAAGAGTACAACTAGTTTTTGAAGAGTAACCATAAATTTTAGAGTTCTGATCAAATATTTGTGTAAGATTTAACGCAAAAATCCCAATGAAATTACAAAAATACTAAACGTTTCTTATACTAACAATACTAAACGTTTCCGTAGGGGCAACGGGTTGCGGTCAAACGTTTAACTCCTGAGCCAGTCAATCTGACCAGGGGACCTCTTCTGGAACTAAAAGCGGTAACCCAACATTTGTTCGTTTGTGCGGTGTAGTTCTTTTTGCATATTTTTATTCACATCATATCCAAAATTCAAATTCTGATGCACTTAAAATGTATAAAATTAATCAATTAATTGTGCTGAGAAGTCCCCGTGTAAGAGGAATTGAGTGTAGAATTTTTACGGTGAATGAGAAGTAAGTTCAAGGAAAAGGGAATAGACTGCAGAACTTTCAAGGTGAATGGACACTGGGTGAAGGAAAGAGAATCAAGTGTGGAACTATAGCAATTTTTTTCATTTTTTGCTGTACTCACATCACAATTCGCTACCACAGCGCTACCACGTCAACAGCTTCGGTACGATAGGACAATTCTCACTTTGCAGCTAATATTAAGAGTACACGTGTATTACAAATCCTTTGATTGCCTGCGCTCAAAATTGACTAAGAACTAATATCAAGGTAAATGTCATGAGAATTCACTATAATGAACACCACTTTATTGTTGCAACGATGCTGTTTTTGCTGCTACAATACAATTCGTCAAAAATCAAAAATACACTCCCAGGATAATTGGGTACAAAAAACGCGAACAACAGCGGAATAAATATTATTATTGCTATAGTTATGTATCATACAAAAGATATACAAACAGAATCTGTGTTCTGATGAAATTCGGACTCACACATCAATGAATTAACGAAACTCCATCTACTCTTTCCCTCAAAACAAAAATGCGTCAAAGATTTGAAAAATTATGGCACTTGCAACACATAGCCATGGACCGTACCGCATATAGTTGAGAGTCAAAGCTCATCTCTCGACCTCTTCTGTAAATATAATACCTCTTATTGGAAATACACTTACACGTCAGCGTCTGAGTTTGGCCCCTCGTCGAGCGATACACCTAGCGCAGTGACACCCAGTGTTCGCGGTCTTCTTTTCTTTATAGATTGGTTATTCACATCATCTATTCATAATAAAAATCATATGCACTTCCACTCACTTTTCAAACGTATCTCAAAAATTCTATCAGATGAAAGAACTGGTGTGCAGCAACATCGCGAGCGTGCTGGGAGCTTGTTTCGAGGCGCCCAACAATTGTCTTATAACCGAGTATTGCCCCCGAGGGTCACTGCAGAATGTACTCAACAAGGAAAAATTGAAACTCGACAATATGATGAAATATTCAATGCTCCACGACTTAATTAAAGTGAGTACCAATATAACTGCTGCCAATCGTATAGATGTGAAAACCGCTTCCTCTGCACAATTTTCACTGACAGTATAAATTAAAGGCAATTTTACACGATTCTTCCTAGTTGAATAACAAACTGGATTGATTTCAAAACATGGGAAATTTCCTCAATCTTTCAGGGATTATCGCGACTTCACTCGAGTGAGATAAAAATCCATGGTAACTTAAAATCTTCCAATTGCGTCGTGAATTCAAGATTCGTTGTCAAGGTAACAGACTTCGGAATCCTCTCCCTCCGATACAGAGATGAGGATCCAGTTGAGGCAGCAGAAACACAAAAGATATACGAAGGTGATTTTTTAAGAATGAAAAATAATGAAATTTGCAATATGGAATTCTGTTATCATTGATGAAAAATATACTTCAGTGATGAATACTCAGGTCACTTATCTCATTGATTTATAAGGTTAGAAATTTTTTCAACAGGGAAACTGTGGAGTGCTCCTGAGATGCTTCGGAAGGGGTTTAAGAATTTATCCACTGATCAGATACAAAAAGCTGATATTTATTCCCTCGGAATAATTATCAATGAGATATTCACAAGAAGAGGCACATTCCCACTTTCCGAAGAAGAAGATGAATACCACTCGGCTGCAGGTGAGTTTTATCACGACCTAACTAGTTTGATGCGAGTAAAATAATCCCGTTTTATTTGGTATATGAAATGATCTCAATTTTTTGTCTGATTGGCTACTTCAATGTTTAATAAATTTATAACCTGACACAGCAGAGATTCTAAAATAAAAATTTTGAAATCTGATAACCGAAGTCTCCTAATTAGTGAAATTTTTTGACGAATTCATAACGTTAAAAAGATATCATACCGATCTTTTCAGAAATTGTGGCTAAAGTGAAGGAAGGCACTAAACCGCCTCTTCGTCCAATGATCGGAAATGACGTGGTAGAAGACATGAAAGAACTCATGCAGAGATGCTGGGAGGAGCTGCCACAAAATCGACTTCCTCTACAAAGCATCAAACATGTCGTTGCAAATCAGAATAAGTAAGTGTTCACAGGATAATTTTATACTTTGATTGAAAGCATACCAGGAAAATTCGTGTAAATACATGAAAATCGAACGAATCACTGACACATGATACTTACTATTCCTAGCTATCGCGCACTAGGCTTTTCGAAGGAAATTAGTCAATTCAATTTGACAGAAAAAGTAGAAAGTGTAAAATTTTACACGTTCGAGATGACTCAAGGTTAGAATAAAATTTGTACAGCTCAAATTGTGTTGACGAAATGATGACAACGAGGAAAACTGAAACAATGTTGTGGTATAGGAGGGTTTGAATGACATTATCTTGTTTATAACGGAATTAGTGCATGCAGTAGGGTGTCGATAACTTTTGTAACGAGGACATGCAGGTCTTATTTAAATGTAATTTACATTCCAGGCAGAACGAATCCGGAAATTTTATGGACAACCTCTTGCAACGAATGGAACATTATTCAAATAATCTAGAAACTCAAGTTAGAGAACGAACAAAAGACTATCTTGAGGAAAAGAAAAAGTGCGAAGATTTGCTCTATCAACTTCTTCCAAAGTGAGTGAACCTAATCTTTGAAATATTATCAGCCACAATACATTAAATTACATAAGATCTGAGATCTTTCAGTTTCTTTGAATTTCAATGTTGCTCTGCCTCAATGAATGCATGGAGACATTGAGCGGCATCCCATCTAACTTTAGTCAACAGTCGTTAAGTGACATCTATCTCGTACTCTATCACACCAACAAGATCTCGACGGTAGGGAAACATAATGGGAGGTTGTTAGGTAGTCAAATCCGAGTCAAATGGGAGTTGTTGGGAGTCAAAATGATATTCGGTCATCAGCTCTCTGTCACTAAACTGTAAACAAAGGAAGATTAACTCTCCTCTAGGAGTCACATCCAAAGAGATATATTGCCGTTGTTCGCATCATAAGACAGCTGCAACCGTTAGTCATGGGGATCGACACGCCTAGTTTAAATTTTTCCATTCTTTGCTAAATTTTGTTTGAAATATCGATTGCAAAGGAGCTGGTTGAGAAATTACTGGTGCAATGATCAACCAATTATTAATACTGCAACAAGTTGAAGTTGAATTTTTTCTCTCCAATGATTGTTAATGAATGGATAGATTATCAATGCGAAATTTAGACGGTTTTCGCAGTTTACGAGAGGAGTTACCGCGAACCAACATGACATAGTTGGTTTTCGATTGTGATAGGATGCAAAAAAAAAACAAGACAGCCAATCAGGAAGCTTACTCTAATGCAGCCGAGTCATTCTGGCTCCATAAGCCCTCAAATTGGCTGGGTTGGCTCCTGTGATATCTTTCTAGTATTTAATTTGCATAAACCACTTGGTAATTTAAGAAACGTCTGCATCTTTTCGGTATTCTAGCTATTCTATTTAAATAGGCTTACATAACAGTTAGGCTGATTTTTGTTGTTTTTGTATTCAAACAACAGTAATTTCAAAGTAAAATTGAGCACATTGCTCAATGTTCCCGAAGTGATCGACCTAGTTTTTGTTGTACAGCTCAAATTGTGTTGGCGAAATGATGACAACGAGGAAAACCGGAATTTATTTTACTAAATATTCTCAAATGATCGAGCAGCCAGGCATTCCAAAAACAGCCTCCTTGCCGTAGCCTCGTAGTATTTATCGTAGGTAATTTGTGTTTTAACTCTAGTTAAAACAAGTATTTAATCCAAACGCAGCGTGCCATTTCCAACGGCAAACGAACGCTGGTGTCCTACAACGTAAGGGCGGCCATGAATCTCTTTTGAGGTGACCAAGAGATGGTTGTTCATCCCTCGTCGTTTACATAAGCGTAATGGACGTTGATAGCCGAATAACATATTGGCCCAGGCCGATCACCGATCATTAATCGGCTACCTAACTACCACCCGTTGCATTTAACAAAGGTGTCAAGAGATTTGGTTGGAGAGGATACGTGTTCGAGGGTAGAAGCCGCCTGAACTGAGGTGTGAGTTCGGTCACACTATATACCTCATAAGCCGCTTACAGATAGCAGAGCTAGTTGAAGAGGACTCAAAGGCTGAAGAAAACGATGAAGTAACTTTCATTCATTTCATTTTGTTCAATTTTTAACTTGATCTCAACCCAGGTCAGTGACGCAGAAGCTTATCTCTGGTCTTCCTGTGGTAGCCGAAGCATTCGATAACGTAACTATTTACTTCAGTGACATCGTGGGCTTCACCTCCCTCTCAGCAGAATCTTCGCCGATGCAGGCAAGTACACCGTGAAGATAAGTGAACCTAATATGTATTTACATCATGAAAAGGGAAAAAACTGATTACAGTGTAATAAGCATGCTTTTTAGTATCTTCGAATGTCAATGTTACTCTGCCTCAACGAATGCATGGAGACATTGAGCGGCATCCTATCTAACTATAGTCAACAGTTTTTAAGTGACATCTAGGTGTCTTTACCCTTTAATGCACTGCAAATCAAAAGCTGTCAATCCACAAAAGTTTACGCAGTTTCACGTTTTGTTTCATACAATCATAGACAGCACATAAAAACTTCGCTTAAATTCTGGAAAGAACATTTACGCCAGAATAAAAAGAACGAAAGGTACAAATTATCAGGCTGAACAATAATGAACATTCTTTATATTCCGTTCCGAATCATCAGTCCTATTCATTGATTCGTTAAAGAGTTTGTCAGCACTCATGTGGACAATGCATTACAGATCGTGGATATGCTCAACGCTCTCTACTCTCTCTTCGACAAAAGGATCATGGAATTTGAAGTCTACAAGGTAAGTTACTGAATCCTCAAATCACAGACAAAAGGGTTACGGTTTTTGATCCGTTATCGTGGTAACCAGTAGTAATCAAAGCTCCGATTATCGGGCTATAGATAAATCATAACGCCTATATATATGCTTCTTCTGAGATATATATATATATGCTTCTGACGCATATCTCAGAGGATATGCGTCAGAAGCTTGACAGTTAAGGAAGTGCTTTTAAGCAGCTACTCGCTGCTGGCTAGTAACTAAACAGCCAATACCCTTCTACACGAAGCGACTATACCAATAATTGGTGCCGGTTACCGCTCGACACATGCACATAATAGCTGCTAGAACTTGACCTGTATACAGGCACCAAATCGCTCTGCATTCTTCGCGACTTTTCAACTGCTAGGGGAAGAAAAATCGCCAGGCGGCGCATAAATCCTTCAATTGAAATGTATCGGGATCGATGATAACGAAAATCCAAATCATTGAAATTACTTGGTTTGAAAGTTGAGTAATCAAGAAAAGTAACAATTACTATGCAAACATTAGCAAAATTTATTACTTGATGTAAAGAAGCCAATTAAAGCCGATACTAAATTCATCAGCACTATTATACTCAGTTCTCTGTTCAGGTTGAGACCATCGGGGACGCCTACATGGTGGTGTCTGGCTTGCCGACGCCAAACGGAACGCGTCACGTCAAAGAAATTTCAAGAATGGCTTTGGCGCTACTGAACGCCGTGACAACTTTCCGGTGAGTGCTGAATTGTGGAGGCAGAGCCGCAGAGGTAATATTTGACATAAATTTAAAGCTAGTCCCTTACGAGCATCATGAGCCTTTAATGTTCAAAAGTTACAAGCAACCATGAATAAACTCTTGGTCTAAAGAAAATGCTCAATAATTTCTGAACAAGAATGACCTATGTGGTCACACTAACAGAGCTTCATAATTAAGGCATGGAACAGATAGATAGAACATTGAGAATTAAAGAAAACGCATGTCTTGTTTTTTCTACCAAATTTAGATCAGATCTTTGGAAATGCAAATTCATACGAATCTCCAAACTTACAAAATACTCAACTTTTAAACATGTGGGTTTCATCGCCATTCAAACACTCTGTACCCATCAAAGTATAAACTTCATGAATAAATTATGATTTAACAAATTATTTGATTCGCCGGGAATGCACATTACATTTATATCATTGGTTTACTGCAGAATACCCCACCGGCCCGAGAAGCAGCTGCAGCTGCGGATAGGGGTGCACTCGGGCCCGTGCGTGGCCGGGGTGGTGGGGCAAAAAATGCCGCGCTATTGTCTCTTCGGCGACACTGTCAACACCGCATCCAGGATGGAAAGCTATGGCCAACGTGAGTTAAAAAATCCATCAAAACGAGACTTGATACTGAATGGCGATCGTAAATGTTGATCATTTGATTAGTTAAAAGAGCATACGTTCAACATTTCAGGACATTATATATTCGAGTGTTTCGAATACGAAAGCCTAACGTCCGGACAATTTCAATTTTTGCTTATTGCATCATTTTATGCTTCAGCGATGAAGATTCACATTTCGAGCAGCACGCAGGAGCTGCTCAAGCAACACTACCCACAGTTCCGCCTCGAGTTGAGGGGACCTGTTGAAATGAAGGTGAGGCTTGAGATGCTTGGCTTTATTTTCAATCGAGGCGTGAGTCGAGAATCAATATCTAGCCACTTAAATTCTTCATCCATTTGATTTTGAACTTTTAAATTCAATTGACAATAGTTCATAAATCATTTGTTTCTTGACATTTTATTATATCAATTGTGAAATCGACTGATTGTTTTGAGTTCCATCCAATGCAGGGCACAATACAATACAATGTACAATAACATTTTCTAAAATTTCATTATTACAAAAAAAATACGCAAAATCTACGTTCCCAGACGCATGTTCCTCGCAAGAAATTCATGTTTTCATACAACAGGGTAAAGGTGTAGTGACGACCTACTGGCTAAACGGCGAAGAAACGCCAGCAACATCGACGGATGCTGAGAAAAGCAAGTTCCTGATAACGGACAGAATGAGACCGAGCTTGAGCCACAACGCGATCGGCGGTCACGAGCAAGCAACAAGACTGCACTCCAATGTGGAGACAGGGTCAGGCAGCGAAGAGCTCGACATGCAAACTTGGCACGACTATTCTGCTCCAGTTACTCCTCATCTTGCAACGCGACAACAAACCAACAGTCGCAGTAATAACGCATCAAGGAGTGACCTCAAGGTTATTCTGTCCCTCGACAGTGATTGTCACATTCCTCTGTTGACAAACAACAAGGAAAACTCTTCCGTGTAGATTAAGAGATTGCATTCTTGGACGCATATATTTACTCGCAGAGAATTAGCCGTATTAATTGATGTATTTTCTGCAGAATTAAGGAATTAAGCCAAAATATGGGTATAGTTACGACTATATATATATATACTGGTGCCAACTTATTTCAAGAGCTGTGAATGTATATCCATGATCATTAGTAATAAACCCTTCTATAGCACAGGTGCTCCTACATTGCACCCTACGTCGTCGTCATTCTAAAGTTGTAAAAACTATTGTAAATTTCTCCAGAACATTCTTTATTTCTAGAAAAGAACTATAAATTATAATTACATTTAATACATTCATGAGTTCAGCATTATTTACTTCAAATCCTTTACGCTGAATTTTTACTTCGAATTCTTAATTAGTAGAGTATAGTCTTCATGTACATGAATACTAAATAAATAAATTAATTTTACTAAAAAAACTCTTCAAAGTTATCTAGCTGTCACACATGCATATAATCTTCGTCCATACCTGCCATACGAAGCATATTGTAGGAATTTGAGAACGAATCTAATGTTATCTAGTTAATTAATTACCGTAAAAATATTTTCCTGTATTTTAGAATATTACCCAAGAGAATAATTTAATTAAGACAGCAAATATATTTTAAGTTATATATAAATTTAAGTAGCATTAACCATCGGGATCAAAGCAAGTGCGGCTACATTTTAAAGGTGAAACAGAATGTAATATAAGAAACAGAATGACTTTCGGATGTTACACGACCTAAGTTCTTCGTATAAAGAGTATGGTTAGCACTATAATCATGAGATAAATACTGCATAAGTGCTTTTGAATACAACATACAAACCAAAACATAGAAAAAAGTAACGGATAGATTATAGCTTTCAAAACGAAGAAATAAGCAAGCCACATGTTTATAATCGGGTTACGGTCTTCAGCTGCATCTTACAGTTTAACATCTCCGAATTTGTGCGCGATCTTATGAATGAATGAATGAATGAATGTCATCGTGCATATATTGATATTCTGTGACATGTAAATAAGTCGTGTGGTATTCACTGGTACCTGTAACTACCTCTAGAATTAGAAAATCTATAATCAAACAATAGGTATACATATTATTATTTGCTCTCGGAATTACAAAAGAGAATAATCGAATTGATACGATTGGTTTCGATTTTGGCAAGAATTTATTTTTATAATTTCGAATTTGTTTGCTAATAAGTATTGTTTACACACGTGCGACCGATGACCAGAGAATTCGTTGGTTTATATTATTCGTTGGTTATATATAATAAGTATTGATAGAGGATTCGTGTGTTCTTCGCTTGAAATATATATATATATATATACTTAATACAGTTCTGTAAATTACTTTCCTACGATAAAAGATTTGCATTAGGATTTAAAGTCCAAACATTAAGTTAACGAAACAATATCAGTGAATCGTTTAAACAAGTGCCAGTAATAATTTCGCAAACATAACAAACACAATACGCTGGCAGACTGCCGATACAGATGATCGGAGAGGCCGAAGAGAAAATTATTGAGCGTTAACGGGAGCTGGCGGCTGTTTATCTTTCTGCCAAAATTAAAAGCAAGCAAGTAATGATGGAAATATTACAATATCGTTAATATATTATATTCATAATCTTTGATTATTTAAATTAAAATTAGGAAAAATGAACTTTTTACGAGAGAAATTCTCTCTAATTAGCACTCTCATCATGAGAGTGCACCCATATGAGACGTTCTGCAAGGAAGTAGGACTCTCCTACTTGGGGCCTGTGCACACCCCCAATTCCTGAGCTAAAAGTGGCTGTGATAGTGAAAAATTAAGGTTTTTTAAAATCCAATATGTGATATTTTCTGCATTAATTGAGCTTACACAATAACCTAACCATAGCGAAGTATAAAACGCTGCTTTACCCTCAAAATTATATTCTTTATTGATCCAAAGCCTTCGCTTGTCATATCGGGTTCGTAAGTCCACAGGTTTCACAGTCTAGGTTGATGCAGGTATTTCTTTACTTTTTTTAATTTTAAAGCACAAAAGCACAATACGCGAGCCAATCAAATTTTAAACTTAGATTACATGGCACAGATGATCTCATGATTTAATAAAATCAACTAATTTTAGCTTCTATGTGCTACTAAATTGGTTATTGTACGTTAATCTTAATATACTGCTGATGCAATAAAGAAATTAATTGTTAGTGTATTCTAACATGAACTCTTACTCTTCGCTGCAGCGCTGGCTTTGGTAACAGTTTCTACTGGCACCGGTCGACAGAAATTCTTATATTTCGCTTCCTATTAGCGGCCTATGTCAATGGATCAATATGCACAGCATCTGCGTTAACAAAAGTTTACCGCCATCAAAGTGAAAGAGCACGAAAGCGATTGGCAATCAGTCAAATTGATAGAATATTTTTCAACTACCGTGAAATTTCTCGCACGAAACGAGTGTTTAATAATTAATTTTTTCCGTTTAACATAACAACGCGCATTTTGAAAGGAATGTCGAGTATACCCGTATCTTTCTGCATTTCTATATAAGAAATTTAAAGCCAACAACTATTCAAATTGTTATTTGTAGTATCGTGTATGTATATATTATAATTATCAACTTTAAATCATTGTGGTTGATGTCGATAAATTCATATCATGAGATTTGACATAAGCTTTCTTCACAACATAATATATATTATTACATTAAAGGCATCAATCAATCAACAAGCCTAATCATAGTTAATCTCCCATCTGACAAACTTAATTTGTAATTTATCTCGCGATTTCTCAACATGAGCTTAATGTGTCAGATATATACGAGCGGAAAGCGGAGTTCAACAACGAAGTCTGACTGCAGAAAACAGCGCTCTTACGTAGCCAGCCGCAGCAATAGTTACTCATCAACTTTCATTTTAAAGAGAGAATGTAAGAGAATGCGGCTTGATTCAATTGCCGTTGTTCTATCAGCAAAAACGTCCCCATTCGAAACGTCTTCGATGAAAATATGGTGAATTGACAGGGCATTTTTCTGGTAAATTTCCGATTTGGTAAATTCATCAAAAATTTGCTCTTTAAGCAAACAAGTGATGAAAATATGCTTGAAATGATTGGAGTAAGGTTTGTCAGGTCTCATTCACTTTCTAGTTGTGAAATCAATGGGATCGTATCTAAAACATCGGCTAAAGGGAAGTAGGTGTTATGGCTTAAAAATTTCTGACCAAATTTAAAACATATCAGTCTGGCCACAGCAAAATTTACCGATAGGTTATTTCCGTTGCAATTATTGTGAAAACATCGCGCGAAGAGATATTTTGGTGTCATAAACAGCTGTAATCTTATCAAACTGATAGCAGGACACTTGAATAAGGTGTTAACTCACCAAGAAATAGCCTCAATTCCTGGTATCGTGTCAAATAATTGACGATTTTTAAACTGTTTATTTCTCTGAAAGATGTGACAGACATCTAAATGGCCGTCTGTGATGCAATTAAGTAAAAATACAGAAGGCAGAATAATACGATATGAAAAATATTGTCATGATCGACTTCAAATAGAGTCTCTTCGATTAGGATAAGCGCATTCCAAGATAACCTCACCGTCACAGTTCATGTTTTATCACAGATACACGATAAGAAATAACGTTTCACTGTTAACGCTTAAATTTGTAATTTTATTTCGCTGCGATCTCCGATTAAATACCTCCACAGCAGTGAGCATCGACTGTGAACGTTTGGACGTCAGTGGAAAGTTGGTAGTGGTCGTGCTTACACAAGTACAGGTCCGATGTAGTCTTTTTGGAAGAAGATGTGAATAGATCCAAAATTTTGATATGTACAAATTAAATAAAATGTGGGCAATGAAAGTGAAATAATTTTCAGTTCGAGTGCGAACGTTTGGACGTCAGTGGAAAGTTGGTAGTGGTGGTGCTTACACAAGTACAGGTCCGATGTAGTCTTATTGGAAGAAGATGTGAATAGATCCAAAATTTTTATATAAACAAATTAAACAAAATGTGTGCAATGAAAGTGAAATAATTTTCAGTTCCCGCGTTTCTGGTGCTTCTAATATAGTTATATTTAAGTACGTGATTAGAAATTTCTATTCCGACACTACAATCAATCATGGAGAGTGTTTAAAACACTACTTTTAATTAATTCGAGCTAATTGGTATCAATAAAGTTTGACTTCCAATCGATTCCCATATTTTAGCCTAATAGAGGAATAATTGTTTCATAAATAACGTTTTTTATTAGTTCGACGTTCAGTCATTCGAATTTATGAGGAATTCGAACTATGAGGAATTTTTAATTTCTTAATTTACACGCGATATGATAGTTCCTGGACTTAGAGACATTTTGGAGGGATATCTATCCACAGTACGTGCAGGTTAACGGTTAATAGGCGTCTTCACTCCTTTGATTTTGATAACGTACTATGTTCTTCCTGTGTTCACAACGAGAAATGTATAAATAATGGAAAAATCTGTTTTATTTTTGAATATCGTGTTGCATCGTGTGAATTACGTCAATTCGATTGTCATTAATCAAGCAAAGCTAATGACTCAGACGGATGCAACACTGTAGCGTTGAGCCTGGCCGATAAGTTATGATTGTTATGATAAGCGAAGATAATACAGAGCGCAATCATAAATAGACATGTCAAGTTGAACGTGACGCAAGTTTATCAAAAAATTGAAATGGTCTGTTACGCGCCAGCAGGTTTCAAGTATCATGCAGCAATATCATCTGAAATCATTACTAGTATTGGTCATCCGGAATCTTTAATAGTATTGATCATCTGGACTCATTACTAGTATTGGTGTGAAAAAAACATTCATCACAACTCAGAAAATACTAGTTAATTTCATGAAATCGTTTGCGTTAGAGAAGTGTGCAACCATTCAGCACTCGCATGCAGTTCGCATTCTTCTACTGATTTACCGTGACGTAAAGCAGTCATTTCGAAAAGTTTCGTCTACACAATCATATCTAATTCTTTTTCGAACTTGAAAATGTACAATCACGTCGGCTAAATTCCTTATCTTAAGGTCTACCTTGAAAATTATCAGAAAAAACATAACCTTGCATGTATTAGCAGCTAATTATAATTCCGTACAAAGCGACGAAAACGATTTAGCAAAAATGTTGCTCACAAATAATAAAGCTTTTAATTGACTACATACGTAAGCCAATATCCGACGCTTCCCAATTTATCAAAGAACCTTGATATAGTTGCTCGGAAGTTTTTTATTAAATATAACAGCAGTGTGACAATAAAACAGATCTATTTATATATGACTAGTCAGTTGATTGACGGGAGATCTGAACAGAAGCTGAAACTTTATAGCCAGATTAACAAGATAAGGTTCACGATAATGACCTCGTCGCTTCAGTAATACACTATGCACGTGAATATGCGTCAAAATATAATGCGATTCTAAATATATTTTAATTCAATAAAGTGACTTGGAGGTTGTCCAAGTCACTTGCCAATGTGTTGATTATTCAGTGGAAATATGGGGCTCAAATCAATTCATTGCTGCATTCCAACCTCACTTTCAGATGAAATGAGAATTAACGTCAGATTTTTAGGAAGTTTTGGATTCAATTTGGCCGCAGAAAGTAATTTGATTACTTGAAAATTTTAAATTAGTCTTTCACTTCCATATTTTATATATGGTATGAATTGTCGACTCCAGTTCAGAGGGCTATAATAAGACTTTTCAACGCTTTGTATTTGTTACAAATTTTAATTTTTCAGAAAATGGGGGCCTACGAGTTAGTTTGCTCCACTTCATGATACTCAAACCACTTTCCTGAAAGAAGAATAGATTGAAAAAAAAAATGTTTTCATTTTACCCCGTGTTCCAGATTTTTCTGATTGCTATAGAACAGCGATTAAACGTTATCGCGTGCTTCAAGGAATGTTCATCTCTGTTTTACTGTTGTAATAGCAATTATCATGTGAAGATAATCATACTAGCCGCGAATCGTGGATTAAATCTTAAATTCAAGTAGGAACTGCGGAACCACGGCAACTGTCATTCAAACATGAGAATAACTATTTCTATGGGGCCTCAAACCCTGGTCCATCAAATCATTTTCTTGTCAGTAGCTCTTCTATTTTCGGTAAGTTTAACCTCGCAAATAATAAATTGTACCATGAACCGATAGTTCTTCTATGAAGCACCTTGGTCTTGTAGTCAGAAAAACCGCCAAAATTCATTTCACTTTTGTTTCATCGTAAATTTATTTTAAAATTTGGAGATAGAATTAAAAAATTCTAAATTGCTCTGCAGTTCCCTAATACTCAGAACTAGAATGGGACGAAAACGAGGCAAAAATCCAACTGTATCTAACCAATATAATTCTAATTTAATTCATCTTCAATCTTTGATATTCTTTTTCAAGCAGACATCTCATGGGCAAGAATATGACTACAAATTGACTGAATACAAGACCTGTAACAAAGCAATCGATATGGCGGTCTTGATGCAAAACTCAACGGCAATTCAGGCTCTCCCAGTAATTTACCTGGCCAAGAAGGACCTGGAAGAGCAGGGCCTAAGAGGTCCTCTTCAGAACTGGAGCATCCGAATCAAATACAGAGATACCAAAGGATCTAACGTGGACGCAGCCCTCGAAGCTTTCCGGCTGCATCACGAAGGTGAGCTCTCATACAGTAACGTTTAATCGAAAGCGCATTGAGCAGAAATCGCATAACTAGATTCAGGAGCATTTAACCAGGATTATGCGAATTATTCTAAAAAATATTACCTGTAAACGGAAATTATAGTTTCAGAATTTTAGGCCAGACGCACGAAAGCATAGTGAAATTCTTCGAATGATAAACTTATGCACTACACGCATGATTACGTAATTTCTATTGTAAAAGTAAGATTTTTTTATACGGCTCCGATTTCTTCCATCTCTGTGTCTATTTTAGGTATTGACACGAATTCCTAGATCAAAAACATAATAACTCCTACATGCGACAAGCAATATCAACTGTCACATGAAAATCAGAAGTGACAGTTTAATGCTATTAGTGAGTATTAGTATTTATTATATTGCTATAAAATCAATATAATATATATATTATATTTGTTATTAGTAAGGCAGCAGCCATTTCCTAGAACATGCATTAAACGGCCAGTTCTCTGAACTTGCAGCCAGCCTGAAGTGTCAGCGAGCAGTGGCACAGGTCCCTGCTGCGGAATGCGGCGAAGAGGAACTTTCTCAAATTGGTTAGTTATGTAATATTACGACACTTTTTGAATTTGGAAACAAAGGAGTAATTCGAAAATTCACTCCTATTTGAAGAAACTATCCCAAAAATTTCATCAGCGAAGACAGTGGAATATTCAGCGCGCTTGTTTTATCGAGAATATAATTCCTACTGTTCAGATGTATTCCTGGGCCCTGTCGAAACCTACTCTGTGACAACCTTTGTTCGTCTGTCAACTCACTGGAACACGCCAGTCCTCAGCCCCGCTGGTAAAGACTTCCCCGGCGACCAGTCACTCTACAAGATACACGGACGATATTCCCAGGTACCTTGAACATGTATCCTTAGTCCTCAGTATCCTTAGTATTTGTTTGGGACATAGCAGTCCCAGGCTACGATGGATCGCCGCATGTAACACATACACATATTTCCCAGGATGACGAAATCGCAAGTGTTTTATGTTTTTGAGCCTGAGAACGAGATGAATAATTACAGATTAAAAGATGAATAATTAAATTCTAAAAGCTAATTAATTTGCTCAAATGAATCGAGCAAACTTCAAATTGTAGTACCAATGTAAATTTTTACGTTATGTTTTGCACAGGATAATATAACAATACCTGTGCTTTTCGAAGATTCCCGATATTGTCGTTTTTTAACTAAGCATGCAAATAAATAATAGACTGATATTGATTCACTAACTTCAGCTGGCGTCAAGCATACGGAAAATGTGGAAGGAATTGAATTGGACCCGCACGTACATTCTGTTCGAAGATTATTGTGAGGACACTGTGAAAGGGAGAACAGATTGTTTCCACGTAATGAATTCGATCAACGAGCAGCTGAAGAAGTATAACTACACAGTTGATCACTCGTGTGTCAAAACACATAAGCATTACGATCCAGAAACACTCATAAAAACCATCGCAGAAAAAGCCAGAAGTGAGAAATTTACGCCTAATTTTTATCAAGGTTTATGAAATATATGAAAACAAATGTTTATAATACAACACCGATCAGATGAGATAATTTTAAGGCTGGTAGAATCTTCCTTACTCTTTATTTATCTGTATAACAATTTTCTGCTTCTTGAAAACATGAAATTATATAACATATGAAATAAAAAAAAATGTAGAGGTCTTTACTGAATATAGAAATTCTCTTCGTTTCTATCCTTGAATGAATAGTTCAAACGCCAAGTATCTAGTTTTAGGTTTATGAAATTTAATATTATTTTACAAACATGAATTCTAACAGATGTCGCTTTTGTTAGTAAATAAAGGTTATGTGATTTCATTTTTCAGTTGTGTTGATGTGTTTCGAAAATCGATCACGTTTGATAGAGACAATGAAGGCGGCAAGAAATCCGAGTTACGCTTCTACGGAGGAATACGTTTTCATCAACGTAGACATTAGAAACAAGTAAGAACCCCGTTGTTAAATGCCGTCGACATCTCCACCTATGAAACTATGAAAATATTAAGCCACTTGGAGGTTACCGATCTTTTTCGATGACCAGAGTGAATGGAAACAGAGATTCAGAGATTTTGTACCCAAATTCGTTTATTCCGACCGAGAGAAGCACAAAACTAACCACTTACCAACTAATTTTCTTTCCTTCTAGTCCTGAAGAAGACAACTCGTGGTTGGAACCGAATTCAACTGCAGAAAATTTCGAACCAATGTTTGTGATCACTTCTCGTACACCAGCAAGTGACGATTATAGAAATTTCACCAAACGAGTGAGTGTTTTAAATTTGACAGATTCTATATTTTTTATCATTCAAAATACGAAAAATACAGGATTACCTAAGATAATTGAAAAGAATCGCCATAGAGCCATAGAACATGGAAACCTACTTCGCAATTCGGCAAAGTATGTAGAAAATTTTGCTGAGATCCACTTCATTCTTGTTATGAGCGAAGAGAAATCAATAAAATTTTGATTATAAATATTCAGGTGAGAATGTTAGCTTCTGACCCGGATCAAAAGGAGCTACGCGACCATCTTCAGAACCTCACCGCGAACAACAAAGCTCCCGCAAGTTTGAATTCAAGCACTCTGGTCTCTCCTTTAATAGCGAGTTTTTATGAAGGGGTTTGGTTCTTTGTCGAAGCATTCAACAGGACCCTCAAGTTGAAGCGATTGAATCCGAATATTTCAGTGAAAACTGAAATATTCAATCAAATGAAAACCGGCACCTTTTACAGTGAGTTGATGACATTTCTGATGTATTGTATTATGAATTAGCTTTAGCAATTGTACGATGGAATTGATATAAGTAAAAATAACAATATTTTTATCGATAATTGAGCCTCTTCTCTGCATCAATAATTTCATTTAAATGATAAGTTACATGATAAATCACAGAACGAAGGATTCTTTAAATGGTCCTTTTTAATAATTAACAGGTCACCTCAAGAAAAGAAATTACACTTTGACAGACAGAACCATCCCCGACCAATATTCGCTACTAAACTGGCAAAACTTATCTGGGGAAATATCTTTCCAGGTGAGCTAGCAAAAGAAAAAAATTATCCACAAATCATCAGACAAGGGTTCAATTGAAAGGGTAGAATTCAAAACAAATTGACGTCCGGAAATTAATGATTTCAAATTTCTTCAGGAAGTGGTCGTAATGGATACATTTGAAAGTACTGAAGAATGGAAATCTAATAATGCCAAAATATATTGGTATGGCAAGACGTATACATGGGAGCAGTGGAGAACATCCCGACCAACAGACTCCCCGGAATGTGGATTCAAAGGAGAAAAATGTGAGTTTAAAAAACACAAGAGCAAACTGAACTGATCACGAGCGCTTCGAATTAAGACCAAACTATTACTACAAAAATTCTCCCTGAGATTGGTCTTAATGGTTTAAAGTTATTATTTAAGTCATTGATGGGCAGGGTGGCCCAGTGGTTAAATCAGAGTACCAAGATTGGAGCAGAGAGGTGGGGGTTCGATCCCAGCTCTGTGCACCAGTTTCTGTTCAGATCGACAAGGAGGCCGGGCGGTTAAGGAAAGTGAATTTGAAGCAGTGAGTTGCGAGTTCAAGCCCGCAACATGTTGTGGATGTTATGGAATGTTAAGAATCGGTGACAGGCCTACGGCCTAATAAACGCTGAAATCACTATATGTTATATTTATATATATTGATAAGCTCTTATGCATCTTCAAATATTCGAGATAATACTGACTTTTATTAAGCTCAGTTGTATTATAGATATCTTAATGATTTTTAGTTTTAGGAGGAAATACCTAAACACCTTTCCAAAACAGGCAAGACAGATCGAGCAGGACTCCTGATGGCATATCATATCATTTATGATATGATGTTCATTTTCAAAATGCAACAGCATCCGTTTAAATATCAAAATATCAAAATAATGTTGAATTTGAATCATATGCTGAAATATTTATTTCCATAAAAAATCATCCCGAACATGAGGATGCGAGAATTGAATTAAAAACTCATTCTTGGTAAACTGCAAGCCGATAAAAGACTGATGTACATTTGTGAGAATGTAAATGTGTGAAAATTCTTTAGTTCTAAAAAAGTAATTATTTTATAACAGCAAATAATGAAGTTAGTGCATGAGCAAAAAAACAGTTCGACAAAAACCTTCCCAAACCAAAAACGGTCCAACAATTCATACGAGCTTGAGTAAATTCGTCAACTCTCAGAATAGCTCAAGAAAATTTTATCAGAGATTAGTGAGTCATAACGAAAACAGCAGCCTTTATTGAGTACTTTATATAGGCTTTCATCGAGTTTTTCGAGCAGGCGGCTGTGACGCGCGTTGTCAAGTATATGTCTCCCTCTCGGTTGCTGCGAGCTTGCTTCTCCTTGCAGTGGCAGTGGGCATATGGTGAGACTAACATAAATCTGTTAGGCATTGCTATGAGCAATCAAGCTCATGTTGAAAAGGTCATATTACACATTTAGAAAAGAAAAATACAACGCTCTTTTTATGAAATCAAATAACTTAGCTTAGCACAATATTAGAGGTATTCAAGTAGAAGTTCACGGTTTAAACAAAATTAAAGCGTAACTATTGTCTACTATGCTTGTCTATTATGAGCCAAAATTATTATTATTATGTCAAAATTATGCTTATTAGATTGTTTTTAGTCAAACTAAATGCACGCAAATTAATCAAATTCCTCTACTAAACTAGTAATCAGGAAAGCAGATTTTGAATAAATATACTTAACACTCACACGAGACAAGCTCAATATAAATGGCGAAATCCCTGGTAATTTTATACGTTATATGCTTTACCAATTATAAATTCTTAGCGATTGCTTTCTGGTCAAAATTTGAGATAAACCTGTATCATCATCACCGGATAAAAACTGTTTTATTTAATTTGTGCAAATGTAACCCAGCCTAATTTCCTATTAATCTTTAATGAAAATGTGCAGGATGTATCAAAACGAAAGAAGCATTAAAGAAATGTCTTGGAAAGTCCCGTACGAGGAAATCGATTTCACTTTTCAAACGGAGAAAAAACCAACATTCATCAAGAATGGCTCAACTTATTTGAATGATAATGTGAGCCTCATAAGCAATCAAGAAGTAAGTTGGGAAATCCATATTATAGATAATATAATCTATCGATGGTCATTTGATGTTATAATATTTCATTCATTTTCTTATGAAAAAACGTAAATTATTAATTAGCCTTCGCATAATTAGTCTTTATAGTTTCGGGTAAGTCGACTTTCCTTCATTCCCTCTTCATTTGCTTCAGTTAACCTTTCAATCCAAATAACATTTAATGAAAATTTTACGAGAAATCCTCAGTGTTGTCTGTAAACAACCTTCAAGAGTGATCTATTCTTAGTCTCAGAGTAACAAAAGTCTAACTATTAAATCACATTTAATAGTTCAATTAGTTTGCAGAAGCTGTGTGACATTCAGAGTAACAAAAACGTAACTATTGAATCACATTTAATAATAGTTCAATTAGTTTGCAGAAGCTGTGTGACATTGACGTGTTATCTGTAACGAAGATGACTGTCACTTTCTGTAGAATAAAATAGATAAGAAGTGTCGGTGCTGAAGAAATAGGCCCATGGCCTGTTGCCGATTCTTGTATCCTTTTGACCAAATCTTTTCAAAACTGACGTTGGTTTGAGATAGTTACTGGACTTATTGCCAGGTCTATAAGGTGCTTGATGTTTCAAGACTGAACATATACTCCGGCATAGCTTATCTATGACTCCCAAGCAATGATGCCGATGCCGCTACTCACGGCCGCTACATTGCAGGAATGAGTTATGTACACGGCGATGATCACGTTACTTATATTCATGCATTCATTACATATGTGCCGATTATTGAGTCGACAAATGCATGTTCGAAATAGATTACCGATAATGCGTCCGTATTGATGTTTAGTGCAGTTAACACCCGTAATTAACTAGAAAAATTGGGTGAAAATAATTACTGATTATGAAACGATAATTCCTTACCACCCGAGCCTGGAGGGTAATACTAACCCGTGTCGGTTTGGGGTTAAGAAATTATTTCTAGTTTGGTTTCACCGAGAGTAATCTAAAAAATTTCTACTCCAACAGCAAATTTTGAATAACAGTAGCAAAGCAAGGTTGGCATCATTCAAAGTAAGTATACTAAGAATCTAATGGTATAAAAATTATTAAATCTTACCACCATCAGCATACTCGTATATACTGCGCTATGCCAACAATGATTTTGAAACTTTCGTCCTGAGTTACAAGTTGGAACATATGATGCTGGATTATAATACTTATTTTAATATAATGATTCTAAAATTTAATTTATAAACATGTTTAAAAGTAATGATATTATCAGGGCAATCCAGTGATCGTAAAGTACTTGAGTCGAGCTCAAGTTCGTTTATCCAGGAAGCTCTTGCTGGAGCTCAAAGCGGTGAGTCAAATTCGGGCAGTTGCACTGATGCAATAATCACAATTAGAATTCAAGCTTTTGAATTGAATGGTGATAATTATTTAATATAATAATGATGTAATAATAATGCGGATACTTCCTTTTCAAAAATAGCATATGTTGAAGCTTCTTGCACTTATTTATAATCACTGTTGCACCAATTGCACGGCCAGTTGCACTAATGCAATAACCACTATTAGAATTCAAATTATTCAAACGTATCAATGATGAGATTGAATGGAAATAATTATTGAATATAATAGTAATGTAATAATAATGCGGATACTTCCTTTTCAAAAATAATATATGATGAAGCTATACATTAATTTTGGAAGATATGATATTACATAAAAATTGCTGACAATCATAAATTACATGCTGAACTGGAAACTGACTTGGAGGTTTTATAGACTAGTTTGTACTAAGAAAGAATTTCGAAGACAAGGCTCCTCGACAGCATCCACGAATGCAGAATGTTTCAAAGTAATCTTTGTTTTCAAGTTGCTTTGATGTCAGTCAAGCAACCTAACTTGTTTCAGATGAAGGATCTCGGGTGCAGAAACATAACAAAAGTATTTGGTGCATGCTTGGAAGCTCCAAACAATTGTATTCTCAACGAATATTGCACGCGAGGTTCACTGCTCAATTTATTAGGCAAGGAAAACTTTAAACTTGACAAGATTATGAAATACTCGCTTCTGTTCGACGTCGTCAAAGTGAGTATGAACGTTACGCATACCAAACGTATTTACATTTGGTATGCAATAACTAAATTTGAGCCCATAATTTTGCTAAGATTACTCGAAAGATATGTCACATATTTCATTTGGAAATTGAATGCTATATGCATTTAGGTTTTTAAATAAAATGAATTGTGATAATACGAAGCGTTCATCTAAGGGGCTGTTGAAGCTCCACTCTAGCAAAATAAAAATTCACGGAAATCTCAAGTCTTCGAACTGCGTTGTCAACGCGAGATTCGTCGTCAAACTCACGGATTTCGGAATTCTTGATCTTCGGGAGAGAGACGAGTCAATAGAATCAGCTGATACTGCGGACTTTTACGCAGGTAAGTCGGTAGAACATTGGATGTTCCAATAAATGTTCAATAAAATCAGATGATATTGAATAATTTTACGAAAATAACTCTACGATCGTGAATGTCACTTTAAAATGTTCAATAGAATCACCGGACACTGAAGACTTTCACGCATGTTAATCATTAGAACAGTGAATGTTGATATAAATGTTCAGTAAAATCACCTGATATTGAATACTTTTACGAAGGTGCGTCGATACGACCGTGAATGTTAAATGTTTCTTCAAATCAGTGGCTACCGGCTTGTGCCGCGCGTTTCATTAGTGGTACCAAAGCGCCTAGCGAGTGGTACGCGAACTTAGGAGTCATTGACGATTTTTTCATTTTGCTACTTGGCAAAAATGTTTATTGCATGACACAAGATAATCTGAAAGCAATTTGCAACAATTATCATACGCCACCCATAGACCGTCTCTCCTTCAATTGTATACATTATGCACTAAATGCAAAATTCGTTAGTGCATTAATTAAGTGAGATAGAGTTCAATCAATACTACTTATTAGCCCCTAATATGCAGTATTAGTTGATGCTGCCTCGATGTGCGTGGCGAATAGACAGATTCTCCAAGCAATACTTGATAACCACAATATTTGGAACCCCTGCTTTCAATCAGACTAATAGAAAACTGATCAGTGTTTAAACTGATTTATTGGCACATAACAGTGCCATAACTTCTTGAATGGATTTAACCATTCAAGAAGTATCAAAATTTATCCATACCTTCAGGGAGTGATAAACATAACAATAATTAACAATAAGGTCAGCTAAACAATAATTAATTTCCAGGTCAGCTTTGGAGCGCACCTGAAATGCTGAGGCGAGGTCATGAATTGTCAAGCCGTGAAATTCAGAAATCTGATTTATATTCTCTTGGTATCATCATAAACGAAATTTTTACAAGGAGAGGAACTTTCCCACTACCAGACGAGAGTAAACACATCTCAATCGCAGGTAAAACCAGGGCCCATACTTTCAAAAAAAGTTACGAGATCGTAAGTTCATCAGCCAATCATTGACGGCCTTTCAAGCAAAATCCACCAATCATAGACAAGAAAATAGAGCGTAAGTACTTACGTTCACTTTGCGAGTTTTGAAAGTATGGCCCCAGATCTGTATTGGAGAGAAATAAGTTCAATTGTTTCGAGCCGTAACTGATATGTTACAAGGCTGAACAGTGAACAATTTATGATAACTGCTGCTCATTCTCCAATCAACCTTAATTTAGATTGTCCTAGTATATTTATATTACTCTTCTTGTTTCACATTTGTTTATGGAAACATACAAAGATTAAACTAAAATGTTAATTCTTGCATATTCATCAATATTGCAGTACAATTTAGATAAAGAAATCTTCGTACCGTAAAAGATCAGTACACTTAAATTTATGCCAAAGAACTCAAATCATTCTAAATGCCTCCTAATTGCTCGTGGGTTTTTCAGAGATCGTAACCAAAGTAAGAGAAGGTTCTCTACCCCAAATGAGGCCGATGATTGGGGAAGACGTGGAGGATGAAATCAGGGATTTGTTGGAAAAAACATGGAAGTGGAATCCAAAAGATCGCATTTCCTTATCCGACATCAAGTCGGTCATCCAGAAGTGAGAAATTTTATTTGCATGAATTAATAATGAATAACGTAGAAATAGATAGATGGCAATCACACATTCTATAGCTGATATCTATATATCTTTCGTAATTGATTCATTGCAATAACAGCAGCAAAATTATAATACGTAACTTATACAACGTAATATTAAATATTACAACTAGAGAAACAATGTTATGTACCTACTCAATACAAAACTTTTCTAGTGAACGAAATATTTTACCAGGCAACAGAACACGGGAAACATAATGGATAATTTATTACGAAGAATGGAAGAATATTCCAACGAATTGGAAAAACAAGTCGATGAAAGAAAGAAAGACTACATGGAAGAGAAGGCGAAATGTGAAGACTTACTTTATCAACTTCTGCCTAAGTACATGATCCCAAAATAAAACGATACATAATACAAATTAATGCACTTCTAAAGTAGAACTTTATGCTCACATGACGACATTTAATTAAAATGAAAATGTCAAATTATTAATACACAATTGCTTGAAAATACTGAACACCAATATTGATAAAATTCGAATAAACAATCTGATAATTATGTGACTGGATTCGGACTCCGACAGATCAGTGACAGAGAAGCTGGTGGCACGACAGCCAGTCTTGGCAGAGCATTTCAGCGCTGTGACCATTTACTTCAGCGACATAGTTGGTTTCACATCACTTTCTTCAGAATCATCACCAATGCAAGTGAGTTGCGAGAGAAAACTTTTTAAAATTCCGAAAAATAATAGAAATAATACTATTCGTTTCCTTCAATGTCGTTAACTGTACAATGAATAAATAATCAAGGCATGCGTAAGGGCGCTCAGAATGTTGTCATGAACACGTCCACGGGATCACAGGCTTGTCACATTTCAAGCAAGCTTAACGCAAGCCCTGTAAATTCTATGTCAAGCATGAAAAAATGTATTTTTTCAATACAAGAATTCATGAAATACTTGTTAATTAGATTTTTCCCTCAATTGCCAATTTTTTGAAGGCACACTTGTGCAAACACTACTAAAAATTTGTAGTGATATCTCACGAAAAATCATGGTCTGATCTACTAAACTCTGAAGTGATTATGCAAAATATGATTTCCTATTCTTTTAAGGTTGAATTGATGCTTAGTAAGCTCCCGTTATCACTATTTTATGAAAAAATTGTCTTTCAGATCGTAGAAATGCTCAACGCTCTCTACTTACTTTTCGATACAAAGATCAAGGCTTTCGACATTTACAAGGTGAGTGCTCGGAGTGTCGTGAGAAAACACTGACATATCGGCCAGGAAGTAATGGCAGACTCAATGTGTCAGACATCCATATACCTTCATATAATATAGACTTCATCTAATAGGAAAGAAATTGAAAATGAAAGATAAGAATTAAATAATCATTGCTGAGTCCAGGTGTTACAAGCGGTCGGCGCATGACTTCTTCACCTTCAAACCGGCATCAAATCAAATCAGACTACTAGCATATTAGCCCGGCATCTTTCAGGATCGGTAAACCTTTGCGTTTAAGAGTCTCGTTATCCGGAATCTCGCAAATAAAAATAAAGTTAAAGAAAGATCGGTTTTGATAATTACAACAAGACCTGTCTGTTCACACATACATTTAACAAAAATTTTCATTTAAATCCCTTAAAAATGAGGGAGAAGCATTATTCGTCATCAAATTTATTTGTTTAACAAATAAATAGCAAAATTACTTTAATCAATCCAAACCTTCCCGGCCCGTTTTTCAATGCCTTTCTATTCTTCCACTAGGAATAAACTGTGAGGCCCAGGGTATCCTAAATACGCGCCCCAACAGCCCCCTAGATGTTTGTGGTGTCAGTCTTGAAACAAACTCACAATCTTTGACAAATCTGTGTAGATTGCACTTTGAAAATTTGCGTTCGTGGGCTTGTTTTACTGCAGTGTTGGCCCTGTAAATAAATATATGGGGGAAATTCAGACGTATTTCAGCAACGTCCATCTTGCCGAGTCATTGCCGGATCTCTGATTTCATTCGTAGTGATGTAATAATTGGTACCACAGAAAGGTGAAGGTAGATGCTAGTAACATACAAAATTTTCAGTTCTAATTTACTAGCGTGAATCTTTCCTCTTACGGTATTTATCAAAACTTCCAAAGAACTTCCTAACGGGAGAATGATGAGAAAATTTATCACGAATAGACGTTTTAGTAGTGCCCTGTTTTTAATTACGTTAAATTAGTTTTAGAATTATCATTGGCAACGTGATTGGGACAAACGGGATGGATAAACTCAAATCTGATACATCACAAGTCAGAAGCAACGCCAGTTTGAGCTATTAGTTGTTAGTTAACAAATTACGAAATAAAGTTATAACGTTGAACAAATGCGCAGGTTGCTAATATCACTTGTGCATCGGCGTTTTCGTTGGTTGTGCGAATATCATACTAATTGTGATTATTAATCAGAAAAATTATTTCAAAACGACTCGAGAGTCGCGTCCACATATAATTTTTAGGTCGATTTCAACCAAGATCTCTTATTTAGGTAGAAACTATCGGCGACGCGTACATGGCTGTGTCTGGTGCGCCTCAGCGAAATGACAACAGGCATGCCAGAGAAGTTGCAAGGATGGCCCTCACACTGCTGGACGCAGTCAAGAAATTCCAGTGAGTATATTAGTCCATCTAATACATTGGTGCTTGATCTTTCGTCGGCGCAGGGACTCTATAGAAGCCACGTGTCCCTTAAGGACGCTAGAGTTTGGGGCGAGGTACTTAGGAGGGCTATAGTGCATTACAAGCATTGAAGCGCTGAGATGTGTTTCTCCACTGAACAAATTTCGATGCAAGAACGAGCAGATACATTCTAAAAAAATTTTAATCATAAAAGCTGATTTTATTCATGCCAGCAATTTTTTTATGGAATTGTTACGTGATTCAACTCGTGCGCTCTGAGACGCTGTAAGAAAAAATCCCTGTAGTCACGTTGTCAAAAAGTAATAATTGTAACTTATTCTTACTCCAAGCCCAATAGTTGTCAATTACAATGCAACTTAGTGATAATTTAATAATATTTCAAATCTTAACAACAATAATTACATCAAATCAAGTATTTGAACCATTCATCGTCTTTTCTTTCTGAAATTTCATTCTTTCCCATAGATGTTAAATCGATGTCATAAATTCTTAGGGAAAAAATCATCAGATTCCCAAAATCTTTACAGAATACCTCACCGCCCCGAGAAGCAGCTGCAGCTGCGGATAGGGGTGCACTCGGGCCCGTGTGTGGCCGGGGTGGTGGGACAAAAAATGCCGCGCTATTGTCTCTTCGGCGACACCGTCAACACCGCATCCAGGATGGAAAGTACCGGAAAGCGTGAGTGTCGGTGCTTATCTCCATGGTTGAACTAGTATAAGGTTGACCCATGAGAAGCTCATTTTCGCGGATGGAGCTTGTTTTTCTCCTATGACGTCACTGATCTCAATGACGTCACGGGCATAAACCAATTACCGAAATGCCTTCAAACCAGTCAACCAATCCGTCATGGGAATGACGGGTTTGTTTACGTTTCTCGATCTCAGTGACGTAACAAGAAAGCTGAACTGAAAGGCGGAACTTGTGGGTCAACCTTATATAGTTCAACCATGCTTATCTCATTCTCGCCGTAATATATAGTTAAAATAATGTACATAAATTCATAGTAATTAAGCTACGTTCATGGATTATTAAACAGGAGACTGGCTACTATACTTATTAAATCCCGAATCATTCCCAAAGCGATGGAGATCCACGTGTCGAGCACTACACAAGAGCTTCTAGAGCAACATTTTCCACAATTTCAGCTAGAAGCCAGAAACTCCGAAGAAATAGAGGTGAGTTCAGGAAGTTTTGGTAGTTGGTAGTTTGAAAATAAATCCGTCTGAATTTTAATTTTATTCATTTTATATATATATAAAAAATAAATTGTAGATATTTTAGTCTTTTAAGAAATGCTTGGCCTCAAATTTATAAAATATTCTGCACACCATATGCTGGACGACATAAATTTAATGCCCTGGAATTTATGCCCGATTAATCGCCATTAAGTTCGAGACTTAATTAAGCAGAAATTACATTTTTACGTAGTGTGTTTTTTACATTGGAGTTAAAAATTTCGATGCTTCGTGATTTTTTTTATAATTTGTCCAGGGTGATTCACGGAAACTTCCTGCTTTGAAAGCTCAATAAAGACATAACTAGTAAAGGTATAATTACAATATAAATTTATGGAAAAAGACATTACACTTAGGTTTAAAGATTACATCGGATATATGACGGCCTCCAAAGTCAATGCATTCAGTTAGTCGATTTTTTAAGTTCTGTTCGACTCTCTGACGCTTATTGACAGGTATGTTGGCGATGACTTGGCGTATGTTGTTCTTCAAAGGCAGGGTCCTTGGACAGTCATTGAGAACAATTGGTCTAAGTCTCTAAGATAACTTAAAAAAATTAAACGAAGCCAAATCGAAGGATGGGGCCGGACAAATAAGGTCTCCCCTCAAGGAGATGAGGTGTTATGCAAAATGTTGTCTCTGACAAAGACAAATATGCAAAACGACCATTAGAAAAGTACGCCTAAACAGCAAACGCACGCTACTCACTTGTCAAATGCATAGTGGCAACTGACTAGGCGGGACACAAAATTTCACTACCTTGGCTTTCATATGGAATACTCGCGCCTTTTTCCTACAAAATCTGACTGATTGGCGCTTACTACAGAAAAAGGTTACAGAATAAGGTTACCTTCATCTGTGATGAATCACAGATGAAGCTTCCGTGAATCACCCTGTTCTACACGTGGAAATTCATTTAGTCAAATTTAAATTAAGCTGCATTAAAAAAATCACAACATTTTGAAACTCGGTCGAATCGCATAAATGAATACGTATTGAATTCTTCCTCGAACAGGGTAAAGGAGTCGGTACACAAACATTCTGGTTGAAGGGAGAAATAAAATCGGAAGAGGCCTCAGAAGGCGAGTTTAGCAGTTACCAGGAGCGCGACGAGATGAGATCGAACTCGAGCCGAAACCCAGAAAGAAGCCGAAAAACGCTGACCCGACAGAACTCAAACATTGAGACGAGGACTCAGCGCATCAGTAACCAACAATATCAACTTGACCTTTCTGCTCCAAATACTCCTCTTTTAACTCACCTTTCTGATTGCTCGATTCATCGTGCTGCTTCAAGCTCAAAAAGTACATCGAAATCCAGGATTGATGATTCATTGTTACTTCGTGATCAACTTTCTGCTCCTTGCACGCCTCTTCTATTTAGGTCAAATCGCATAGCAATGCAAACATTCAGGAACTCGTCCATGAAAAAATAACGCTTTGACGAACCAGAGACGAACGAGAATAAGGAACATTTCTTATTTAAAAAAATTCTGACATGTAGGCTATTCATTCAGAAGCTACTTTTACAAAATGTATTTGATGTTCTATTTGAAAATTAAGTCTGTCTGCAAATGAAATGTTTAATATTATATTACTGATGTCCATGAATACGAAAAACTATAATTGCTAGTAGTTAGGCATTTCAGTCGAATCGTTTTCGGTTGTTTGATTCACCCAATCATAAACTTTACAAGATTTGGAGACTTCGTCAGCCAATTCGCTTGGAAACGGTCTTTGATAAATGCTCCGTCCCAAATTGTCTACAATAAAAGTGATTCTCAAAAGTCTAAGGTTCAAATAGAGAAGCATAACGTTTGACTTTTTTGATAAAATCGCTTGGGATGCATGAGCTTCGAATTAGTACAAATGATAGTATATCGTTAAGAAGAGCTAGTCTTGGATGTGTGTAGCATCTTACATTATTTTTATTTTTCTATGTATAAATATTGTACGCTGTAATTCATTTACGAGTGCAATTTACTCGTAATAAATTATTAATTAAATATTATACTAACTCGTATTAATGTTATTGGTGGCCCACACGAGGCAAAAATAGTGCATCGCTGTTCGGACAGGGACTCGCTCATTCCACTGAGTGTACGGTGCAGTCGTCGCCCGGGTACACGGTGGAAAATGTTTATAAAATAATGTTATGGTGGAAAATGTTTATATAATGTTATGTTGATAATTATAACCAAAGTGGAATTGCCTTCCACTTTGGTTTTAATTATCAAGAAGGAATATGCAGTGTAACTGGAATTCGAAGTTACCTCGTCGCATAAAGGAGCTTAAAATTCATGTCTATTTTGATAGTGTATTGCTGCATTAATACTACTATTTTTAGCACATTTTCTCATTTATGGAAAAAAATGCACTATTGTAATCGCCCTGTCCGTCTGTCTGTCTGTCCGTGACCTCAAGATTTCTTCGACGAGAAAATGCGCTCTTTGTCACTCACTGCAGTGAGTACTGAGTTTTATTTTTTTCTAATTACGTGATTGAGATTCACAACTAGTTACTCGGCCGATGATTGCGATTATGTTATTATATTTGAATGCTTGTTCATAATGATTTCTTTAATCCATTCTTAAATAATAATCATGCTTATTTAAAATAATAATTATGCTTATAATAAACTCCTATTGAAAATAGAAATTAATTTAAATTCAATATTGCGCGATTCAGTTTAGAACCTTACTTTACAGAAAGCTCTAGCTGAAAACTGTTAGCAGTCTGCGTGTTTCGAGCATCATCTCTCTTATGTCGCTTTGGTGTGAACAACTGCTGTAAGTTTATAAATTACCGTACTCTCATGATTAAACTGTACCTACGAATAATGAGTTAGTTACCAATGTAAAGTTTTAGACCAGATTGTGTTCGAGCTTATTTACCTTGGAGCAACCCTAGCAGGCTAGCAATGTGTTTGAACTGAACTCCTGAAACCTTTTATGGTTATCCTGATGAAGTTTGACTTTAGTCACTCTATGAAGTCAATCGTAGTTAGACTTCAGTTAAATTATGTTTCTAATTCGTTATTGCTTCCATGTGTTGATTTATTATTTGATGACTGTAATCAACCGACCGATTTCAGGACAGGTGTTGGTTAGAGTCGTCATCTACAACTCACAATGTACAGTTCATTAAAAATATTTCTGATGCCCCACTTCTTATAACCCATGATATTATTTACTCAAATCTAGGAGGTACCAGAGTATCTCCTCATAATTCCCCCCACTATGCCATCCACCAAACCTCAAAAGTGGTAATATCCTCACTTATTTTTTAATTTAAAAGGTGGAACGACTTAAGGTTGGCTCCATTTTCACAAGGCATGTCCAAATTGACGACCATGTTTGTGCCATATCATTTAAAGTAACTAATTTATCACTGCAAATAGGCCCGGTTCCCAAATTAACGACGATGTTTTCGGCACATGAAGAAGGTCAGGTTACGAATAAATGATCTTATTCGCTAATGGGGCCTCAGCGTAGTTCTGCACCGAGATACAATGGTTTGCGATGAAAAATGACACAGTTCTTATGAATCAAAGGACTTCCAGTCAAAGAAAAAGTATGGGTACAGGCGTCCACAAGACGCTCTTGCAACAGTTCATCCGTGCCTGCGCAATTGCTTCTAATGACCGCAACGATGCCAATACAGTGCCATTTGTTCCGTGAAGTGGAACAATATTTCGCGATATAAATACAAATTTTCCCGCGGTTTCATTTTAATTGTTCTAAATTCCTATTCTACTTTTCTGATCGCAGTAAAATGAATAGATTTCAAAAAACCTTATCATGTATAATTTTCACGTAAAATTAAATTTTAAATCACAATGCTATTCGAACGACGCGTCAACAGCCTAACATGGAAATTCACATTAAAGTCGAAGATAACATTTTTAGGTAGCATTTTATTAGGAGAATTTCGTCTCTTTCAAAACTGAAGGAAAACTAATCAATAAAATAAGCAAAATCAGAGAGAGTTCATTTTTTAATAGTGAACTACTAACATGCATCAAATAAATATTAGCCATTTTGTGTTTTGGACGTTTGTTCGAGCCCAAAAGAACAAAAAATTATATAAATGTTACGTAAATCGTGATGTTGAAATCAAGCGCTACCATCCCGAAAACGAACGAGGAGGATCAACATTACATTACGTTTTCTTCAACATTTTATACGCGAATTCGCCTTCTCAAATGTATTTGATGAGCTTGTATGTTTTGTTCTACTGAGCGATGAGGGTGTTTAATGGCCTACAGTAAAAAGTTGTTTATGAGATGAAAATTATAGGCCTAGGAGGTAAAAAATTAGGTTTTTTATGATTAAAAGAATGAAGTGAATGTGATTAACTCGCACTCAAAGTCAACTACATATATAAATACAGAGCAAATAGCCTATTTATTCACTAGTCTTATTCACTATCAGAGCAAAGAGGAGTATTTAATACAATTATGCTGCTGCAGAGCACACAGAATTTCCCACAAGCGTTAGGTCAGGCAGGGAGAGAGACAGCGATTCGGTCGTCTTCCGGAGCAAGGACAGCTGAAACGATGAAGAGAGTACAAATCAATCAATAAATTACAACTAACAAACTTCCCCGACGTTTTTCACACCGAAAAATCTTTTCAACTATTGAAATTATAAACAACTTTACAACCCCTCTTCCAGCTCGTAAAGCTTAACTCAACTTTGCATGCAAAATGTTATCCCAGCGAAAATTGCAAAATGACTCTACAAGACGCTCTCATTTTCACAGACCAACTATAGCCCCATGAATATTAGGAAATAACCAACAGAAAAAAAAACGTGTAATGAGAAACTTGGCAAAAAAAAGAAATGCTCAAAAGCGTTCTAAATAAAAATTGCTGAAGCTTCCAAATGAAACAAATAAAAATCGAACATGTTTAAACAATAAAAACAAAATCAGAAGAACACCATGAGAAAACTAAAAACCAAAATAAAATGACAAAATTGGAAGAAACAAACGTATCTCTTAATCCCTGTTCGAAAAGTACGGTGATCTTACCTGAGGCTGACACGGCGTCCTGGGGCTACTGAGGCTTGTTTAACAGGACCCAGAACAGGCGTTGGAGGGAAGAATGGCTGATGGGGGCAACTGACGAGCCACTGACACGAGCTCTGATGTCAGCTTATCAGCTGGGATAATAAAAATGCACGGTAACTTTTGATCAAATTGACGAACAGCGTCTCATATCAAAAATAATGCAGCACAAAACATCAAGAAAAACGATATTACTTTGACTCATTTCGATTCAAACTAAACAGCAAAGATTGGAGCTTTACCTAATTAGAGGTTACTTGCAAACAAAATTCTATTCCAGCACCAAAAGGTTAAGAATCTTCACAATGGGGTATTATATTATATATATTATAGTAGCTCTGAAATATCAATGGGGTATTATATTATATATATTATAGTAGCTCTGAAATATCAATGGGATACTATATCATATAGGTACTGTATATTATAGTTGCTCTGAAATATCAATGGGGTATTATATTATATATTATAGTTGCTCTGAAATATCAATGGGGTATTATATATATAATAGTTGCTCTGAAATATCAATGGATATCATATTATACTTTTCCTCATTTGGATGACATTATCGAGCTCAGTAATAAAATTTTGAAACAATCACTAATATTTCCCAAAACTAAAATTTTTAATCACATTCGAAATTAATATATTCTACACTATTTTCAACAGTTAATTCCAACACAATACCTACTATTGATAATACATGTAACAGCTATTTTCTGATAATTCCAGCACAAAATTATTGGCATAAGCAAGCTTCAAAAACGTATAACACGAAAAAGGTGGTATTCTTATCATGAACAATACGTAGGCAACAAAGTATTTTTGACAGAGATATATATTTTTATCACTAATTGCACTTGATAACCCACCAAAGCTGTCAAGGAAGCTGACATCAATGCCCAGGGAGCTGAGGGAGCGTAAGTTGCTGATGTCAGCGACATCTGCTGCTTTCTTGCTGTCGTCGCATGACTGTGAAGCGTCCCTGAGGCAGCCATCGTAAATTATATTATAAATTATAGTCATAATAAAGTATATTATGAATTATAGAGCCATAGTAAAGTATATTATGAATTATAGAGTCATCGTAAAGTATATTATGAATTATAGAGTCATCGTAAAGTATATTATTAATTATAGAGTCATAGTAAATTTTATTATTAATTAGAGTCATAGTAAAGTATATTATGAATTATAGAGTCATTGTAAAATATATTATAGATTATATAGCCATCATAAGTTATAGAACGATCTTCATTAATCTGCACTTGGGATGGAAAAGGGCAACTCTCAACATAACATAAAAATATATAAGATTTGAATTTGCTTTTTATCAAGATAAATATTATTCCAACAAATATTAGTTCCTTTGCACGTATATCTATTTCAAATGAAATTTCAGTTGAGCATTGTGATTATTGAATGGTTATGCTCCAAGTTATCTATTCTATCACAAATAAAGCACTTGGTGTGAGATAAACATATCTGAAGCAAGAAATTTAGAATTAGTAAGAAAATATCACCAAACTTAACTCAAACTCAATAATTGCGTATTTGATAACGGCCATAAATGATGAAACGTTTTGATATTGAAGAGGTCAACTTTAATTGTGGAAAAAAAACTATATAAATTAGATAATTCAAGTCATAAATGATTCAATACAGGCGACTACATTATATCTTTATAAAGTAGTCGCCGTACTAGTATATCGGCGACTACTACTTCATATTATTTATATTACTTCATGTGCAGTTGTTGTTGTTGTTGCTGTTGTTGGTGAGCAGCAATAGTGGCGCGGGTGCGACTGTGCTGTCCTGACGTCAGCAGGTTGAGGAGCTGATCGACCAGAGTCGTCGCCATGCTGCAGTCTCGGGAGAACTCGCAGATGCTGCAAGAAATTAGGGAAAATTAGGAGTTGTGGTGAGAACGTGGTAAGAAATTAGGGAAAATTAGGAGTTGTGGTGAGAACGTGGTAAGAAATTAGGGAAAATTAGGAGTTGTGGTGAGAACGTGGTAAGATCAAGTGTGTTAGGATGGTGGGGACCATCGTCAGAGCGGAGTAACATGCATGAGCTTTGCAGTTTAAAAGATCAAATTTAAACGTGGCTTTAGAAAAACTAAAAAAAAATCAGTGCAATTAGATTCATCATAAGTAAAATCATGTACACTATTGACGAATTAAATTCGAGGATGAGAGACCACTATTAATAATACTTGACCACCAGAAAATTTCAGAAAATAATGAATTAAAATGAAAATAAATACATATAAATATGTGGAGTTATTAGTAGTGACCTCTCGGCATACTGCACGGCCGTCTCGTTGCCGTACGTAGCTCGCACTAAGTCGCTCTCTTCTTTGCTCAAGTTAGAGAAGGTCGAGTCATAGCTCGGGCAGAACGACGAGTACGACCCATAATGGATCGGCTTCACTGCGAGAAATGAAAGAAACAATCAAGTTTTTATTTAAGAAAAAGCAACCGGTTTTTCATAAAGGTCCGAACACAACTGGATCAGAAGAGCTGTGGGCAATAGTTCCTACAATATTAACAAAATAGCGAGATGTTGAGAACAATTTAAAATTTCTTCACTAGACCGTCAATGTACGAAAGTACAGTTGATTTACAATATTATCTCATAATCGTGCTGATACTCCATCATCAAAAAGAGTAACTCACCAGGTTTAGCCATTGTACGCTTATCGTCATGGTAGTTGTGTAGAGTAGATGATCCAGAAGTGAGCTTGCCAAGAACCAGGCCCAGGTTCAGGGGCTTGCTGTCAGGTTGCTGAGCAGATCCTCCGCTACCGCCACCTCCGCTACCGCCACCAGCGCTACCGCTGCAGCCGCTCAGGAATGTGAGGCCGACAGTGCCGTCTGGGCGAGGCTTTAGATAGCCCATCTGTAAGGTATAATCCTTAGGAAAACTGATTTATGATCCAAACGAAAGATCAGAGAGAGTAGTATACAACAATTTAAAGGCTGAAATTGATTAAAAAATATTTTTAAAATGTACCTTTCTTAAAACAAATATAAAAAAATATTGCGATAAAGTATTTATTTGAAAGAACCCGTTTTTCTATATTGTTTTCGAGGTAATTGAAAAAATATTTATATCAATGAATCAACACAAACTTTTCACTTGGCCAATTAGACGAACGATTCTGTCAACAACCACAAGTACAAATCTCTGGAACACATAGACACTGACAGTGGAGGTGGGCTTGTTCTTGTGCAGGGCCAGAGCAGCGGCGCGGGCGGCTTTGGTCGCAACATCAGCCACGTGGACAGCCTCCGTCTCAGAGTCTTCGGTACCGTCACCCTCGTCCCCGTCTTCCTCCTCATCTCCCTCAGACCTGAAACGCATGAGAGATGCACTAGAAAAATACACACTAGCACACATCAAATTGTCCTCCTTATTTATGTCAGACATGACAAGGACAAGACATGCGCTAGAAAAATCAACGCTTGCACATCTTATCATAAAATTTTAACCCTCCCTTCGTTTCCTTCAGATGTGACAAGTAAAAGACGTCCTATTTTTACGACCTATCACCAATTGAGAATTAGTGCCAGCAAGAGGCTGGTCGTAAGTCAAACCAAATGTAGGCCAAAATCAAGCAACAGTGAAGCTCATACTTGGAAAGCAATCGATTCATTAAACGGTAAAATAAGCAGACAAAAATCTGCAACAAATTAACGAAATGAATAGAGAGAGCACCATAAGAAAAGAACAAATTAAAACTAGTTTATGAAGTCTTCATACTTTCTTGAAAGCTGCAAAATAATCTTAAAAACCAACAATGATGAATTAAGATATTCTAATGATACGCAAAGCCATTTTTAATCTACAAAAATAAATATATTGTACGTCAAGCAAAATACACAATCTCAATTAGACAAAAAACTCTTGCAAGCAATGAGCAGTCAGGATAAAGTTCTTGTGCGTGTTACTCTTGTTACTAATTACTATTTTTTTCATCTTTAGGGAATGACACTACCTGCTGTCCTGGCTGTTGGGGGAGTCAGTGCGATCGTCAGCCCCGCTGTCAGCTGCCTCATTAGGGCTCTCCAAGTGGACCCCAATCTGAACAATAATAATAATATGTTACGAGAATAATCCTGGGCAGCAAATACCATCTTTCAACTGAGTCGTTGAGCTGGCAACTCAAGTAGTACCACACAGTACTGCAGTACACTAAATACAGCAGAGATTATATGAAACTAAAACGGATTAATAACATTAGTATGAGAAATACTATGGATATAAGATAGAATAGAGTGAGTCAAATAATTTTTTAAAGCAAAGCTATCACACTAGATAAGTTTTCATTCATTTAGCAAAATAGTAAAAAGCCATTACACCCCAGTAAATTTTTCTAGATAACAGGTCAAAATGTTATTTTCCATTATGAGTAGATTTCTTGCCAAATCAAGACTCACAACTTCATGAGGCAAGATGGCAATGGACGGCATGTCTTTCTTGAGGGCAAGAAGCCTGTCTTTACTGAGAACAGACTGCGCAGCTGCCAGCAGTTTCTTGCCCGCACTGTAGTAGACGGTATCTGGTCCGTTATATTTCAGGCAGTTGGCCACAATGAGCTTCACATCATCCTGAGGAGTATGGTTCAACATGATGAAAAGCAGGCATCAAATAAATCTGTCAGCGAATAATGTCAGGCAAGTCCACGCATGGGATTTATTTATTATTAGATTTTAGGTTTTAAACCTGCTCCATTTAATTGGTTGCTGGCCATAAACTAAAGCTGGGCCATCAAGAACCACTTTATGTTTCCAAGATTAAGAAAGATGTACCAGTACAAGACTTAAAGTTGCTTGGTACATGATAATTAACAAAGAAAATAAATTGAAACATCAAATAATTTCCTTCCGTGAGGGAGAAGCACTCGCCTCATATTCAGTGAGGAAGGAGTAAGTACCTTGAGCAATCTTCTCCCTCATGGTGCAGAAGCACTCACCTCATATTCAGTGAGGCAGGAGTAAGCCCCTTGAGCAATCTTCTCCCTCATGGTGTAGAAGCACTCACCTCATATTCAGTGAGGCAGGAGTAAGCACCTTGAGCAATCTTCTCCCTCATGGTGTAGAAGCACTCACCTCATATTCCTGTCTCTTATACACATCTAGATGTGTATAAGAGACAGATCTTCTCCCTCATGGTGTAGAAGCACTCACCTCATATTCAGTGAGGGAGGAGTAAGCACCTTGAGCAATCTTCTCCCTCATGGTGTAGAAGCACATGGGCTCAGTTATGATGGAGGAGTAGCCGGGTGCTATGAGGTCAGTTACGGGCTCCAGGAAGAACTGAAAAATTAAATTTCTTTCATTCCCAAGAACTTTTTTCTAACAGATCCAGGGCACAATATGATTACCTGTGTGATCACTTCTAAAAATACGATGCATGTAAATAGTGATAACAACATAAAAATATAATTAATTTTACCTAGGATAAACTTAGGGTCATCTTTGTTAGCACAATTTGAGGAGTAGAACTCCATTTACATGTCACTTGACTTTTGACCATTAGAAAAAAATAAAGTGAAAACACAATGCAATGAAATTTTACATGTATAAGAAGATATCTTAAAATTCACAAAGCAATTTCCTCTCTTTTTAGTCCAATCAAGTGCAATTTAGATCTATTAACAATTAACTCTTTGGCTCTACAAGCTTACATACTAAATGAAGAAAACTAGGAAAATGGACTGAATAGGAAACTATTTATTTACCTGGTTTATATCCTTTTTCTCAAGTTGCTTCAGGAGATGAGTCAATAACTCCTTAAAGGCAGCAGCTACAGCAGTTGAAGATGCAGCGGGCGCGGCTGGTATTTGACTGGCTTCTCTAATTTTCTTGTAGCTTGGCTCATCAGCATCAGCATTTGCATCCTAGAAAAAGTCCAATTATTTATTCACCATATTACACCAATCACATGAAAATGTAAAAAATATAACTCAGTACTCACAGCAGTGAGCGACAGAGAGCGTATTTTCTTGTCGACGAAATCTTGAGGTCACGGACAGACAGACAGACGAACGGACAGACAGACGGACATGGCGAGCACAATAGTGCATTTTTTACATAAATGAGAAAATGAGCTAAAAAGATAAAAAAAATTATAAATACTCCAAATAAATGAAATGGGTTAAAATAAATTATATCTAGCAAAGTAATCTCTCAAAATAACAAAATATTAAAAAATTTGACATCATTCTTTGCAGAGAAAAGGTTTGCTTACATTTTATCCCTGAATGTTAAACAAGAAACTAAGAGAAGTAATATGTTAAAGTAAGAGTCTCACTATTTGTGATCGATCTCTCTTGTGTTTGTGAGAGCGGTCTTTCTCTCTTTCCTTCTTCTTCTTTTTCTTCTTGGACTTCTTGTGTCTTTCTCTGGAAGATAAAATGACAAAATTGCAATATTCAATGCCTGTTTTGATGAAAATTTTGAAATATCTGACATACCTCATTCACACTACGGACTGGTCTGAAAATTGACTTCACACCAGGTAATTGAATGCAGGATATTTCAGCAGAACATCATACTAAGGATCTGTAAAACACTAATATGAGAACATAACTATACTCTCACCTGCCAGTATCCTCAGCTCCTGCACTAAGACTCTGGAGCCCATCTTCACCGGACACAAGCTGTGAGCAGTTTATGTATATTATTTGCACATCTAAATTCATAGCATATGGTCTCGTATACCATGTACTATTCATAGTATCCGCACTATTCATAGTATACGGCACCGCACCAAGAGGCAAAATCATGGCTAAATTTAATAGATGACTGAATTAAAAATTTGTCCTTGAAACTATGACTAAAAGGCAAGAAACATTACCAGAATATTTTCTTAAAATTTAATACATTTATAAAAAAAGTAAGAATTAAGCTTATTTCGGACTTGATATGATAATAGTATTGAAGTTGAATATTTTGCATAGCCCAAATCAACTTCTGCAATACTGTGCACCATAAAATAGTAACTTATATAAACACTAGCTTCCTTAAATATATATATAAAAATAATTCATAATGATGCATGATATTTCAAAATTTGTGACAATTATCCAACATTATTAATATACTTATGGAATAATGCTGGCTGGACTAACATCATCATCAGCATTGTAGGAATCAATTTCCATGGCTGGAGGCTCAGGGGTTGAGCCAAGCTTCAATTTCAGTTTTAAAGGACCTTTCTCCATGACCGCCTGAAAAGTTCAAAAAGAGGATATACAACTTTTATCAAGGAACTTTACATGGGATCCTATTGACTACTAATTTAAATATTACCAACAAAATGACCCATTTAATATTATGAAAATTTCAAGGAGTCTGTAGGTATACAACTTTTATCAAGGAACTTTACATGGGATCCTATTGACTACTATTCTACTAATTTAAATATTACCAACAAAATGACCCATTCAATATTATAGTAAAAGAAGTCAACTAAACCAAAAGAAAGAAGCAATACATGAATGCATGGCTTCAATAGTTCAGTATTATATGTATCTTGAATTTAGAAGATAATATAATACAAAATTACATTCAAAAATGTTCATTGAATAACATATCTAACTGAGTAGATAATGTAATTAAGTAATAGTACCTATATTAGTTGAATTAATACTACATATAACATGTATAAAAATTCATTACTGATGATCAAGCAAAAAATCATTAGCTGGGTATAAATTTTACTATGATAAATACTTACATAATATATGATAAAAGACCATTATTCCATGGAATGCAGAAAAGAAAGGACAATTTTATAATTAAGAATTATGTTTGAGAATTTCAAATTAATTTTTAGTCATATTTAATAATTTCTACATGTGAAGCCCTAGTAGTAGTGCAAGGGCATTATGGGTAGAATAAAATTCTATCTAATTGAATTCCCTATGAAAACAAGTGAGCCTGGTACCATGGATACCATCTTATATCTTTTTATAACTATTACTCTACTGATAAACAATTTGCAATGTATATATTTTGAGCAAACTTTAATTCCTTTTTAACAATGTATTTACACATTCCTTTTCATCATCATATGCATTTTTTCCACCAGCATGCAGTTCTGCAAAACCTCCTCAGCTAAACCTTTATACAAGTCTGAAAATCATCAATAAATGAGACAGGAACTATCATGAACTGAACAAAATTATTATACTAGCATAATTCTATCAATCCCTATTTTGAAGTTTCCAATACAAAACACTAGTTTGATGGACAAGTTGAATCACACGTTGATAGCCACCACCACCCTCACAAAAACAATTTTTCTGGTAGCTTATTAGCTCAAGTTATTGATGAGAGAAATTCATCCCAGTGCAATTGCTGGGCATATTTCTACCCAAGACCAAGCCAACCTCCAGAAATTGAGAGGTTATTCTTAGGCCAACCACAATAATATGAAAAACTACTTCTCAAAAAGATATTATTATATCTGCTGCACTTCTCACATCACACTCATAATAAATAGTTCTTTTTTTATAGCAATAACTGCATTTTATGAGCCTTTAAAACATGTATATATATCTTCTGCACCCTCCAAACAAAATTTATATGGTTGGTATAATAATTTTATATGAACCCTATAATGCTGCTTCATTTGCTCCTAAAATTACTCTAACTACCTGACAAATATTCAAATATTTAGAATCCTCTTAGGATCGATCATCCACATGGTTTACTAAATGTTTCCATTTATTAGTCTTTTGAAGCACATTTAGGGTATGTCCCCCATATGGGATATTTTTTTGATACCTACTGTAAATGTCACCCTCCCAAGATCAGGGCCTCTGGTTCTGGATGAAGATATTAGGTAGAAGCCAACTGCAAATAGACTGCAACACCACACAGCTATGTCTTCACATAATATTATAAAAGTAAATCAATACATAAAATTTTCACTGACAATTTGTGGAAACCACCCAAAAAAGTCCTAAACATACAAAATAAACGTATATAAATTATAAATGTGCACAATATATTATTCTGGCAGCAGCACTGTAGAAGATTAATAAATACTAACCTTCAGTTATGAGATGCTTCACCATAAATTATAGCTAGTATCAGCCTTCTACTGGGATGCCAAGAACAATCTTTAAGCCAACTTCTTTTACTGATCATCTACAAAGACCTGGAAATGAAACTGGATGATTAGGGAATTGACATAAAAATAGTGCAAGAGGATAAACAGAAAAGAATTTCAATTTAATGACTACCGTACATTAAAATAAATCACTTTACTGTTAGGTATACATATTTTTCTCCTATTACGGAAGCTGTAATACAGACATATTTGTTAAAACAATATGTCTTGTCCAAGGTGTGTAAAATATGTACCGTCAAACGGGGTAAAAAAGGATGCGCATCCCACATTACGTAGGAATGTTGCAGCAGCTAAACTGATCAAAGTATTGCAAAACTAAAAATAGTGGTGTAAACTTCAACATTTTTACTAGCATATATTATGTATAAAGCTAGTCAAGAAATCAAACGTTTACTATCTCTACAAACTCACTGAAAAAAAGTGTGAAAAGTGCGATTTTGGAAAAGTACTTCTACTAAGGTCTGGAGCAAAAAAATATTTGCCGTATTAAAAAATTTTACTTACATAAAAGTTGCACACAGGAGTTGGCTTGAAAGCATAATTGATGGAATTTGCCTATCTCATTCCAAAAAAAAAAATGGCAGCCATTTCTGCGCAATGGGGTAAAAAGGGACACCCCTTGGGGTAATTATGGACAATCCCCGGAGTAATTAGGAACAACCCCTAAAACACATTTACAGCAGATCCTCTGTTAGAAAAGGCCACAGTTAAGATAAATATGAGTTAATCACAAAGATTTTTGCTTAAATTTTAAATTCAAGCAAAAATCTCAATTTAAATAAAATCTTATTGGGGAGCAAACTGCCTGGAATGTTAGGCAGAACTCCTAACATCCAGGTCACTCAATGCAGTGGTCACTCCCTAAAGAAGCTTGTTGAGCTCCTTGTTGTTATGTTACATCTAGAAGGAAAAGGAGGACTTTGGAGTACTGCTGGTAATAGGCGAGTACATTCTGCACGCTTCAAACATTTAAAATTGAGTTTTATTTCAAGTGTCCCTTTTTATCCCGTTACCAGATAAATTCAGGAGCCTTTTATATTGCATCTAGCACCTTACAAATAGCACATGGAATTTATTTGATGATGCCATTTGATGGCCCTCGGAAAGAGCTATAAAATGAGCCTAAACTTGTTTGGGAAACGTTTCATGGTGAGAAGTTATTAACAAAAAATGCTCAAAACCGTCCCTTTTTACCCCGCTTGATGGTACGTATGTATAATTTTCATGACAAGTGTTTTGCTGGCTCTGCAAGTTTCTCAATTTTCCATGAATTAGTGAAAAAATCATAAACAATGAAATTTAGTCATAAAGTTATTAATTCATCTTGTAAGATATGGAAGACAAACTTCAAACTGTACCTAATGGATTTATTTTTATATTTTGAATATAATATGAATCCTAATGGATTCATATTTTTAAATGATAGATAGGTATGAAACAAAACCCAGGAAAAAATTAAGAACTCTTAACTTTACCCATGGAAAATCAAAAAAAAAAAAAATATTTCACTTCACTCTAGAGGCAATTTAGCTTTAAACAATGCATCAATGTCTAATTCCAAGCTGGGTCGGAATTAGTTTTTATGTGTCTAAAACCATCTCTTAACTTATTCATCTATTAATTTATTTAACACTTGAAATCAGCAAATACAAGTATACCTACTTAAAAACTTCCTAATATATTTACAAACTTATTTAAAAGTCTCAAACCATAATATTTTTTCTACACAAACAGTTTAGGTCCCCTATCACTATTTGGTAGAGCAAGGTCAACTATCAACTTTGACATGTTTTTCGATGTTCTCACTGGGTGATGCACACTGTTTCTCTTTGGATCTCAACATTTTCCCGCCAGATGGCACGGCCAAGATGGGCCAGACCTACCGTTTTGGTAATAGTATGGTGCACAATAGTATGACATCACTATTTCAACCATCAACAAATGCGTGGAACTAAGACAAAGCTTAATATAAAGGAAAAAAGTTGAGAAGTGTCGGAATTACCCACGATGTCAGAATATACTGCATTTACCCTATATCATAATCTATATACACATGGACCTCCTCAGAGAGATGGCGACACAAGTATGTACATTGTACAAGTTACTGAAGGTCCAGCCAGGTGGGGCAACCTAGGCTGGAGGCCTCTTTCTTCTCTCCGCATATTAAAAGCCCTTGCTGGCACCAACTGGGGCTTCTCCAAGGAGGACATAGTTGCCACCTACCGTGCCATCACGCACCCAATTCTCAACTACACGGCCCCCATCTGGTACCCTGTTGCCTCTCGTTCAGCAGTTGCCAGCCTGCAGATCATACAGAATACTGCATTGAGACTAGCCACCGGCTGCCTCAAAATGGCCCGGATCTCCCATCTGCACCAGGAGACCGGCGTCCTCCCTTTGCCCGAGCACCTGGACCTGGCCTGCACCCAGTTCCTCGCCAACGCCCTCCCATGCTTCGTTTCGCATGGTTTCTGCCCCTCTGGGTGACCACCCTATGAAAGCCTTGATACAGTCGAGGTTCGGCCATCTTGTCACACCACTCTTGACAAATGGTATTCGGCCTGCCGGGACATACGGAGAAGCAAGCGGTCTCTCCGCAGGGAGATTACCTCCCGCGTGGCAGTGACTGCAGCCATAAACGCTGTCCTTGCTGCCCCGCCACCGCCGATTGCTTCAGTGGAGACCTCACTCCCTTGCCCCTACCGCTCAGCGTTATCCCAGCTCCGCTCGGGATACTGCAGCTCCCTGGCGTCCTATTCTGCCAGGATTGGATTTGGACGCTCCCCAAGCTCCACCTGCCCGGAGTGCGGGGATCCCCTCCAATCCATTCAGCACCTCTTTGTCTGCCCTGCCTTCCCATAGTGGCAAAGCAGAGAGTTTTTTAGAATCTTGTCTCAAGTTCATTTTTGAGCCCTATAAGTAGACCAGTAAGAGTAAAGTATCATGGATACCGGTACCATCATACCAGCATTATCATACTTGAGAAATTGGTTAAAATCTTGAGTAAATGAGGAAATTAAAAATGAACTGATTCTAAAAAATCTCTGGTTTGTCACTATGCTGACCTTCCCCACGTCTCTCAGCGTCTCCTCACTGTGGGACAGCCCCGTGGAAAATCACGGCTCGTAGAAATGGAATCACGGCTGGCAAATCCATAAAACCACGGCTCGAAAAATTCAGTCGCGGCTCGCCAAGTAGATATATTCCATACTAGTACGATGTCGGAATATACCGCGTTTACCCTAGGCCTATCAAAATCAATTTAATGGCAAGCAGTAACAGTCTTTACAAATTACAAGGCAGTCTTGGTGCCTGAAATTATGAACTCATATTGATCCTAATTTCCTAAAATATAGATTGATACTGCTCACTGCTGGACGCTGGTCTCAATTTCTCAAAGTGAGCATTTATATTTTATAATAATGCTGATTCATAGGTGAACGTGAATACGCTGGTTGTGTTAGTAATAATCACTTAGTATCCCACAGATTCTAGGAGTGGTTAGTTCCAGTGGGTACGCAGCCGTGCACCACTAAATTTGTGCACCAATCAGCCTTGAAACTGAAAGGAACGCCTAGCATATTTCCGGATGGATGACCACCAATCAGCCGCGGATTAAGCCATCCGTCGGTAACCAGCCCGTGACATCATGTCATCATCTTGCTTTAAATATTAGGAGCTTTACGCCACCACATTCTGAAGCGAATATCCCAGAGAGTGATGGTTATACACCACTGAACGCTGCATCGGTGATCGGTCCCTTAGGTGAATCCCGAGCCCGGACAGCTTGGGCCTTTTCCATCAATTCTGCTGTCCACCAACTTGCCGTTTCGCTGGCCGGTGTCATCATCCGCAAAATAGGGCTTAGGAAGACCTTGTTCATGTCAGGTATAGCATCTGCTCTTGGGTACCTTGGATCAGCCTTCGGCCAGTCCCGATACTTCCTGCACATTAGCGTGGGTATCGTGAATGGTAAGTAAAGATTTGTCGTCCATTATAATTATTAGCATAACATAACATAGTGATCTCGGCGCGGAAGAGTAGGCCTGATGTGGCCTGTCGCCGATTTTTTCCTTTTCGTGCCTCTTTCACAGATCTAAAATCGTGTCATTTGACCGGAGTTATTCATGACTGACGATAGTTTGAGATAGCTACTCGACTTCCACCGGGTTCGATATTGTACTAGGCATTTCAAAGCTGGACATATATTTTTCCGTAGCTTTATCTAGTCTGTTCTTGAACGCGTTCATACTTGGAGTCCAACGATGTCATCGGGGAGGCTGTTCCACATGTCGGTGATTCGAAGCGAGAAGAAATGGAGAAGTTGCAGCGCAATTTTTTTTAGTTTATAGCCGTGGCCCCTGGTGTTGGTTCTTGTTTCACGTTTAACGTTTAAATAATTCCAGTGGAGCGGTACGAAATCAAGGAATTTTTATATTTCACATGAACCTAAAAATTTTAAGTTCTAGACCTTATAGATAATTACGGATACATGAAAAAAATGCAATTGTCAACGGTGAAGTGCATAGCATAACTCGGCTGTGGCAGAAGCGGAGGGCTCATGTATATACATTTAAGTGCTTTCTTCACTAACGCAGTGAGGGCCCGTTTGATCAGCTTGTGTTAATACATCTCAAGGAATTAGTTTTATGTTGTTATGGATATTGATGTCGATCCGAAAAATACAAATTTGATTGCAAATACGCTGACAAATTTAAAATTTGTATAAGTTGTCACGTGTACTCATGTCAAGTGTACTAATGTTCTCGTGGACAAAAATGCCGCATGGGTAATGCATTCTTTTTGCACTGGATGATTTATTTCGCTTTAATTATTTTATACCTTCATTTAAAAGTCAGATGTCAATCACTGTCTTTGCACTATACTCAGTCAAAATGGCGTCGTACAAGCCTACATTAACCTCTGTGATACGAAGACTTCCCCTCATGCGACATCAGTGGGATTCACGACAGTTTTTTACACATTATTTATATGGCAGTTTCCTCTGCATGCAATAGGGATTGGCACTCCTTGTTAGAAAGTATTCGATTTTAACTATTGTTGATTGAATATATGTTGATTGCTAATATAATTCTGTCTGGTTCACCGATGTGTAAGGACTATTGACGGTAACGCAAGTGTCAGTTTGAAGTAAAAATATACTACACCTATGTTTGAAAATATTTAGTAAAAAAATGTATGAATAGTAACGCGCAAATCTTTCCCTCGTGATAAGTATTGTTACGAAGCATTAAAATTTAATGTTAACGCTGACCAATTGCAAATAATTCGCCGGAATAAAATTGCTAAGAAATTCTCCGATTATCATGGATTCATTTGGAGTTACTGAAACCTACGAAATGGAGAAATCCTATATATTTCACGAATGCAGTCATCATGAGGGCTATATATAGGCTCCTATAGGAACGCTCCTACTCTAAGCTACTCATGTTTACCTTGCTTTGGAGGGTAGCAATAATCTATAATAATCTTATAAAAAAAATTGCTGACAAATTGAAAAGGATTGTCTTCAGCAAAACTCTCAACCGAGGTTTTCATAATCTGCGTCGACTATGATCATCATTTTAGAGGGATCGCATCGCATCATTCGCTAGACCGAAATTAATTATCATACTCAAAATGAAACATTTAATTAAATTAATTTATATATTTAATTATTTAATTTAGTCGATTATATTAATACAAGTCTGACTGTAATATTTCACTTAACTTTTTAATATGATTAAAAAAACATCCAACTTCCCATAAAATTTACGTATCAGAGTTAGTAAATTCCAGCGGAAGTTACGACAAATTGAGAACAATTATGATAACACGAATATGACAGCGGAATCGCCAGTTCAATTTATTTGATAATTATCATACACTAATTTAACGATAAAATTGTAGCAGAGAACACCAACAAAATAGATACAAAATCTAAACGGCAAGGGGAATTCTCAATGACAATCGTACTTGTTTATATTAGTAACCTTGATTTATGTCGCGCTAACAAAGGAAAAAGCTGCATCAAAACAAGTTGAGATCACAAGAAAGGTGGGAATTTTCATAAAATTATATTTCAAAACCAATCGATCGTATATGAAGATGCATCATAGGTAATATTGCCAAAATTATAACGAATAATAATGTATGTACCTAACTAACTGAAATTAGGAACACTTAAAATTCAGCACGAGCGTTTCCTTCAATGATGCACCTAAGAATAAAATGTGTCTCCCGGCTTCAGGCATGTCGGTCTCATATTTTGATATGATATGAATCAAGAGCTAAATGTATGTCGTGCCGAAATCGCGGAATTGCCAATTCCATGGAATCGGCAGCAAGTTTGCTGAATCTGAAGAATCAGCATTTCAATACTATATGAATCTGGGATTGGGTCAGTCAAGTGGGGGGCTAGGTCAGGCAAGCTCTTTTTTTCAATGTTTAAATATAAAGGAACTTGACTCAACTTGACCTAACCTTTTCTATCTCTAACTGTCGATCAATGTTCTAACTCTTACTCTAACCTCCGATTTTCTGAATCAGCAACGAAATGCTGATTCTACAGTTTCGGTAAACTGGCTGCAGATTCCCTAGAATCGGCAATTCCACGTTTTCGGTGCGACATATAAACGAAATCAGGAGGATATATTTCTCAGAGTCTAAAATAAGGTAGGACTCATTGACTGATTAATGTAGGCCGGCTGCAATAATGAGGATTAACAAAAAAGAAGTTGTATAAGATGATATATCCCAATGTAAGTTTTCAGAAGCAATTAAGATAATGGCAAGTAAATGATCCATATTTTTATTGAAAACGTTTTTAAAAAGACGGTGGTAAAGCATTTTTTCTTCTATTTAATTCTTGATTAATTCTCTTCAAAACCTGAGTGAACCTAACACAGAAAACGAAACCAATGCTTTTGATTTCAATTCAATAAGAAAAGATAGCAGCAATTTACACGCATATAGATTGGCACGATGTAAGGAGGAATCAAGGTATTATTATTATTATAAGTTGATAACGACATGCAGGGTATTAACGTTTCAAATGTAAAACGGGAAATTTAAGAAGGACTAAATAATATTCTCTTACAAATACGCAGCTTAGACCAGAACTTATATTCCTTATGACAAAAAGCCGCGTGGTGGTCTACCTACAGTCGGTAAAATGAATGGGTCATACTGTACAAATAGTGGCACACTTGGGAGCGCAACCGTGCACCACCCTTTTTGTGCACCAATTCGCCCTGAATCGAACACATCGGATCTATCCGTACATCATGCAATCAGCCGTGAACCACTCGGCTCTGTCCTCCTCCGGCCTTGCATAAAACCTGCCTGCCGGGACGCCTGTCGGAGACCACCACTGCCGTGCTTCGAGTGGACTATCATGATACCTTCCCTGAAGAACGCAGCCTACAACAGATCTTGACTAACGTTATCAGCCGCACGCTACCAGACAGATCACATCCATTGAATTAGATCAATCAGCTCACAGGAAAATAAGCCTGGCGTCGTATGGCCCAGCGTCGTCTGCCAACACGCGAAAAAATTTTACACCACCCGGACGGAGCGCGCAGGAGCCGTCCGTATCTGTCCCGGGTGTCGAACCAGCCCACGGTCGAACGGCCACGCGTCGTACGACGATACATTTTGGAACAGAACTATGCTATCTCGAACCTAACCCCAGATGCTGTGAGCTATAAGTCACGTAATTTAGCGAAGCTGTAGAAGTCGCTCGTCGAAGGACGATAGATTTTGGAACAGAACTATGCTTTCTGAAACCTAACCTCAATGCTGTGAGCTAAAAGTGATGGTCTGGTGGAGCACGGCAGGATGCACACAGTTCCACTGGCGACCTGGGCTGGTTGGTCACAGTCCTTTGTCCGCAAGTTACAATTCGAGCTAAAGTCAGGGTATTAAGTGATGATTCGATGCAACGTTCAGTGGTGCATAACCATTACTTTCTGGGCTATTCGTTTCAGAATATGGTGGCGTAAAGCTCATAATATTTAAAGCAAGACGATGTCACGGGCTGGTTACCGACGGTTTGCTTAATCCGCGGCTGATTGGTGGTCATCCTGAAATATGCTAGGCGTTCCTTTCAAGGCTGATTGGTGCACAAATTTGTTGGTGCACGGCTGCGTACCCAACCTGCCGTGCACCGCCAGACCGCGGATCGAATATGACTTCCGGGCATCGTTAAATTACGTAATTTTACGTTCACCGCATCTAAATTTATCGTCCTTCGACGAGTGGCCGTTCGACCGAGGGCTGGTTCGACGCACTGCCTAGATAGGATTGCCCTGACGTGTTGAAGGCTACGTTACGGAAGGCAGGAATCATGATGGTCCATTACATCCAGAATAGTGGTGGTCTTCGGCAGGCGACCCACTGTAATGCCGTTTTCCTCGACTCTTTGCCAACAGGTCATGAACCTGCCGATAATTATTCAACTAAATGATTAGGTCTTTTTAAGGACAGAGCTCAGGAAACTTAGTGTGTGAAAGGGACGAAATTAGATGACCAAGCGAAAAGTTCTTGCTTCACTCCATTCCTTACAAGATTCCTTCACTCCATTCGACATCCCTTGCCTGAATAGGGCCAGGCATTTCTTGCACAAATTGCAGTGCGACGCAAACCTGACACGAGACATAGTCAGTAATTTCAAAAACGTCGAGCTTTTGCGCTTCCAGCAAGAGCTCAACAATTTAAAGGAAGACAACCGCTTATCTAGAAAAGAAGTACACCAGCTCAACCAGGAGCTTGTCTCTGAGAGGCAAACTGGCAAGGAACAAACTCAAGGATAAATATCGTTACCTCAATGCGTCACACGTGTAGCGAATTGTTAATTCAATCGAAACCGAATTACTGTCTGAATGCTTTACTTCTTTAGTGCAGGAAGTTAGACATAGAGGGCGGACAAAATTTTTTGACAGTTCTTCCAGCTCTAAACTATTTATTTAAAGGATATTATAAAAAATTCATTTTACGTCATGCACTACTTACTGTTCACCCCGATGTAGTCTTCTTCAAGGGGAGAAACTGGGTGAAAAACAGTTTTTCTTACGGACGGATTATTTAGAAATGAGTGAACAGAAATCTGCCAAAAATATGCCAAAATATTGCTTGGTATTGTAACCCAGGCTTTTTTATTGCCATTTAGTTACAATTAGGGTACCAGTACCCACCTGTAGACCTTTTCTTCTCTAGTTTACCGTGAATAACAATCTTTATTTTGTATAATTTTGAAATTGCTCTATGCAAAAACTAGAGCACGCACATACATACGGTTTGCTGCATTAGACGACCCTCTTCAGCAGCCACAAAATAAGCCTAGAAGACTGAAAAGCCAAATTGATGTGATCAATTTGCTGTGCAGAGGAATTTCTGTCTGACACCATAGAGTTCAGTAAAGCTGAATAGGGAGACGTATAAGAGACCTCGCAAAGTTTATTCTAGTCATCCTATGCAAGGGATTCAAGGTTATTTACGAAGTGGAGCGGAAGCTTTGCGAGGACGTGCCGACTTCCCTGCAGATTTAGTTGAGCCCCATTACACAAAGTTCTAATTTTTGTCTGCTCGTGTTTATCTTGGGTTGGTTTCTTTTTTTAGCGTGCAGACTTCACGGGATCTTGCTAGTTGTTCCGAAGTTGGCCAAGGGTATTCAGACAACATTGGACCAACTTAAGATGGAAGAAAGTATTTCTCTTACCGAAATTCTGGAACCGGTGTTGACGGAAATTCCAGACACCGTTAATTTTAGCAAGCTTTTGTCGCTTTGGTACCATACCATTTGGTGATCTAGTACGGTACATGAATTGTTGCAGAGCCCTGATTTGTGGTTCAGTGCAAACTGGAACAACGCACTGAAGAAGACAAGCTCCTCAAAAAGAGGTAATCGACGTAGAGAACGAGATACAAGCTCATTGCACAGGAAAAATCAAATAAGAAAATTGCCCAACAAGGCTAGCGAGATAATCCCTCTAAGCTCAAACGCTGGAATTATAGTCCTGTTGAGTTTCAAGATTTTCTGAAGCGCTGCATGGACGTTGTGCAGAGCTCTGATAGGAATGACGCGAGTCGAGCCTCGTCTGCTTCTTTTGAGCTTATTCTTCTTGCTGGTAATACGTCTGCACGTCAGAGTTCGAATTGGTTGTCTCGAAGAGTGGTGCAGTGAAGAGGGGACAAGAAGAATACAATACAACTTTCATATTCGTCAACAACGCAAAAATATTTGCAAGTCTGCCTAGATTTTGACCTGATTAATCCTCGTCTCTAAGCGGAATTAGAAGTGGCAAGAACATAATTCTACTCTGGAACGACGAGAGCTGAAGAAGCAGAGCGATCACAACAAAACTGAACGAGAAGGAATTGCGATCCCAAATATAGTCCGACTGTGACCTGCCGTACACTACGAGCATAGCCAATGACTCTAATTAAGGCTGGTCTACATGCTTAGTTTTACTCAACTATTTGCCTGCGCAGTTCAATACGGTGCAGATAAAGCGTTAAGTTTGGACGGGAAAACGTCGCAGTTTTGGGAGATTCTGACTTGCAGCGTTATCTGAGCTCGAGAGCCTATATTTCCATGAACTGCGAAAATACGTCGGAACGTGTAGACGGTAGCACATTTTCCCGATTCAATGTGTGCCCGGTTTTAATTGGTCTGGCGACTATGGCGGACCTTCGGTAGGTAATGTTCTCAGGAATTTATACAGCAATATATTACTCTACACGAAATTTTTCCTTGCATTTGGCGAGTAAAATCCAGGGACTATAGGAATAGGGACAAAAAGGTGGAGTCATATCAGCATACGAGAGTTTAGTAGAAAAATTCAAAGAAATTGATGGAGGCGCGAGAAAAGGAAACTAATAATTTGAGGAGTGTGTACCGTAAATAATTGGGAAAGATTAATAAATAGATTCGATTTAATAATAATTAATAGATTTGGAGCTGGAGAATATGACATCTACAAGCCATATTGTACTTTGATTCCTTGCATTTCTTAAATGATCTAATCTTTCATTAACAAGGCATAATGCCAAAATTGACCAGAGTACTGCCTCTTCCATGACAAGATCGCACAAAACTGTGCAAACTACACAGATATGTCGGCACCGAGTGGACGCTCTAGTGGACGCCTTGCGAGACGCTTGTACATTCAGTCTGATACGATCAGATAGATTCTAACACATCTTGAACAAGTGTAGCCATATTTATTAACTTATGTATTCTTGACCTATATTGTGTCAACAACAGAGTTAATCCCTCATTGATCATTCCTAGCAGTTCACAATCATCATTATCTTCATACCCTACCACTAGATTCTTTCAACTAGGATTTAGTTTAGAAACCAATATGGCGAACAAGGCATCGATGAATTCGCACGACAATCGCGCCCACGATGTCCGTTGTGCGGCCGATGCATTCATCATGAAGAGAATTGCGGCAGCCAGAGCCTGTGCTCTGCCGGCGGCCTGTACTCGCTTCCGCCGCCCTCGCTTGAAGTAACTGACATTTTTATAACGGCACCACAGGCCCAGCGATCGTCATATCTAAGATTCTATTTTTTAAAAAATGAAGATTTTAAATTTTGACAAGCAGGGGAGTTAGCAACCCTAACATGCGTAAACATTTGCAGAATATGTTCGCGGATGAGTGTCGGGCAGCCGGTCCTACGAAAGCTTCTATCGGCCCAAGCGCCTCAGGCCAGCACCTTCAGAGCCCCTCAACGGCCGAGCCAGCCCCAGGTAGGGTCGAAAGCTGAGCCAGCTCTTCTAGGGTCCGGCGAAACTAGCCGCAGCCGACCCTAACGCCTCAACGCAGCCCACGCCCATCGTTCCTACGAAAGTTTTTACATTGACCAGACCCTGTACGCAAAATTGAAGGCGACGTTACGCCAGAATCCGCCTATAATATCAAGCTGCCCTTCCTATGCTTCACTTATTAGAGTGACGGCGATAATCTGGAGGGGATTGAACTTCGACTAAATCGATGAAAGCGGCAAAGTGGTGCTCCGGTGATTGTAAAACGGTGACCATCGGGCGTTCTGTCTTGGGACTGAGTTTAAATCTGAGATGACCTTGATCTCCAAAGTCTGAATTGAAGAAATGATGAAGGTTGCCTACATCGAATTGTAGGAAATGTTGCGGATTGTAACTGGCCAAATTCTCAACCGTTTCAGACTCAGAAAAGTCAAGCTAAAACATTCTGCTCCATAAAAGATAAATCAGCAAATGATGAATTACCATTAAACAATGTTGAATTAATTCTTAGCAATTGAATGTGAAACATTTTAAGGTCACCTGCCGGTAATAATATTAATAATATTATTATTAATAATAATAATTCAGTGTTTATTAGGCCGTTGGCCAGTCGCCGATTCTTAACAACGCAGAACATTCACAGCTTGTTGCGGGTCTCGAATTCGCAACTCACTATTCAAAATTTTCTGCTGTGCTTAACGTACCGCCCGGCCTCCTCGCCGATTTGACCAGAAACTCTCGCAGGTAGCTGGGATCGAACCCGCGCCTTCTGCTACAATCCTGATACTCTGAACTGTTACCACTGGGCCACCCTGCCCCAAGGTAAAGGTTAGACATTAACCTGGCAGCTCAAGCACTTCATTTAGTTAAACAAAAAACGAATAGAAAGAAACAAAACTACGGCCAGATAAATTGGCTAAGCTTGAAAATCCAACTAAGTGCAACACTTATAAAATCTATATATAAACAGCAATCATCCCAAGGAAAAGAGTTAAACAGTCCATGATGAGGCTAAAAGGGTTTATGAGTGTATTAATTCATACTTCGTGCAATATTTAAATTTAGAAATGATTAATAAAAAGTTAGAATACACGAGGTTATATTTTCATCTATGACATTAAATACTGTGCAACCATAGCTTGCAAATAACATCATACCAATGTTATGCTGCATATTCCGGAAATTTCGTAAGTTTTTAATTCATGGAATCAGTAAACTTGAGAAAAAAATATATCCACAGGAGTGCTAGTCTCCCTAGATTTATTGCTCTTTAAATACTGATATGAATACGCTTAATTATCCTAATGAATGATATTCATTCCTGAATGATAGCATTTCACTACACCAACTCAAAGACGATGAGATTTTTCGAAAGGTGAAGTAAACATGTGTAAAAATGTGTAAAACATTAGCTACGTATAATACAAATATAAACTTTATTAGAATAATCGAAAACCTTCGAACAGTTTCAAAAATAATAAGACAAGACGTAGACGTTCGCCAAGTCGATGAGATTGGCATCGTTTCAGCAATAGCGAACTTGGCCCAAACCTCGCAGGCAAATAACAAGTAAAGAAATTCCATGTAAAAGTTTCATGACAAATGACAATGAAAATAATCCCAAGCTAACCGGGTAACACTAAAAATTGATTTTAAAAACAACAAAAATGTCAATGAATAATGAAGCAATGCGGTAAATGGCGTTTCTGCATCCGCACGAAACGCCCATGGCTTCACTAAAAAGGACAAGGACAAGGTCTCGCTTATTGCTCTGAGTGTAGTGTTCTGCAGCGTTGTGTTTATTGGTTTGTAATTGGTACGTTCGTGTACTAATATTCGTAACGCGACAAACATTACGTTCATACCTTCGTGTCCTAATATTCGTAACGCGATAAACATTACGTTCATACCTTCGTGTACTAATATTCATAACGCGACAAACATTACGTTCGTACATTCGTGTCCTAATATTCGTTACGCGACGAAAATTACGTTCGTGTCCTAATATTCGTTACGCGATAAACATTACGTTCGTGTACTATAATATTCGCGACGCGACGAAAATTACGTTCGTGTCCTAATATTCGTAACGCGACAAACATTACGTCCGTACGTTTGTGTACTAATATTCGTTACGCGATAAACATCACGTTCGTGTACTAATATTCGTGACGCGACGAAAATTACGTTCGCGTCCTAATATTCGTAACGCGATAAACATTACGTTCGTACGTTTATGTACTAATATTCAGGTTTCATTGAAGACCAGAGAGTATTTCTTATTGACAATTTTCTTATTATTTTCCTCGATTCGGCGAATTAGGCTCTTGATAGGAAGTGAAAATCTAAATATCAGGTTTCCAAGGGACATTTTATTATAATTTTACGACGTTTCGAATGCAACTTCATTCATTATCAAGTATAGGAAGAGTTTCGCAACAACTGAATTTGAAATTTTGAAATGACATTAGTACAAACATAGGTATTATGGATACAGATTGGAATCAAAGCTTAAATTACGAGAACAATTTCAACGTCCTGACAAATCCGGCAGTTTGCAAATTAATAGCTGGAGACTCCTGCTTGATGATGAGAGCCTCAGCTATCGTCAGTCTTGTGGCGTCTGGGCATCTCATGATGATTCTGGTGTGGGTCTCCAACATCGCGCGAGTGAGTGTCTCATTATGAGCCTCTCTCATGTGGTTCTTCGGTCCTCCGTTCTGGAGGTGGCATGTTAGGCGGCGGCTCAAAGTCGTGCTGGTCAAACCAATGTAATTTGCGTTCTGGAGAAGTCTACAACCTTCTTTGTGGCAGGAATATTTGTAAATAACATTAGTTTGTTGTAATGGGCCCGACTTTTTGCAGCGATTATTTTTCATTATTAAATTCTTGATTTTCATATTTTTATAGTAAATCAGGAGTTTGATTCGGTCGGCTGCTGTCGTGCTTCTGATGTTATTCAGCACGATTGATTTGAGGACTCTTTCGTCAGTCTTGTGTGCTATCACAGCCTACGTTCACAATTATTCACCTATTTTTTCCGAGCGTAATCACGCTAGAGGGCATTTTAGCCTGAGCGATTAAGTGCCTGAAACCATACGCGTCATTTCCTTTTTTGGAAATGAATCAGTCAAATAGCATTAAGCCTCAAAAACAACAGCTGTGGTCAAATCGCCAAAATATAGCGTGCTTGAATTGTACACAGAATCCGCTGATTACAAGTCAGTTTTTGTAAAGAAAGATTCCACCCCCTTAGAGAGGGCGGTTTTTCGCAAGAAGTGGCAGGAGAGAATCAGGCGGAAAGGCA